>NC_058370.1:140087130-140443288 GCF_018350175.1 Felis catus
TGGTTCGCGCTTTATTTACGTGGCACACCCAGACTGTGTCTTGATGTTCTGGGCCTTCGATGACCTCACTGAGAAACCCTAAACGGGCCAGTACTCTCCTTTAACACCGTGGCTGCCTGTTGCTTCTCAGCAAGCTTCTCATTTAGTCCGTAATCTGTGGGGCGCACAATGACACCAGCTGCCCTCGCCTCAACTTGCTTGTATCGTGGGCGGGAAATTAAGAACAAAGCACAAACTGATGGAGGCCTTGGGTGGAAAGAAGTGACCCTTCGGGGTTACAGCCCCACAGGAAGGAGCAGAGGGGCCCCGTGGACCCGGAGACCTTGCTCGCGGCTCCTCCTGCTGCATCTGTACCACGGGCTCCAGAAAGAGGTGCAAGAAGAAAACACTAAGTGTTTAAAATAAATTCTTAATTTCATCATTTAACGTTTTTTTTTCTCTGTGTTGTTTTATAATGAAAATTATATTGGAAACCACCCCAAAATAAACACATCTACAAATAATCGGAGTGTGCAGTCAAAAAAATGTTTGGCAACCACTGATCTGTTGGGTGAGAATTAATAATAAATACGTACCCTAACCGGTGTTAGCATCCAGTCCACACGCTGTGGCCGTGGCCACGTGGGCGGACGAGGCGTTCTTCACCAGGAGCAGGCACACCGCCGCTCACGCTATGCTCCATCTGGAGAAATGCCATTTTTACTCTAAAAGCAAACCGGAAAGTCGTTTCGCTCAGGAGAGCTCTTTGGTTGTGTCTGTCGGTGGTGTTCCTCTCAGGGTGCTGCTGGACGGGGTCCCCGCCTGCAGAGCACGCCCGGGGGATTCCCATGCTCACTTGCAGCCTCAGGCTCCTCGGCCGGCCACACCCCAGCTCCCCACTCCCACTTTCCAGCTTGTGTCTTTTTCATCCCAAAACGTGGATGGCTTAGTCTCTGCAGCAGGTTTCTCAGGGCTCCTTCTCCTCATAGGCATTTATTTCCCAGACGACACACGTCGCAGCGACTTCCTCCTTTCTCTCCGCACCTGAGTGCCTTCTGTCCTGGAGGTTCCTCAAGGGCTCCTCAGCAGGGGTTCACAGACACTCGGGGAGCCTCGGGGTTCTGCCGTCCTAGGCCTTTCCGCACCTCCAATCAGCACTCGGAGCGTTAGTTTTACCGCATTTATATGAAATTATGTTTACACATCTGGCTATATAAAATCACATTCGTCTTAATATTTTCAATACTAATTTATAATATAAACCTCATAAAAATGCAAAAGTCATGTGTAAATACAGATGTAAAGACATATAAAAACATGTGAAAATGTTAAAAAGGAGTTACCTTTGGTTAATGAAATTTATTTTTCCTTCTTTGGTATTTTGTTTATTTTCTACAAATTTGAAAATGAAATACATTAATTTATAATCAATGACTGTAACAGTGAATATAACTTGTAAAATGAAAACCAAATACATTGCACAGGGCATTCTTCCGGGTAGTCATTGAAAATCAAAAATCATTATGAGTGACTAATCTCAAGTATCTGGAAAAGAAATACTAGCAGAGGAAATTAGGACAAATTCTCACTTATTCAGAATGATTTGATAGATCCGTTTAATTCACAAATTTAAAGGTACAAATCCTAGAATCAGATTTGGTGGCCCTGACTTCCCACACGAGGAGACTGAGGCCAAGGCATCTGTCAACCGCACACGGGGTCCAGTCAGTGCTGCCTGGAACCAGCTGTCCCTGCACTGATGCTCTGGTGACCACGCACCCAAGGGTGCCCATTGTCTAACGGCACGCTCCTTCTCCCTGGATTTCTTCCACAGCCACCCACGCTGGGCTCCTGTGGGCACACACAGAGGACACTCCCGGGGCAGATCCTGAGGCTCATCTGAGCTCAACGGGAGAGCACCAGGCAGACCAAGAAGCTGAGTGTCCGTCAACCACAACCGTTCACCTGCCATACCCACCTTCTCGGCACCCTCCGTGCCCGCATCAAATCTTCCTCGCCAAGCCTAGCTCAGCTTCCACCACTCCCCACACCTGATCATTGATGTTTGCTATCGCTCGTACATGCCACATCCAACCTACTTCATAAAGATGGCAAATGTGCATTGGTGTGCTTTCTCATGTCCTTGGCTGAGATACGATAATCACTCATGCCCCCTCCTGTGGAACGTCACCATGTACACCTCGTGACGTGCCCCTGGCCACCCTCTGCCCACAGCAATTGCACCTTTGTGGACATCTGACCCAGAAAGGGTGGATCCCATTCTCTACCCCAGCATTTACGAGTGTAACAAAGAACTCATGAGCAAACAGGGGCAGTCCAGCCAGAAAGCCATGTAAATCTGTCCTTTTATGAATATCTGTTGAATGATCTCCATACCATGTAGTTGCATCTAGAAAGGAAAAACAGAAAAATGAGCCTATGCAATCTGCAATCTTGCCCTGCAATCAGATGAGGCAAACATAGGAAGAAGAAGAAAGAAAGAAGAAGAAAGAAAGAAAGAAAGAAAGAAAGAAAGAAAGAAAGAAAGAGGAGAGAGGGAGAGAGAAGGAGGGAAAGGAAAGAAAAAACTCCCTGCTTGATTCTGTCTAGCCAAGAGGTGAATATGCAAACACTACCGTGGTGAGTAAAGTGGTTTGTCAGGAACAGGGTGGGGGGGACAGTGACCACCTGGGGAGCCCGTAAAACCTACATTCATTCCATTTAATAACTTCCTGAACAGTTCATACACTATTGCCACCCACATGCCACAGATGGGCAAACAGCATGTGCCCTCTGGCTGTGGAAACAAAGTCCAGGGGTCTTGCCTTCCTCATGGTGTTCCCAGCCCCCGAACTGAGCCTGCTAGGCGGTTGGCACTCTACGTACATGACATCTTTGGCTGGGAGGGAGGGATTATTAATGCAGCAGAACTATATTTGTATCCAGAAGAATGTACAGGTAAGAAGAAAATTGCCTTTGCTATAGAGGTATGATGGGAAAGCTGTTAAGAGTAAAGAAATACAAACTTAAAGTCTAACTTCACCAGGTTAAGTTATAAACTGTGAAGTGCACACATTTTAAAGACAAAGTTTAAAGATAAGTTTGGGCATTTGTATATACCCAGGTAACCACATCTCAAAGAGATATGGGATATATCCCTCACCCCAAAAAGTTCCTGTTCTTTTTTCCACTCAATCTCACCACAGAAACAGTGCTATTTTGGTTTCTAACACTGCAATCTATTGGTCCATTCTTGAATTTTATATAAACACAATTCTACAATATAAGGTCTTTTTGTCTAGTTTCTTTTATTTAACACAGTGTCTGTAAAAGTCACCCATGAATGCTGCCTATGCCAGTACTTTGCTCCCTTTACTTACGGGGAAGTGTGGTTGACTTACTTGCTTGTTGATGGAATTTTCATGTGTTTTGGGCTATTATGAGTACATTTGCTATGGATATTCTTTTACAAGTCGTTTGGAGGCCATGAATCTTCATTTCTCTTTAGTCAATATCTGTGAAAGGAGTCAGCCAAAATGTAGGTGCGTGCTGACTTCTATGAACTTACTAAACCCGGGGCATCCGGGTGGTCCAGTCAGTTCAACGACCGACTTCAGCTCAGGTCATGATCTCACAGTTCATGGGTTCGAGCCCCGCATCGGGCTCTGTGCTGACAGCTCGGAGCCTGGAGCTGCTTCGGAGTCTGTGTCTCCCTCTCTCTCTGCCCCTCCCCTGCTCACCCTCTGTCTCTCTCTCTCTCTCAAAAATAAATAAAGACATTAAAAAGAAAAAAAGAACTTACTAGACCCTTTTGCAAAAGTGGTTGGACCATTTCAGCCTTCCACCAGAGACGTGTGGTGGTTCCATTTCTCCGCGCCTGTGCCACACTAGCTGTCATCAGCTTTTTTAGCTCACCCACACCAGGTGCAGTGTCTTCTCTGTGGCTTGTCAGTGTTTCCCAGATCTGCTGTTGGCCCAGGAAAGTCACACAATGAGGAAAAGGGGTCCTCTGCCCAGAGGGAAGTCCCCCAAGTCCTCGTGAAGAAAGATATTCATGAATCTGAGCAGGAGGGGGCCGGCGTCAGGAGCCATGGTGGGGTGACGGCATGGCCGTTATCTCGGCTGAGAGATTGGAAGGAAGCAGGACAGAGGTGGGTCCCAACCTAGAACCTTCCTCTTTCTGCAGAATAGCTCTCTTCAGTCAATACTGAAGAGCGACTAAGCACTGAATTTCTGATAAGTGGAAACTGTCTGCAATGAAAGCTGCTGTGATTGACTTGTTTTGGCATTTTACTTTCCAAATTCCTTATCCGGGAATCTTCTTCTTTTTTCAATCAAGAAAAGATTTTTAAGTTGACTTATTTGTTTTGAGAGCGAGTTCACACAAACTGGAGAGAGGCAGAGAGAGGGAGAGAGAGGGAGAATCCCACGCAGGCTCCACACTGTCAGCGCAGACCCCGACACAGGGCTCAGACCCACGAACAGCGAGATTGTGACTTGAGCGGAAAGAGTTGGTGCTCAGCTGGCTGAGCCACCCAGGTGCCTCTTATCCAGGAATCTTCCGTCACTTATCTCCTCAGTAAAGTAGAATGACAGCCTACAAAAAGAACATCTTTTTAAAGTTCATTACCATTTGCATTTGCGATAGATGTAGAATATATGTAAATTTGTGGACGGTCGATACGTCAATAAGGGACATGCCAAATGCCCAGGTGACAGTCTTACTGCCGACAAGCAGCAGATCCTGATTTTATGTGAAATTTGTCAGCGCCCTCAAGGAGGTACTTCAGACATTGGGCACCGGCCACAGAACGTGGAAGCCGGAGACCGAGGCCAAGGCGGTGCTGGTGGCCCCCTCGCTCGAGACAGTATCACCCCCTCTGCTGGTTCCGGTGGAGGTGGTATGACCGTGTGGACGAAAGGATGACGGTGCCCAGCGTTATGTCCTAGGTATACGGTGGGGCTCGGAGACCTAAAGACAGTGGCGT
Organism: Felis catus; assembly: GCF_018350175.1. Lineage (NCBI taxonomy): Eukaryota > Metazoa > Chordata > Mammalia > Carnivora > Felidae > Felis > Felis catus. Next base: position 140,092,098 of record NC_058370.1, read on the forward strand.
CAACAAGATCCCCTGAGGCTTCTGGAGGGCCCCGTCTCTGCGCCCACCTGATTGCAGCAGTCAGGAAAGAGAATTGTAGAGAAGGAAAGCAAACAGGGAAGAGCCTGATGCAAGAAAAAGACAAGCAACTTAAGTCTCTGCAGATGAGAGTCCAGGTGAGTGTCTCAGGCAAGTGCCCCAGGTGAGTGTCCCAGGCGAGTGTCCCAGGTGAGTGTCTCAGGTGAATGTCCAGGTGAGTGTCTCAGGTGAATGTCAGGTGAGCGTCCCAGGTGAATGTCAGGTGAGCGTCCCAGGCAAGTGTCCCAGGTGAGTGTGTCAGTGAGGGTCCAGGTGAGTGTCCCAGGCGAGTGTCCCAGGTGAATGTCCAGGTGAGTGTCCCAGGTGAATGTCAGGTGAGCGTCCCAGGCAAGTGTCCCAGGTGAGTGTGTCAGTGAGCGTCCAGGTGAGTGTCCCAAGGCGAGCCATCCTATCTCGAGAACATCACGGTCACATTCTCTGCTCGGTTCAGTCACTAACTGTGGATAAAGGCCTAGCAGTCAGCCTACAAATAGCATGTTTTAGATTAATGGCAAATTTCTAACCTAATAAATAAATACTGGTTAACTACTGTGCATTTGATTTTCAAGAAAGCCCTTCGTCAGCTGTAGTTATGTCAGCACGTTGTCTCCTGTGCCTGCACGTGGGGCCACCAAAGCCTTCATCAGCTTTGGTGCCAGATAGAGACTCAGCTCCCAGGGGTCAGCTCCCTCTCACCGACGAGAGGGAAGCACAGCGAGGGAGGCCGGACACACACTAACAGCTGCTGCCCCTGCTTCTGCTCTTGTGCACGAAGCTTTACCCGTCGCGTTGCTTATTCTGTCGTAGTCCCGTTTTACGAAGTACAGATTTATTTTTTAACAGTCTTCAGCAAGTGACCCTAGTTGTTAAGCCGACAAAAAAATTCATCTGCTACTTTCACATTTTTATAATGTTTGCTTTATTTTTGAGAGAAAGAGTGTGTGCAGAGTAGGGGCAAAGAGAGAGGAGGACAGAGGATCCAAAGCAGAGATACAAAGCAGAGAGGACAGAAAAGAGCCCGAGGCAGGGCTTGAACTCACGAACCCATGAGATCGTGACCCGAGAGTCACCCTAAGAGTCGGATGCTCAACCTACTGAGCCGCCCAGACACCCCTACTGTTACATTTTTTATCTCTTTATTTATTTTTAAGTCTTTCTTTAAAGTTTATTTATTTATTTTGGGAGAGAGAGAGAGAGAGAGAGAGAGAGAGAGAGAGAGAGAACGAGTGGGGGAAGGGCAGAGAGAGGGGGAGACAGGATCCAAGGCAGGTTCTGTGCTGTTAGCAGAGAGCCTGACATGGGGCTCGAACCCACAGACTGTGAGATCATGACCTGAGCCCAAGTTGGACACTTAACTGACTGAGTCATCCAGGGGCCCCGTACATTTTTTCTCTCTTTAGACTCCAACGTCATCTTTTCAGCCTTGGCTGTAAAATGAAACTAATGAAAAATGTGGGAGTATCACAGATGCTGACTACAGACCATTGCACTTAAATTATATCAGGATTTTATTCATTGTCTTCCGGTGTTTACAGAGACTGTGCTACATACAGTGAAGTCAGAGAGAAATTGCCTTTTTCTACCTGTTTTCACGGCCCTGTTTCATGTTTTCCACGGAGAAGCAGACTGTGTTCTGGCCACTGCAGGAGGCAGCATGCCAAGTTCTGGAGACTCCTGATAAGTAAGTCACGGTTACGGCCCCTTGGGAGCATAATAACCATAAAACTAACTATAGATGAATTTACTAGATTTGCATCTTTTTTATTATGCACTTACGTGGACCGCATACTTACTAAGCCCTCAGATGTTAGATTAATTAGGTTACGTTGGGATAAGACCAACAATTGCCAACTCCGGGGACGTCGTTCTCTGACAGGAATTTGCTCGAGCGGGCCGGGCCTGTCATCAGGAAGCCCATTTTTGGTAAAGACCGAGTTGTGCGATGGCTAGTGCAGTCCCATCAGCTGGAATATGAAATGAAATGACTTGAAACTCATTCCATCGTCTGTGAGATCCAGTCTTGGATGTAGCTCACACTGGGGAAAGGACATAAACCTTTTATTAACTGAGTGTAACACAAACACGGCTTGTTACTGGTTTTGCAATATAATGAGAATTCATACTCGGTACAATAAGCCTATTTTACAGCTATAAGAAGATTCCTGGTGGGAAGACAGTTTTTAATTAGATAAAATAGAAAACAGACCCTCTACCGCCCTCCCTGCATTCTCCTTGGCATCAGCTTTGCGCTCACAGGTGCCGTGCAGAGCAGGGGTGTTATCTGCAGAAGGCAGGGTGAGGGTGAGGCGGGTCAAGTGTGGCATTAACTTGGGGCACCAAGCGCTGGCCATGCTCTTATGGCATCAAAATTGAATCGTTTTTCAAGCTCTATAAAAACCACTCATTTCTGTGCATTTTCCTCCAAAGAACGTTTCCCCCCCTTGGGTAGTCATGGATTTTGTCCAAGGCAAAATTATGTTTAAAAATTTATGTCCACCAATAAACCAAACTTACTTTGGAAATGCACATCAACCAGAGTGGTAATATTCTGCTGGAGACAAGACAGCGTAGGCCTCTTGTAAACGAGCCAGACAGGTCTGCCGCGTTCACTTCCCCACTTCTCTAGTCCTTGCCTCTTTGTCTCAACAGCCCATCCCCTGAAAAAATCAGGACTATCTCTCAACAAGACTTGCCTTGAGTCAGAGGCAGGATATCCGGAGGCCAGAATGACCTTCATGTGACACACTCTGAGGGTCCCCACACACTGTCCCGGGCAACAGACCTGGCAACTTCTCATTCTTCAAGGCCTCCAGCCCACTTCCTTGGGTAGATGAACTTTAGCAAAGGAGCGGGACCTCGAACACTCGCTTCTGAAGAGATTTGGGTATTTGTACACAGAGGTCAGGAAAGGTGGGACAGGGGTTATGGGACCGTAAGCATTTAGGGAACTTTGGTGCACTGAGTGAGCCCAAATGTGTGATGAAAATACTGAAAATGAAAGCACCAGGAAGCAGTGTGGACGTCAGGTGGCTGCGGACACGTTTTCCTTTCAGAGTGTGGATCTCGCCATTCCCGTGTCCACGCTGGTTAAGTGAGGGTCACCGAGATTGATAACTCACCATCTCAGGGTAAGTGATAGAAGCAGAAGGTGAATCATCCCCAGAGGACCCCAAAGCTGGTGCTGTCCCCCAGAAGGCTAGTGCGGTCTCAGAGCAGGAGAGCGGAGGGTGCTCTCGGGTCGGGAAAGGCCCACTCTCCATCTCGATTCTGCCGTGTGTTACCCACACCTGCTGTACCTCCCGGGGGCTGTTGTTGCATCATCTTCAGGGTAGGGGGGGACACCTCCTTTGCGGTGGGAAGCAGAGCTGAAATGCACGTGTGGGTGTGCCAGGAAGCTCCTGAGGGAACACGGGCCCCCATCCAGCCACGGCTGCCTCCCCCCCTGCTGCCGCTCCAGGACAGGGTCCCCGGCCAGGAGTGAAGGTGTGGAGGCCTCTGGAAGGGCTTTGCCCTGGAAATGCCGGAACGAGGCCAGTGCAGAGGAAACGTGAGGTTCTCCAGCCCATGTGCACATCCACAAGGGAGGGTTTGGGGTCCCGCTGGTCTGGGTTCAAACCCTGGCCCTGCTATGGATGAAACAGGTGATCCAGACTGAGTCACTAGAACTCTGCAGACCTCCGCAGTCTTCCTCAGTCAGAAAAGCATCCTGTACATCCTAGGCACTTACAGAGCCCAATCAGAGTTGTTCTAAACAAGAACACAGCAGTTTGCACAGAGCTGGTGAGCCTAGAATGTTAAACAGACGCTAATTGTTATTTTTTTTAATCTTTATTTTTGAGAGAGAGAGAGACAGAGTGTGAGTGGGGGAGGGGCACAGAGAAAGGGAGACACAGAATCAGAAGCAGGCTCCAGGCTCTGAGCTGTCAGCACAGAGCCCGACATGGGGAACTCACGGGACTGTGAGATCATGACCTGAGCCGAAGTCGGATGCTCAACCGACTGAGCCATCCACCCAGGCTCCCCAACAGACGCTAATTGTTATTATTCATTTAAAAATATTTCTTATCACTGAGCTTAACTTAGAGAGGAGGACAGCAGGTGCCTCCTGTCCCTGACAATGGGGAGCCCAAAGGCCCAGAGAGGGGAGGGTGGGAGCGGCTGTGAGGCTTCTGGGGGGGGGCACCTCCCGCTTGCACTCACCACTTGCACAGGTGCATGGGGGCGTCTAAGTCTATTTTGCAGACATGATCTGTTACCACAGAACTACTCTTGTTACTTTTACGACACTGACGTTCTCCTGAGTATTTCCTAGAAGAATTTCACTAAACCATCAGGAAGACTAGCGGGAAATGCCCGCCCACTCTCTGAGCAACAGGAAATGAGTTATCATAGTGGTTTTTAAGTTGGCCATAAGTGTGAGGTCTGTTTTGAAAAGATGCACAACTAAAGACAAAACGATTCACTTGAAATTGTAAAATAATGTACATGGTTTCCTAATTACCTTCGCTGTTGCCTCAATCAATTTGTCTTTTGTGTGCACTTTGAGAAAAGTCACTTGAGCAAGGACAAACGAGGAGTTTTGAACACACGGTATGAATTAGAAGCCTGAAAAGAGGCTGCACGGAACTGACCCAGGTTAGGCACCGACGGTCCCTCCAAGGCCCCGGAACTGATTTGGCACAGGAGGAATTTGCACACACACACTCTACAGTGTGGGGCACAACCACATGGCAGATGAGTGCCCGAGAGCAGTGCCTCCCAGCCTGAGTGTGCCCTGGATGGTCAGCTGTCCCAGCACACCGTGGCCTCTGACTGAGCGCACCCAGCCTGTCCCACCGTGTCCCCAGGAGCACTGTCCCACAGCATCCCTGGGGGAGCGCAGTCCCACTGATCTAGATTGCAGGTGATGGAGACTCTGTAAGACCCTTTTCTAAGATGGTCAGTGGTATTTTCTGCATCACACTCAGCCGCCAGTCCAGTGACAGCTTTCCCTGTGGCCTCCCCTCTAATTCAGTCCCGTTGGGTCGGCGGGAGGGGCAAACAACATCGCTGCTCATGGAGCATCCCTGGGCTTTTGCTCTGAGCCTGGCCCTCTGGTGGCTACACCATTCCCCAATGGGATCACCGTAGCCCCCAGTAGGATCTTGGGATGAACTGCCTGGGCTCCAGTAGGGAACTAGAAGTCTCCTAGAGGACCTCCAGTCCCATGATATTTAATGAGTTGCTCGCCCCCATTTCTTCCAGCCGCCGCCAGAACCCCATGCTTCTCTGTCTCATTAAGAATCTGATTAACAAAAACATTATATAATTTCCAGGTCAATTCAAAAACATACTGTTTTATTCCAAAAAGCCTCTATGTATTTGTCCCGATCATCAGAAAATTTCCCTAGATCTCCTTCTATCCGTCTTAAATCTTATAATGAGAAGGGCATTTGTATCCTGACCACAGCAGTGCCCCCTGGTATTCCAGGTTCCTGTAGGGGAAACACGCCTGCCATATTTCCAAGGGGCCTGGATTAGGTGGGCAGCAGGGAGCAGAAGTGCGTGTTTTAAAACCTGGATATATGGGTTGAGGACTCGAGGAGGAGGCTGACGTGGAAGGCTTCCCTTCCTCCCTCTCTAGGTCTGCTGTGGGCACAGGGAAGGGGCCTCTAATGGGTTCCCCTCCTGATCGCTGGACCTTGGAAGGGGCTGCAATAAGCCAGGGCTGCCCTTGCATTGCATGCACACGTCCCGAGTTTCTCTTAAAGCCCAAAAACATTGAATGTAGGGGACTTCCCCCACTTCCCCTCACGTTTACAGAGTAAGTCCACTTGTAGGGTGGTATTATAATTGATAGTTCCCTCTGGCGGCCAGGTGTCCTCCTCCGATTTGTATTGGGGCCAAGTCTCGGTACAAAAGAAAATGAGTTGTTTTTTCTTCAGGGTTTGTGGATCAAAATCCTGTCAATTTTTCAGAATGCATCCGAAAGGAGTATTGGCTCTGGTTGGGGAACTGCCCGTCTGTAGGATAAAGAGGAGAAGGTGTCCCTTATCTCCATGTCCGAGAGCCGTCCAGGAGAAGCCTCATGCTGGCCCCGAGTTCTGGCTGGCTACGTGACTGGTGGCCAAAAGCCCGGTCAGTCTCGAGGTTCCGGGAGTCGTCGCTGTTACCAGGCCTGACCCTACCTCCTAGAGCTGACCTCGTCTCCTCCGATTTCTCATACATCTCTGTTTCCCGCTTCCGGGACTTTGGGGGTATCGACTGCGACCAAGCAAAACTTCCCTGGTTGTAGAAGCATACGCCGATTTGATTTTGGCCCAACAGTAATTAGCATAACGATAATAATGAAACTGCTTCTCTTTATAAATACATTTTAAAAGGCTGGTAAAAACCATTATTTGTAAGGATAAATTCAGCCTCTGGGGAGGCTAATGGGCCAAAATCTAGGTCCATTCCCTGCCTTTCTCGGCAATGCCCACACAGATATGTTCCGGCCACGTGGGCGTCCACTGTGTCTCCGCCGTAAAGTGTCTCCTGACGCTGCCCCAGGACCTCACACGGTTGTGACTACGGAGTAAAGAGTAGACGATGGGGTGCCGGCCCACAGGCAAGGCAGGAGACAGTATTAAACATGGAAACCAAGCTCATATCCATCCACGGGATGTCTAAGTAAACTCACGCACCCACATGAGGGAATGACGCGTCCACGGGGCCGTTGACAAGAATGAGCCGAAGGCCGTGGTCTCAGGCGGGCAACGTCTGTTACAGGTCTGAAGTGGAAAACAGCAAACGCTTACAGGTCAATGTTCAGAGCATCATCTCTTTTTGAACCAGAAGTACATGTGGAGGGAGGCCAGAGCGCAAGTACAGATCTGAACACAGCACAGACAGGTTGGGAAGGTGCACGCCGACCACTAACCGCACTTATCACGGGAATCTAACTGGAGAAGGACACGGATGCCTGTGCCAAGTCTCTCATGGGGACACAGCACACAGCGTGGCTTCTCGGTGCTTCTCGGCTGTGGCACATCCTGCCCCTGCACGGTGTTCAGCAGCATCCCGACCTCCACCCACTGACCAGTCGCCCCCCTTCCACAGTGAGGACAAACAAAGCCATGTCCAGACATTGGCCAATGTCCCCGGGGGCAAAACGGCCTCCAGCTGAGCCCCACACATGCACATGTATCTGTGGGATCTTCTGTAATTTAAAAATAAAATGTAAGGTGGGCACCTGGGGGGCTCCGTCAGTTGAGCGTCTGACTTCAGCTCAGGTCATGATCTCACAGTTTGTGGGTCTGAGCCCCCCGTCAGGCTCTGTGCTGACAGCTCGGAGCCTGGAGCTGCTTCGGATCCTGTGTCTCCCTCTCTCTCTGCCCCTCCTCTGCTCGTGCTCTGTCTCTCTCTGTCTCTCATAAACAAATGTTAAAAATAAAACGTAAGGTAGTGTGATAAATTCTAAATGTACAGAGGCATAAGGGGGAGGACATCAAACCCACCAACTTCCCTCCTTCTCTGTCTCTGTTTCTTCATCCCCCAAAACTGGGTAATGTGGAGCGATTCACAGAAATGGTAAGAAAATCGCTTGGCACGTAGCAGCCTCCTAAGGACCGCCAGTTCCTTTCTGCCCCTTGAATCTTGGGTCTGCCCACCCCCTGGTGCTCTCACTCCTCCTGCCTCCTGCTGGCGCCAGGCACACAGTAGGCGTGCCGTGCATGTGCCGGTGGGGTCAGTGGGTGGAGTCGGGACAGCAGGAGGAAAGCCGGTGAGCTCATCACAAGCAGCAGAGCAGAGTGGTTTCTGGGGGATCGCAACCTTGTGACTATAAATAGAATGAATACAGTGAACATTGAGGAGAAACTATGGTTGTTTTATTTACGGAAAAAGTGTCCCACAAAATAGATGGGATGTTTAAAATTAGCACTAAGTAACGAGAATTTGCTAATCACCAGTATGAAACATGAAGTGGTCTGAAAGAACAACGAGGAGGGAATTACAAAGCAGAAATCACATCAACATCCAGAGGGGACGCGTTAATAGAGTTGCACTTTCCTATAAAGATGAATTACTAATTAAGGGTGGGTTGTAGGAGAGGCAGACGGGGCTCTGCGCTGGTGGCTAAGGCACAGCTTATGTAATCAGAAGTTCATTGAGAAACTAGCTGCGTGATCAGGTTAGGACACACACTCCTACGCCTTCTCCCACAAAAGAAAGTAATTTGGTCTGAATCGGGTGCAGGGGAAAGACTCTCATCTGTTTACAAAGTGCAATGGCGTGAGCCAGAGGCGGAAACGTAAGGTAAGAACCCAAACGTAAAGCTGTCGGCGACGGCACGCGAACACCCCTGCTTTACGGAGCTCGGGCAAACCTTCCGAAAGCAAGTCGGGAGTTGTGTCAGTTTATACGAAGAGCACGGCACACGTTGCCCCGCGACTTCCCCCACTGAAACAGACTCTGGGAAAGAGGTAGAAAAGCCGCAGGCTCCCCTTCCACACAGGCCCACGTGCCGTTGCTTCCGTGTGGTGCGTAGCCCGGGCGGGGCCCGCTGCCCAGGCTGAGAGCAGTCAGGAGCCCTCTGTAGCCCATCTGGAATAATCACACCAAGGAAAGGCAGGCTGCTGTGTCCTTCCTACGTGTGCGCCGGGACTGCAGAGAATGTTAAGAATAAAACACTCCTCAAAAACGCTTTTTGTTGCTAAGTTCTAAATAATTGCTGAGGTTACCGTTGAGTTTAATAATAAACGTAAACTTCAGATTAGCATATTTTGTTGTGTCCTCTTTCATAAATTGTTCTCACACGAACATTAATTCTGAGAACTCGCAGAATTGGCTCCTGTGCACGCAAACCCAGGGACACGTGTTCCTGCCTTTCCCGAGGCACGCTTACCCAGTCAGGACTGGATATTCCCCGCCTGGAATCCAGTGGGGCATCCCTGCGTTGAAGCAGCAGAGTCAGAGTAGGCATGGTGACCGTGGCCGTAGACGCAAAAATAATAGAGAGCTGGGGTCTATCTGTCTGACGATCGCAAGTTTTGTGTTTCAAATGGGAAACAGTGAAAAAACTGAACTTAAAAACGAGTGTGAGCTGCGAGGTGTAGTGTCTCTCTGGGAAGTGCGGGCTCTGACCAAGCAGTGAAGCCCTTTCCTGATTTGAACAGTATCTTGAAAACTGACATTTTTTCTTTGCTGAGTATGAGATGCTGCTTTAAAACAAAAGAACAATTCAGAAAATAAGCATTACCAGTGATGACTGCATGAATATTAACTGAGCGTGGTTGTGTGACAAGAGAGGCAGGCCACCAAAGGGTCCCGAGCCACGGGACGCAGAGGACAGTCTCACAGGTGCACCCAAGCAGCCGGGGGTCAGGTGTCCATGGAACCTCGAGAGTGAACGGAGGGCGAGGGCAGAAGAGAAAACACAGAAACACAAAAGGGGGAGCTGGATATTCCCCTACACTCTCAAAGGACACGTGTCTCCGTGTGCCTGTTACCTTAAAGCAAAATTAAATTGTAAGTAAGCATCCTAGTAAGAGGCCATGGAAGGATCAATTGCAAAGTTGTCTATGGAGAAAAAAGTGGTGAGCATTACATTAAATAATTCTTTAATAATTACATAATTCTTTCTAGAATTTCTACTTTTTAATTTACTATTGGTACATTATAATGCTACAATTACAAATTTATATGTAACATAATCAATAGTTGTTTCTGTGACCCCTATTTTAAAGATTTTGTTATAAAAAATTAAAATATATACAAAAGTACAGATGAGGCGAGATCATGTCCGCAATCAGTAGAACTGTTCTCCCCCAAAAGGCACATTGAAGTCCTAACCTCCTGTGAATGTGACCTCGTCTGGAGAGGGGGTCTTTGTGGATGTGATCGAGTTAAGACGCGGTCCTACTTGAGTGAGCGCTAACCCTGTGACCGGTGCCCTCATAAGAAGAGGGAAGTTTGGCCACAGAAGACACAGGGGAAACAACCCCTGAGGAGGGAGCAGAGGCCCTCGGGATGGGTGTGCGAGCCGAGGAGAACACCGGTGCTGGAGACCGACCTGAGCCTCTCCCCCCAGAGCCCCCGAAGGAACCAACCTCTGACCCTTGGCTTTCTGACGCCAGCCTCCAGAGCTGTGGGAGGACACGTTTCTGTTGTTTTAAGACACCTACTTGGTGATTTCTTACCGCAGTCCTGGGAAACCGATACAATACCTGACATTTGTCTACGAAGTGCCGGGGAAGGAGGGTTACAGATAAGATGGGGTGAGTTATGAATTAGTAACTCCTGATATGCTGCGTGATACGCTCTCAGGAAAGCAGTATACGATTTGCCACTTGGTTGTTTTTTTGTTTTCAAAACAAGCGAAATAAGCACTTTCTTCTCCTGCTTTTTTCCTTAACATGCACTGGAGATATTTCTCATTCATTTTTAACTGCACCTTACTTAATCCCCTGTGGTGAAACACCAGGCCTCCTTTCTTCGGTCAGGCTCGTGATGGTCACTGGGCTGTGTTTCCAGGGTGTCTGCTTCCTTGGGCTGCCTTGCGAAGAGTGTGGACTGTGTCCCCCGGGATCTTGCTTGAGGGGCCAGATCCCTGGAAGTAGAACGGCTTTGTCTGGTAATAAACGATTTGGTGTTTTGCTGGACGCGGCAGACTTCCTGCAGCATTCCACCATCAGTGCGAAGGGCGCCTTCTCGGATCACCAGCAGCGCATTAATCTTTTCGGGTGAATGATTGTATTCTAGTTTAGTTTTAATTTGCGCTCTCCTCCAATGAATGAGGTTTAACATTGAGAAGCCACGTAATTTCCTCCTCTGCGAACAGTCTGTTCATACACCTAAGTGTGTTTTCCTAGGTCATTGCTCTTTATGTCCTGTGTTTTTAGCAGTCCTTATATTTGGGGAGTATCAATGCTTTCTGTGTAATGTAAGTCATAAATATTTCCCCAGCTTGTCATTACAGCATGTTTTTACCCGGCAAGCAAGCAGCTTTCATGGAATCACATTTCCCTACTGCTTCTGTATTTGGCACATAAATTATAAAGTAAGTCACCGTGCTTTCTCGTAGCGTTGTAGGAGTCTATCCCCTAAATCTGGTCCGTTGGAACTGATCTTGGTACACGGTGGGAGAAAGGGTCCAGGCTTATCTTTTTATGCAAACACGTCCCTATTCTCAACTGGAGGTGGACTACAGCTGCCATCCCCTGCAGACGTCCTGCAGCCTCGGTCCTCGGGGGCACCGGGCCAGCACCCCTTGCCAGCTGGCTGGAAACGCAGATGCTCAGCGCCACCCAGACACTCGGAAGATTCTGCGGTTAGGACAGCAGATTCAGGCTTGAGAAGGACCGATGTTAAAAACATAGTTTATCTTTCTTTCTGGGTTTTTTTCCTGAAAGAATAGACAGATTTAAAAACATTAATTTCCATTAACCCAGCCATACGGGTACCCCACACTCACACACTTGAAACTTTGGGGGCCCTACTATGGCTTTACGGGGGGATTTTAGTGTGTGGGGGGAAGTTAGAGTGGCAACGGATGAGCCACTCAACACAAGGATGACAAAATCCTCAGTGAGCGTGAAACCACGTGCGCTGCTCTGACCGCCACACCCCTACCAGTCCAGATCACCCTGTCCTAATTATTTAGCTTTGTTTCAGTTTCTATGCTTAACTTTTCAAAGGCGCTATACCGTAACCAGGATCATGTGACAATGTCCCTCGATATTATGTGTCCGACCTCACACACAGCCTCCCCCACTGATGCAAATATAACATTGTATAATAGGTAAAATTATCTCTGTGCCCTCCTTTCAAACTCTGAGGTCATCATTACAAATGATGACAAGTCATGTTTCCACAAGCAGTTCTCTTTAATTTTTTTCCTTACAAAAGTATGCCAGAATTTCTAGCAGTAGAAACTGGAAAACGTAGTGTGAACACATTCGATTCCACGCTGTAAAGCTTGCCCGTTTTTCAGAGGGGCTGTGCCAGCCGAGATCCTGAGAGAGCTGCACACGGCCACCTGCAGCTGACACCCCGCCTCAGCCCGGCCAGTGACTGCCCGTCCTGGTGTGAGGGGACACCCGTCACCTCGTCCTAATCACCCTGATGAACACGCTCATCTGTGAAGCGGCCAGTCTGGCCTGTGCCCCTTCTTGTCTTTTACTCATTTGGTTGTTGTCCTTTAGTTGGTTTGTGGAGCCCTTTACACATTTTAGATACTAATTCTTCACACGTTAGATATTCTCACGGTTTGCAGGTGTGTTTTTATTGTCTTTATGTGTTTTATGAGGATTGGTAGCTTTTAACTTTGATGGAGTTGAATTTATCAACTTTCTGTATAATTTCCAGTGTTTTTGTCATGCCAGAGACCTCCTTCTCTAACCTGGGTCATAAAACACTCCCCTGTACACATTTATTTATTTAAAGTTTATTTATTTGAGAGAGACAGACACAGTGTGAGTCGGGGAGGGGCAGAGAGAGGGGAGAGAGAATCCCAAGCAGGCTCCACACTGTCAGCACAAGCCCAACGCGGGCTCCAACTCACAAGCCGCAAGATCATGACCTGAGTCAGACACTTAACAGGCTGAGCCACGCAGGTGCCCCTGCTTTTATTTTTAAAATGTCAGTGGTTACATTTACATTTAAATCGCTATCTGGATTTATTTCGTTGAAAGGTGCCGAATCTAGATTTATATTTTACTTCTCCAAACAGATTTTCGGTGCCTACCCCTGAAATAACACACTGAACGCCCTGTTTCCCCGGTGACTCTCATCATGACTCTCACAACCAGCCCCCGTGCAGGTGTGGTCGGCCTGCCATGCAGTGGCCTGAGCTCCTGTGGATGTAAAGCTTGGTGGGATTTTTCACGTTCACTAGCTCAGAGCACGTTCACAAGCGCTCTGATGATGCGAACTGTACCTTTCGTGCTTCATTTATTTAGGCCTAATTAAAGTTATTTTCAGTGAGGTTTTAAGTTTTTCTCCATAATTAAAGCGAAAAAATAATTTTTCATGTTGCTGTTGTAAATGATACAACTTTTACTGTTTTATAACTGTTCCTCATTTCAATAAGATTAATTTTCAACTGTTGGTCACATATCTAGCTCCCCTGCTATCACCCCTTCTCCATTCTCACCTCTGGGCATTTCTGCAATTACCCAGGTCAACAGCACAGAAATTCCAAGGGTCGTGAAGGTCTTTCCAGACTGTTCTCCAAAAGCTCACATAGATTTTCACTCCTACCACCAACGACATGACCATACGTGGGATATTATCATTTATAAAGCATGAATTTAATTAACGAAAGAGGCACTAATTCTCCTGTGTGTGTTTCTGTGGTTTGGACGCTGGGTTCCTGGACTGCACCCGCCCTGCCAACATGACCTCCTGCCCGAGGGCAAGGCCAGGCATTCTGGCTCCGTCCCAACCTCCGCTTCCCTCTTTCCTCCGTGTTTTACCACAAAAGCAGAAGAAACCAGACTGTACCCTCCGCGCTCTGGCTGGAGACCTCAGCCCGCTTTCCCAGAAGGTGGAACACGCTTCCGCAGCCTTCTGTCCCCTCTGGTGCGGCTGCGTCCTCCCCCCTCCTCCCTGAGACCCTCGGAGTCCTTGCTCGTCCGTGTGCCCACTGACCATCTCTTTGGAATGTTCTGGGCTTTCTCTGCCACGTGCCCCAGATGCTTGAAGCCACTACCCGCTGTCCACCCGCAGCCTCGTCCACACTCACAGGCCTGTGACCGCAGTAGCACTCCTCCCTGCTGCTGGGCCTGGGATGGTTCGCTAAGGTAACAGGTCCACAGACCCGGGACTGAGAACAGGAGGGGACTGTTATCCACGGAGCTGGAGGCAGGAGTGTGGAGGCAAGGTGCCGCAGGGTCTAGGGAAGCACCTTCCTTGCCCAGCGGCTTCAAGGTGGTGCTGTCCTTGGCTCACAGCCGCCCCAACTTTGCTTTCTTGGCCACAGTCCTTCTCCCTGGTCTCCACCTTCCTATAGGACACCAGTCATACTGGATTAGGACCCACCTGATGGCCTTGTTGTCACTCCAATCTCATCAGCGAAGACCCTCCCTGTTTCCAGGTTGGGTCCCAGTCCCAGCCCCCAGTCTCGTGAGTGAGACATTTCTCAGGTGGTAAGAGGACATCTTTCCACATGTTCTGCTCACTGGTATGGCTTCCAGCAACTACCCGTTTGTATGCTTTACTCGTTTCCCTCTGGTAGTTTAAGCCTGGTTTATGTCAGAAAGTCTTGGGGCACCTGGGTGGCTCAGTCAGTTAAGCATCCAACTTCGGCTCAGGTCATGATCTCACGGTTTGTGAGTTTGAGCCCCGCGTCGGGCTCTGTGCTGATGGCTCGGAGCCTGGAGCCTGCTTCCGAGTCTGTGTCTCCCTCTCTCTCTGCCCCTCCCCACTTGCACTCTGTCTCTCTCTGTCTTTCAAAAAAATAAATAAATGTTTTTTTTAAAAAAGTCTTCAGCTGTGAGTTTGAGGAAAGAGTTTGCTGCTTCTGAAAGCAGCGAGGTTATTATCTGGGGCTGGTTAACTCACAGCCTCCGCCTTGCGGTCGGGCTCTGAGGTCCTGCACATCTCTGTCCTCTGCCATCACACTCACTTCTTGGAGGTCAGCTCCTGTCAGGTTCCAGAGCAGTTAGTTGCAGGATGTCCAGGCCCCAGGGGTCGGCCAGAAGCATTAGCACGATGGGGGGATTAGCTCCCAGGGCTGGGGAGAAGTGCTGACTGAGCCTGTGGTCTGTGCCGCCGTACCCAAGAAATGCCTCAGCTGAGGACCCTTAGGAGGCTTCACAGAGCAGGTGCGTGAGGCGGTTCCTAAGCACGTGGCCAGCCGGGGTCCCTGACTGCAGCTCCCCCAGACACCACACCCCACGGCAAGTGCCTGTGGCTGGCCTGGAGCAGGTGTCTGTGTGCAGACGCTGCCTGAACCAGCCGCCGTGGCCTTGGCCGCTCTCATCGCACAAACGGTCTGAACGGTGGGTGTGCTTGAAAAAATTGACGTAGAATTAAATTTTAATGTAGTCTAATTTATGACTTTTCTTATCAGATTATTTCAAGTGTTACTGTTATATGTGTTTAGATTTAAATGGTTTCATTCGTTCTATTTAATACTTCCATTTCCTTGAACTACTTGGGAATAATTTCAGCCTCAAGGAAAAGAAAACCCACCTGACAGTATGTTAAATACAGAGGGATTCTGGTTTCTTCCGGGAACAATCACTGTATTATTTCAGTTGTGCTGTCTCAGGCAGGTGTTTCTGTCACTTCTATGACCAGAGCCCTCCCCTCTGCCCCTCAGTGTTGGGGGCTTTAAGAGTAAAACAAGAGGGTTTTGGACCCAGGGGACATTAAGCTCAGTGAAATGAGTCAGAGAAAGACAAACACCTAATGATCTCACTTATATGTCGAATCTAAAATAGAAAGTAGGAGCAGACTTGTGGATACAGAGAGCAAACTGTAAGTGCCACAGGGGAGGGCGTGGGGGAAGAAACACACACTCAAAGTACAAACTCCCAGCCATGAAATAAATAGGTCATAGGGAAGAAAAGGAACAGAAAAGAATAAAACAAGAAGTTGCTGTTTTTCATGAATCGAAGCCCACATAATCCACGAAAAATTCTATTATCTTTTTATTTAATGAGAACTCCTGTTAGATATTCATAGCAGCTTACCTGACAAGTTTAGTTTTCCATGCAGTAAGGGTGTTTTTTTTTCTGTTTTCTTAGGGGTTTATTAACAGGTTGGGGTCACATCCTGGGCTGGCTGGGGACTCAAAGCACCCACACCTGTGGGTCCCGCGGAGCCCTGTCACCCTCGTCGCTGTAGCTCAGACACAGGTGGGTGAGATGAAGTTTTGAGAGTGTCATAAACGGAGGGAGGTGTTTTGGCCAGAAAAGGGGAAACAAGGTGTGATGCCTTCTCCTTCTTCCTGTTTCGACTGGAGAAACCAGGTAAAGACACCAAAGTGCCAGCTCAGTTATGAGGAGCTGTTTTTCCTAGAACCCATCACCCCGGCCACCGGCACCACATAAGACAAGCCGTGGGACGCGCAATGAGGCGACCCCGCCTGGGACACAATGTTCCCGGCCGCTCACCTCACGCGCCGCGAGATAAATTGAGGAAGTGATTCTTCTCCCACGACGACAGCCCGGCCTCTGGTCGAGCGCATTCTCGTTTCCTGTTTACTCCGTGGCCTTCGTCACCTGCATCTGTCCCCGGCCGGTGCGGCAGAGTCTGCTTAGAGCTGCTCCGGGGAGGCTTGATGGGAAACATTTTACTCTATTAAGGGATCCTGTCCCTTCACTCCAGGCTATTCTCCTTTCACTGATCAACCGTGTCCAATTAACCCGGCTCGTGCTTCCTTCCCGCGTCCCCTGGTGGCTGTGCCCGTGGCCCGCGCACCTGTGCACTGGAGGCGGCCAGGGCGGCCTCGCTGCTGACCTCGCCGTGCGGTTCCCTTCCCGGCCCGTGCGGCTTCCTTGCTCCTCTCCTCACCAGCGCCAGACGCGCTGCTTTCCGCTGTCTTCGCGGAGTGGAATTAAAATCCAAACAAAGACCTAGTGATGATTAGGGGCCACTTGTCACCGAGAGGGTGGCCTGAATGCAGCGGGTGCGTCTCTGCACCGCGGCCCGCGCGGCGACGCGTCAGCAAGGGGCGTAGGAGAAGCTCCGCCTGTGGCGCCGAAGCCGCCTGAGGACCTTCAGGTTTCTGCAGGGCGGTGTGGGTGGACCCCAGTGGCGGAGCCACCGCGCCAGGACCGTGTGGCCCCCGCGGCACGCCAGAAGCCACCTCTCACCGCGGGTTGGCAGGGTTTGCAAGCAGCCGGAGGAGGAGGTTACGAAACCCTGAACCGAGCCGGAGTCTGCAGGGCCTGCCCAGGCAGGACACGTGGGAGGGAGGCAGGCTCATGGTCAGGGAGCTTTGACCTCACTGTGCTGTGCTCGTGTGAGGTAGTCAGCCGGGGAAGCTAACCTTGTCGTTCTGGCCTCCGGCTCATGGGATGCGGCTCAGAATGTATCTGTTACTTTTCATCATTGGGTCTTCCTTCACGCGAGCACATGTGGGAGGCGCTTGTCCAGATGCCGCTGGGTCCCAGGCTCCGAAAGGGCCACCAAACCTCTCTCCACCCTCATCATTGTCTTCTCAGCTCTGCCTCTCGTGCACGACAGGCCCCTCCCCCCAGAACTGTCACCCAGCTCAGCAGGGGTCGGGCTGAGGAGGGAGAGTTTTCTCCGGGGGGTAAAGCGCCCAGTGAGGGGTCAGGTAGGTTGTGGTGACGCGGCCCTTTCTCCAGCCTCCCTTCTGAGTTCTCCAGAACTCAAGACCCAAGGCTATTGTTCAAATAAAACGTAGCCCTGAAAAGTTCTCTAGCAGTCGGCAGGTAAACTGCGTCAATTTACAAGTGAAGAAACAGTTTGGAAAGAGTAGATATACGTGTGGTAGACCCCCTCCAGGTAGGATGCAGTTACAGATATGACGGGTGTGGACGCGGATGCAGGTGTGGACGCAGGTGCAGGTGTGGACGCAGGTGTAGGTGTGGATGTGGATGTAAGTGTGGATGTGGGTGTAGGTGTGGAGGCAGGTGTAGGTGTAGACACAGGTGTAGATGTGGACGTGGGTGCAGGTGTGGATGCGGGTGTAGGTGTGGACGCAGGTGTAGGTGTGGAGGCGGGTGCAGGTGTGGACACGTGTATAGGTGTGGACATAAGTAGAAGTAGATGAGATATGCCCAGACAGACCGAATCTCCTTGAGTTCCCCTGATAACCGCGCACGGTTTGTGTCACCGGGTAAAAGTCACGCAGCGGGTAGGCCGATCTGTGTGAGCGTGCGATTCTCTGTCTCCAGGCCCGGGAGCGTCCACCTCGCGGCACAGCTGCGCCTCCCTCAGACACACAGACGTAGTCAGGGCAACACTCCCCTTCCGTCTTTCGTTATAATCAAGGGCCCTCACTGCTGTGGAAATGTGTGTCTGGAGTGTGCCTAGAACCCCATCCTGCACGGCTCTCCTCTCAGGGAGAAGAATGGACGCACAGCCATTGAACTGAGAGCTAACTGTGAGGGATGGCCATCGTGGGAAATGACAGAGGGAGACACTCTCAGATAGACAGAGGCCCAATTCCCGCAACGGTAAAATACAGTACCTGGGATTGCAAAACCAACTTAGCCTGTTGTGTCGGCCATGAAAAATGTGCCTCACGGACCTCCCAGCACAGCAACCCCAGGGCACGACCTGGCCAGGCCCTCGCCGGCGCGTTCTGCAACCCACGGCCTTGCTTTGCGGAGGCCGTCAGTCCCACCGCTGCTCCAGCCAGGATGGTGCATCAGGCTCTGGAGGAAGACACTGGTCGCTGCGGCTCAGGGTCCCCCACAGCACCGCAGAGCCTCCCCGGGACTCAGCCTCTGAGGGTTTGCTCTCCCAGACTTGGACCCCCTCCCAGTGGGGCGTCTCCGCTGATGAAACCCCTGCACACGTAATTGTCTCGGCACCTGCTTCCTGGGGAGCCTGCGCTGACACACAGGTGTAGGGCAGACGCGTGAATTACAGAGCGCGTGCAAATGTGCAGACCGTGGCGCTTGGGGCTGACGGTGGTGAGCCTGCAGCAAAGTGAGGGGCCCGTGTCGCCCGAGGACCCGGTGCGCAGGAGCTGAGCTGGGAAGGAGGAAACTTGGCGTCACTGGAGGCCAGGTAAGGAGAGCAGCAACTTTCAAAGGAAAGACCAGGCAGGCGGAAAGCATTCGACCTTCCCCTCTAGGAGAGGCATCGCAAGGCGGTGGAAACTGAATGAACTTGCTTGCTGGACAGACTCCAATGCAGACCACCCCAGGCTGATTCCTGAACTCCACAGCCCGTCCATGCAGCCCACAAGCCCTTGTCTGCATCTGTTCAATGTCCCGGGATTGCTGTGAACTCCACCATGACTTGTGTCCGGAAGGTCTGTCTCAGCCACGAAACAGCCCTCCACAGAGACGTTTCCTCTTTTCCTGGCTGGAAGAACTCTCTGAACACCTACAGTTTCAGATACCCATGCAGACTCTGTGGCCTCTTGCTGTTTCGTACGTGACGGGCCTGGACTGGAAAAGCCCGGTGTCCTGGTCCATTCGGTCTTAACCGAGCGGGACGAGGGAGCAGCTGATACACAGCAGACATTGATTCCTCATGGTTCTGGAGGCTGGATGTCCAAGACCACCAGTGGGTTCCGTGTCCGGGGCGGGGTGGGCTGCCTCCTCCTGGTTCATAGACACATCGTCTTGCAGTGTCTCTTTGTGGGGGAGGGCGGGGAGCTCTCAGGGTCTCTTCTATGAGAGCTGTGTGGGCTCTGCCCAGGCCCCTCCCAAAGACCCCAGCTCCTAACACCATCACGTGGCGGGGGGGGAGGCCAACACATGAATTTGGGGGGGCTCAAACACTCATTCTATGACATTCTACCCCTGGCCCCAAATTCAAGCCCTGTTCACATGTGACATCCACTCATTCCACGCCTGCAGCCCCCAAGTCTTAATTCACTGCAGCATGCAGTGAAAGCATGTGGTGCAGACGTTCTGTCCACAGCATCCGGCTCCGAGTGCTCCCTGTCCTGTGGCAGGACTGGCAGAGGCCGCCCCAGCCACTCAGGAAAGCCCAGCCATGGTGGGGACTGGTAATGGGGGCGAGAGCAGGGAGTATCCCCAGTGCAAGGAGAGGACTGAGTTTCGAGCCCCAGTTTGCCTCAGATCAGAATGGAAGCAACCCTTTGAGACCCCGGACTGGCCAGAGGGGCTCCAAGGTGCCAGCACCACATGCCGGACTCGGCCCTAGGCCTCAGCCCCAGCTGCACGTGCCACAGAACTTCCCGCGTGCTTTGGAGCACCTTTCTTTATTCGGCTTTCTGGGCTGTGTGCCCCTCAGGGCACAGATCTGGACGCACACGCTCTGTGTCCTAAGCACCTGTCACAAGTTCTAGAGACTAGCAGGTGCTCAGTGGAGTCACTGAAGGAACTAGGGGTTCCCGAGGACTCAGGTCCAGTTCCTTCAAGCTCTGCAAACCCACCCTCCCTTTCAGGGCCCGAGAGGCCTGAAAGCATCTGTATAAACAGGGTCATGTTGTTACTTTTCACAAAAGTAATGAACTTCAGGCTTTAAAGTTTTATGGCTGACGAAGTTTTAAATAGTTAAAAAGATTTTGCACAGTTTTAGATAAATATCCTCTGATAACAGTATATCTGGGTGGTATTCGATTAATGGGTAAATCACATGCGGTCGGATAGAAATCCAAATCTTCTAAGTCACATAATTACATTTCATTATTCTTGTGCGTTACTTGGTAATACGAGGACGTCCCCTGCTCGTGACTATTTAACCTAAGGAACTTTCGCTGAGTCTATTATGCACCAGGCGCTGCTCCAGGAGTTTGGGAAGACAGATGAACGGCGTTGTCTCTGGCTTCAGGGAGCCTCGGCCATGAAAGGAGAACACACCATTGGCTGTGATCGCAGTGGGTCCCGTCCGAGCACAGACGACAACTACCTTCCCAGTTGTGCTGGGAGCACCTCACTGTGGGGCCGCTGGCGTTCATCTGTGAAGACACATCAGACAGTGACCCCCTCCTCCCGTGTTCCCACTGAGCCCCTTGTTGTAAAACCCGTGGCACCGCCCGCTGCGTGGTTCTGGGCTCTTCTGTTAGCCTGTGTGTACTAGAAGCTTTATAAGATTTGGACAAAAGCACGATAGACTTTAACCTTCAGATGAAACTGTCCAGCACTGAGTCCTCAAAGGGTGTCATGTTGGGCATGGATAGGAATTCACGTACTTCATCTCTACTGGCTGTTTCGGCCATGCAATGACACAGACGTGGAGTTGGGTTGGCAGTCGTGTAACCAGCACACCACGATGATGCCAGATGCCAGGAACGGGGCAGTGTGTGCGCTTGGGTAGAGGAGGGAGACCCTGCTTCCGCTCAGTTTTCACTCAAATTTTGAAATGCTTATTTTAAAAAGTCTAATTTTTTTAAAAAAGAAAATTAGGGGTGCCTGGGTGGCTCAGTTGGTTGAGCGTCTGACTCCTGATTTCAGTTCAGGTCATGACCCCAGGGCCATGGGATCGAGCCCTGCATCGGGCTCCACGCAGAGCTTAAGATTCTCTCTCTCCCTTTCTCTCTGCCCCTCTCCCCTGCTCTCTCGCTCTCTCTCTAAAGTAAATAAAATGAAAAATTCTTAATTAAAAAAATAAAAGGAAAACGGAAAATTAATAACCAATTCAACTGCGATACTCATTTGAGGCTTAAATCCAGCTGGTGTGTGGCTAACGGCTGAAAGACAGTCTGGGAGAGCTGGCTGAGGCTGTTACCCCTTCAGTTCAATGCCACAGTTGGCTGAGACATGCTGTTTGTAAGGTTTAGTTTCTTATAAAATCCCTTGGCTTCGGTAAATCAATTTATTTTAAAGGCAGTCTAGTGATGAGAAATGATGTACGTTTTACATTTAAGATCCAGATTCCAATTTATATTAATAGTTATCTGACTGGTGAGTGGGAGAAATAAATTTCTGATCTTTGCTTTTATTAGTCCATTTTGAATTTGGAGACCACGTTCAAGTTTCACAAAGGTCAATAGAACCACTTTGCCACTGTGTTTCGTGGTTCGCGGAACATGTATTTTTTACAGGTCCGTTAGGCCTTCCGCACCCAAAAGCTGCACATACTACTTGGGAAATGACGGTCTGAGGTGCGGAAGCCTGGCGGTAAGCTCTGTGGCACACGCGTGGTACCGTGGCAGCTGAGGAAAGCAGCACAGAGATGATTTTGCAGCGGTTCAGGGGGACAACATACCGTGAGGAATGAGCCGAGAACACGCTTTCTCGAGATGGGTGTCTGTCCCGGGGAGGTGACACCCCAGTCACCCCAGTGCACGCGGGCTTGCACGGCAGTGTCCAGACTGTCTACCCCTCCCCTTCCTGGCACACAGCCAGACTTCGAGTCCCAGCTACCCTTGCTTTGAGGCCTTGAGTGCAGCCACACAAGGGTTCCGGCCGGTGGGCTGAGTGGGGGCCGTGCCCACACCCCGAGCCTGGACAGCACATGCTCACAGTGACCCAGTTGCCTCCCCGTTGCCCGTGTATATTCTGCACAAAGCAGGACTCAGAAGACTCGAGGCCAGGGGATCGCAGATGCCTGGACCGCTGTGTGGATGGCTGTGCCGGGGAAAATACACCCTGGGTTGTGGAGTCACTAAAGTTTTGGAACGGTGTCACGAGAGCGGCCTAAAGAAGAGCCAGAGGGTGTGTGGTAGTGAACCTGAAACGTGTTCAGGTCTTTCTCGGTCTTAACAATGGTCGCATGTATGTCTTGCAGCTCCAAAGGGTAGAATTAGGGCCAGTATATAAATATTGCCAGGAAACGGATACTCACTACCACTGTAGCCAGCATAGAACTGAGTAAAAGGTGGGGAACGTTCCAACAAGTTGGTCTCCTGACAGGGAAGTGTCCAGACAAAAGCCGAGCCCGTGGCCGGCTGGAGGACTACGGCGGGTTAAATTACCAACATCGTGGACCCTGTGCCACAGGGGCGGTCCGGGAACCACCCTCGACAAAATGCTTGTCTGTAGTCATAACGATGCTGAAAGTTATCGATAGGCCCGCGAGCAGGTCCCTGCCCGGCATCCAGACCGCCTCCAGTGTCAGGTGCTAGACAACAGGTCCAGAAGGCTTGTGTCCACTCCTGTGCAGCGTGCCGGGAGCTGGGACAAAAGGCCGACATAAATGAAATAAAACTAAGCGATTCCAGGGAGGAGAGGCCGTTCTAGTCTGCCTCTGACCTCAAAGGCCATGCAATGTTCTAGAGAGAGGTCTGGCAGCAGGACCCAGTGAGGCCTCAACGCCAAGAGCGATCTGGCCTCTCTTGGCCTCTCACTAGTAGGATAAATAGAAGTGCAATGCTCACCCTTCCATTTTGTGAACGTAAGCTGATGCCATACATGTGGACACACTTTGTAATCTGAAAACTCGTGCACACACGAGGCCCGGTAATTACCCTGTTACACCAAATTCCTGATGTGAAAGGTCTGTGTCGTTCACCCCTGAATCCATAGGGACTGGAAGAATTCTGGCCCACAGTGAGCACTCACAAAGTATTTTCTGACGTTAAATAAAGGATGAACGAGTAAACAAACCAAGCTTTTCCCATTTTGAATTAGGTGGAGGTTCTGGTGAGATGAAAACATGAGGCTCGTTCAGCGATAAGAATCCCCCCTTCTTGCTCCCTTGCTCCTAGACAGGCCCCTCAACACCAAAAGTCATTTAAACCACATCCGATTGCATGCTGTGTGCGGTGGTGCCTCTGGGCAAAAGTTTTTAATTTTCTTTGGTTTTGTGATTTTTGTTTCATGCTGATCTGAGTAATTCAGTGTCAAGAGGCTATTCTCCAACAGGTCACAGTTCATGGAAAGGACGCAACGGACGGAATGGGAGAAGATATTTGCGAACAATGTATCGGATAAAGGGCTGGTATCCAAAATCTATAAAGAACTCACCAAACTCCACACCCGAAAAACAAAGAATCCAGTGAAGAAATGGGCAAAAGACATGAAAAGACACTTCTCCAAAGAGGACCTCCAGATGGCCAACAGACGCTTGAAAAGACGCTCATCGTCGCTCCTTATCGGGAATACAAATCAAAGCCACACTGAGATACCACCTCACGCCGGTCAGAGTGGCTAAAATGAACAAGTCAGGAGATTGTAGATTCTGGCGAGGATGTGGAGAAATGGGAACCCTCTTGCACGCTTGGTGGGAATGCAAACCGGTGCAGCCGCTCTGGAAAACAACGTAGAGGTTCCTCAAAAAATTAAAAACAGAAATACCCTATGACCCAGCAATAGCACTGCTAGGAATTGACCCAAGGGATACAGGAGTGCTGACGCAGAGGGGCACTTGCACCCCAATGTTTATAGCAGCACTTTCAACAATAGCCAAAGTACGGAAAGAGCCTAAATGCCCATCAACTGACAAATGGATAAAGAAGATGTGGTTTATATATACAGTGCAATACTACTTGGCAATGAGAAAGAATGAAATCTGGCCATTTGCAGCAACATGGATGGAACTGGAGGGTCTTATGCTAAGTGAAATAGGTCAGGCAGAGAAAGACAGATATCATATGTTTTCACTCATATGTGGAACTTGAGAAACTTAACAGAAGACCATGGGGGGGAGGGGAAGGGGGAAAAATAGTTACAAACAGAGAGGGAGGGAGGCAAAACATAAGACACCCTTAAATACAGAGAACAATCTGAGGGTTGATGGAGGGTGGGGGAGAGGGGAAAGTGGGTGAGGGGCATTGAGGAGGGCACCTGTTGGGATGAGCACTGGGTGTTGTATGTATGCGATGAACTAGGGAATTTACCCCAAAACCCAAGAGCACATGTACACACTGTATGTTAGGCAACTTGACAATAAATTATATTTAAGAAAATAGAATGTGTCTGGGTCCCTATGGCTGGAAGGTTGCTCCTGAAGGTGACACTTGGGTCTTTCACTTAGGGGCGCCTGAGTGGCTCAGTTGGTTGAGTGTCTGACTTCGGCTCAGGTCATGATCTCACGGCCAGTGAGTTCGAGCCCCGCGTCGGGCTCTGTGCTGACAGCTCAGAGACTGGAGCCTATTTCAGATTCTGTGTCTCCCTCTCTCTCTGACCCTCCTCCGTTCATACTCTGTCTCTCTCTCTGTCCCAAAAATAAATAAACATTAAAAAAAATTAAAAAAAAAAAAAAAGCTGTGCAGCCTTTTCTTGGGCACAAGTGTCTGACTCTCGGTTTTGGCTCAGGTCATGATCTCACAGTTTGTGGGTTCAAGCCCTGCACTGGGCTCTGTGCTGAAAGGATGGAGCCTGCTTGGGGTTCTCCCTCTCTCTCTGCCCCTCCCCTGCTCATGCTCTCTCTCCCTCTCTCAAAATTAATAAATAAACATTTAAAAAATATATTTAAAAAAACTGTGCAGCATTTTCAGACTTGGAAGCAAGTGCTTCAGAATTCGTTCTTATGACTCCCCCCGTCTCACGGGGGGCATGGAAGCCTTGTGGGGGTCATGGGGGTTATGCTCACTGGCTACTTGTTTTCATTGTGAGCAGTAGCATTTTCGGAGAAGTTGAATATTCAAATGGAAACAACACAAGAAGCGGCAGGCAGGTCCTCTGGTTTCAGAGGAGTCATTGACGCATCCCAAGCTAGTCCCACCCGATGTGATTTCTCGAGGAACCAGCTGGCCGTAGTCACAGGAACTGACTTTAAAAGTGAAAACCTGGGGCGCCTGGGTGGCTCAGTCGGTTAAGCGGCCGACTTCGGCTCAGGTCATGATCTCGCGGTCCGTGAGTTCGAGCCCTGCGTCGGGCTCTGTGCTGACAGCTCAGCGCCTGGAGCCTGTTTCAGATTCTGTGTCTCCCTCTCT
Organism: Felis catus; assembly: GCF_018350175.1. Taxonomy (NCBI): domain Eukaryota; kingdom Metazoa; phylum Chordata; class Mammalia; order Carnivora; family Felidae; genus Felis; species Felis catus. Next base: position 140,117,557 of record NC_058370.1, read on the forward strand.
CTGACCCTCCCTAGTTCATGCTCTGTCTCTCTCTGTCTCAAAAATAAATAAACGTTAAAAAAAATTTAAAAAAAAAGTGAAAACTTTAGGGGACGCCTGGGTGGCTCAGTCGGTTGGGCATCCGACTTCAGCTCAGGCCGTGATCTCACAGCTTGTGAGTTTGAGCTCCATGTCGGGCTCTGTGCTGACAGCTCGGAGCCTGGAGCCTGCTTCCGATTCTGTGTCTCCCTCTCTCTCTGCCCCTCCCCCATGCATGCCCTGTCTCTCTCTCTCTCTCAAAAATAAATGAAATTAAAATTTTTTTTAAAAAAGTCAAAACATTAGTTAATTCTCTAGGGATTCTTACCATGGATGTCGAGGCAATTCTTTGAGGTCCCGGAGCAGTTGATGGAGCTTTTACAATTTTAACTACTTATAGGATAAAAGCAGCAACAAAGACACAAAAGGCAGAGGAAAACTAAATCTTGAATGATTAATGCAAATACAGGAAGAAGACAGAAAACCTAGATTTTCTCAGGGAACGCCACGGTCACCCACACAGGGCACTGCTCTCCGAGGACCACCCAGGGGTCTTGGGGCCTCATGACCTCACTTGCACGGTGTGCCCTAATTTACTTTTGAGTGTGTTTTCTCCCTACAGAGCCAAAGAAATCTTATAAAAGTCAGAGGAAAATGTTCCTCAACATTCCTTTGCATCCTAAAATAGTAAATTCTGTATACTATTCTTTCTATTGTGAGCTTTTAATGTTTTTCATTGTGAAATTATATGTATCCACATAAGCTACAATTTACACTTAACTTTTTGTCAGGGAGAAGAAGACTCTATAACTCTGAGCAGAGAGAAAATGAACAAATGCAGGCATACTGTTTCCCAAAAAACAATAATGACTGTAAGAAAATGTGGTGGGTCCTGAAGGCACTGATCGTTACAATTCTGACCACGTGGGGAAACCCAGAGGACAGTTCTTACAAGCAGGACCCTCACAGCTTCAGACTCACGACCCTCAGTCGACGGACCCGTCTGCAATGTACCTACAACGCACCTGTTCCCAACAACTGTAAGACACGGCCAGTTGGAAAACCCCGAGACCCCAGTGCCTCCCCCAGTGTCCTCACCTCTGCTAACCTGCTGCGGAGTCCCAGGCCCCTGGTGTCCGTGATCTCCAGGCACCCTTCACAGTTTTCTTTGCGGGTTTGTTTCTGTCTCTGCAAGCTGGCGCTGAGGTCTGAAACCTCATCCCTGGAGCGTCTGTCTTCTTGGCATTTGAGAGCTGGTTTCCTGCTCTTCTCCGCAGAAAGCACTGTCCCCAGTTTCTTGTATGAAGCAGTGCTGTAGACCCAGATTCCTGGTCTTCCTGTGTCATCTAACGTTCAAGGCACCAAACGTGTGTATGTTTGGGACCAGCCATGCCGCCTTATAAGGCTCCTGGAAGGATAACGTGTAGAGATGTGTATTTGGGTGCCGTGCGCACCTGTCCGGAGACGGGCAGGGCTGTGCGCACGTTCTGGGAGGCGTGGGCAGCGGCAGGGCTCTGGCGGGGAGGTTCTGCTGTGTGAGCTGCTCTAAATTGGCACAAAATCTCAAGAATCAAACTGCTCAAGACCCAGACAGGCTCAAAGAGGAGATCGGCAGTGGTCGGTGTGCACCAAAGCCCCACTGTCTGCCCCACCTATTAGGAAACCGTGTAAGATTTCCGCAGCTGTCAGTGACTAAGACGGAATTTCCCTGCAGAAAGGCAGGGTCATAGCTCAGAGGAGAACTGTTTTGATTTGGCAACAAAATAATATTCATGTCTTGCACTGGGTGTTCCTGGTTTAAATTTCTTAAAAAAAAAAGTTTTGACTTTTAATGTTACGGCACGAATATGTGGGTGTGATCTAAGACCTGTTTTGCCAGAATTATTTATCCTATCTGTTCTTCTCCTGTAAGATTTGCTGAGGAACTTGTAGCTCTTAGGAGATGGGCCCCAATTTGTCAGCCTGTCTCTTCTTCCTTTGCCCTCCTGTTCCCTGTCCCTGTCCATGCATCGCCTGTCCCTCATCACTCCAGTGCCTCTGCCGAGCCCCACGTATGCATGATTCTGGTGCATGTTTCGTCCTCCCTTCAGACACATTTGTCTTACACATAGAAACATTCATTCACTCATTTAACAAAATATGTTCCATGAAGAAGAAAGAAAGGCATGTAGTCCCTGCTGTGACCTAAGACTCCTACAACGGTGATAGACCAGAAAACAAAGTAATAATAATAACAATGCCAACCATGCAAACAGAGACAACCTTTGCACTGCCCCCTGCTAAGGAAGGGAAATGTCCAGTATTGTAGAGGACAGACGTCCAACAAAGACTTGGCTTAGGCACAGTTTAGAACAAATAACACTTGAGCTAGATCATAAAGGAAATAAAAACTTCGCAAACTCCAAGGCGGATCAGTGGTGTTCTGGGCAAAATGGAAGGCATTTTTGAGGACGCAGATTTACGCAAATGCATGGTGTATTTCAGAATATAAAGAAGTTGGAACGAGTGGAATACAGTGAATTAGAGAAGCACTAGCTGAATCATATAAATTCCACCCGAAAGACGAAGATGAACTTTTACAAGAGAATCACTATCCAAGTTATGACTTAGAAGATTCACTTAGGAGACAAGCTGGTTGAGAAGGGGAGATCTCGGGTGGGCAGTGAGGGTGGCTGCACTTGTGGGGACAGAAGGCCTGCATCTCGTGTCAGTTGGGGCATTTGAGGGGGGACAATAAGGGGGAGGGCTGCATCAACGGGGGTTTGGAAAGTATTGGCAGGTTTCATATCTGATCTGTGTCCCAAGGAGCACGTCTGGGAGCAGGCAATACTGACCCCAGACCTTTTGGAGAAAACAAGGAAAGGAGACAAGAGGCGGCCTCTTCTCCTCCTAGGTGGTTTTCCTAACTGCCCCGAGAAGCCCGAGACGAAACATCTGGTCACTGCTGGGTGCCGCAGCCATCAGCCTGCTGTGACGGGGCCAGGATGCCCGTCTCACGGGCCTCTGGAAGGAGGCACCTCATTACCTGTGGAGCAAATGTCTGCTGGGGAAATGAGACAATGGGTGAATTCCCTCCACGTTGTCTGCACACTCACAGGGACATCAGATGATGAGCCTCCAGTGTCTCAGGTGACTGAAGTGAGCACACCCACCTCAGGACTTAGGTCTTCTCTCTCTTGGGGCGTGCCTCACCCCCCTTTTCCTCTTTCACACCAGTTCCTGCACCTGTTGCTTTCCCCCGTGGACGTGGCTCTTGCCTTCATTTGCCCATCCCTCCCAGACTTAGGTGGGAGCCAAGGTGGCCCCTTCAGTCTCCATAAAATAGTGAAGTGTCCCGTGCAGCAGCCATGGAGGCCCCACGGGTAGACGTGGTTCTGGGAGGGTGTTCGTGTGCTGTCAGACACACCCCAGACCCGCCTCTTCTCTTCTGTCCGGAAAAGAGGTGACTTAAGCAGATGACCTCTATTTGTGTGAATTTCTCAGTTAAGAGGTTCCATTTACAAAGCAAATCAGAGGAAGGACATTTTTGCTGGACACCCTACTTTATTTTAGATGACTTAATAAGCATTTTCCGTCCCTCATTAAAGACACTCTGTGAGGTAGATATTTTTGTCTTTATTTTGCAAATGTAGGCAGTGAAATCAGTGAGGAAAGCAACTCAAAATCAGAATTAAAACGTGAGAATATAGTAAGAAAGGCATTTGTACCAAAGCCTTTGAATTCATGTACAAAGCTTTCCCACTGAAAAGAGAACGGGTTGTTTTTCTACACTTCACATACAACACGGGTGTTGGTCAGGGGATGAAACAATCACAAAGCCCAAACTCAGCATGTGTGAAGGGACCATTTAAGACCAAGACCCTCAAACACATCCTGCGCCCTTTTACAAATGAGGTGCCCGGAAGATTCGCAGCTGGTCGTGAACTACTCCATCGGCAGCTTCTCCCTTCTTGATGAGAAAAAGAAGAAATACTTAGAAAAGTTGATGTGTGGGTAAAACACTTCAGGTGACAGAATCCCCTTTACAGCCAACACCTCGGAAGAAAGTTCCAGAAAGCAGCACGTCCGTGCGTTCTGCAGCAGTTCTGTGTCTCAGCAAAATCGTCATTTAGGTGATAGAAATACTAATGTCCCATTATTTTTAAAACTATGAGTTCTTCAGAGGGTGCTGTTGGCCATGGCCTCTCTTGGCAGGTACCACCCACCTTCTTACCCAGACACCCACTCAGCTTTCCGCTCAGCGATCACCCGATGGCAAGACTGATGGGCTGGGCACCAGTCAACAGGCAGAGGACCCTGAACAATCAGGGGGCCGCCTTGCGGGGGCGCAGGCAGCCAAGCAGTCCACATAGTGCTCTGACTCCGGGGTTGGATTGGATAGGAGACAGGAATCCATGAGAGAGCAGAATCCATTCTGTGGCGGTGGAAACAGCTTTCCGGAGGAGTTAGCGTCAGGACTTGACCTCCGAAGACAGACAGGACCCTGACGCCGAGGACCAGTGCCAGCACCACCAGCGAAGCTCCGTGTGGGAACACACCGCTGCCTCTGGGGAATGGGAGCGGACCGCCCTGCACACGACAGCCAGAGAGGGAACGCTGTGGGAAAGGCAACACCAGCAGGACGGAGGGGCTCGGGAGTCGGGCGCAGCGACAAGCTTCGGGTCCCACAGCCAGGAGGGTGTGGACGCACTGGATGTGGGCCGTGAAGAGAAGCAGGGGAGGAACTTCTCAGGTTTTTAACCCTGGTAGGCAAGGGAGTTGCTTTTTTATGTTTATTTTCATTTTACTGAAGTACAGTTGACACACAAGCTCTCTATTAAGATCTCAGGTACAGAAGAAAGTCCAAGAAACTCCATCTTGGACATCGTAATGAAGGGGCTACAGGATACTGAAGACCTGTTGGTGGGATCAGGTTTGGCATAATCCGAGGAGCTCTGAAGGACTCGCCATCGGAGACATTTTCCTTATGAGTTTGCTTCATCGGCGACTTTCCGGGATCTGTGAGATGGAACCACTTGAATTCAGTGGACACCTGATAGGGGTAGAAGACACCAATGTCTAGAAAGATCCCAAGGAACAGGCAGAACAGGCAGCTTTGGGACAACCCGACACACCAACCACCTGTCATGATTCCATCCACCTTCACTATTTTCTTGAAAACCAAACATATTGATCACCTGCTATGGTAGATGCTTTAAAAATATCTATTCAATCTGTATTACTTATTATCCATATTGTAGTTAATAACAGCATTTCCCCATAATACAAGGATTGAGGTAACCTGCCCAAGGTCAACTAGGAGTGTGGCATAAAATGTAATTACCCCATACACAGACAAATAACCTTCGACCAAAAATTCTAATAATAATTTACAAGGGATTTTTTTTATGGTCGGTGACTTCTGTCCATGAACCACATGACCGTCTTTTGTGTCTTCCCTTCTAAAGTTAAGTCCTCTGTGTTCAAGCTGACATCTGTCGAGCTTCCGAAGAGATGGAGCTGTGTTTGGAAGGCTGCTCCATACTGCTCTGGTGGCTGTAAGCAGCCTAGCACTGGGAATTTTAACAGCAAGGATATGCCTGTGGAGGCTTCTCAAGGGTGAGAGAGCCCCCTTTACAGATGGTCAACTGGACCACACCAAGTGTTTATTAAAGGATTCTTCAGGGAGTTACTTCATCATTTGCCTACTTCATTCCAGTTGAAGTTTTGAAATCTTAGAAGTGTTTCCACAGGCAGACAGACTGTAGTCTCCTTCTCAATCCGACTTGTTCGACATTTCCAACAGTGACCTGGATTAGTAACAGGTGATATGATAAAGCACAGATGCGTCACAACTGAGAAGAAAAGCACATTGTTGATAACTGAATCAGGATCCAGGTTATCCTTATAATCTGCAGTTAGCTGAGAAAACATATTTGCTGTCATTAAGGCTGTGAGTTTAAGACTCTCTGACGGTTCAAAACAACAACCTTTACAACAGGACAATCTGACGAATTCCACAAGCAGGGGTGCCTGGGGGGCTCAGTAGGTCGAGTGTTTGACTCTTGATTTTGGCTCACGTCATGATTCCAGGGTCATGGGATTGAACCTCATATCGGGTTCCAAGCTGAGTGTGGAGCCTGCTTGGGATTCTTTCTTCTCTCTCTGCCCCTCCCCCATGCTCACTCGCTCTCTCTCTCTCTCTCTCTCTCTCTCAGTCTCTATCTCTCTCTCTCTCTCTCAAATAAAAAAAAAGAAGAAAAGAGAATTGCACAATTAAAATTAAGAATTTGAACAACAATAAATATGACTATTAGCACTAAATTAAAACCATGAAAATTCTCAAGGTTTCCAAAGAGTGGTGGGCGCACACAGTGTAACCAGCCAGTAGTAAAGCAGCATTTTGTTTTCTTGTGTGACTTCCTTTAGAAGTTAAATGTTGTCCACAATTTATATCATATGAAACATCAAATTAACAATCTGGAAAAATAATCTTAAAAGCTATTCTGTTGAACCCTTTCTACATCCTCATGTAGCAGTTAGCTACCACCACATAAACTCAGAACTTAGTAACCTAAACACAGCTCTTATGTTGCTCTGAGTCTGCAGGTCGGCTGGAGCTCCCTGGTGGAGGGCAGACACACTCATGGGCCCAGTAGCCCATCACCTACAAAACCAGTCTTATTTTTAAATTCCAATTTATTTAAAGTAAAAAACAAACCAAAAAAAAAAAAGCAAAACAGTTCACCCATTTCTCCTACCACCACCATATCCCTCCTCTGGCAGCCACCAATCTGTTCTCTATATCTTATGAGGTTAGTTATATATATTAGAGTCCATTTGTAAGAGAAATTATACAGAGTTTGTCTTTGTCTGACTTATTTCACTAAACATAATGCCTTCAATACCCATCTCTGTTGTCACAAATGGCAAGATCCCATTCTTTATGACTGAGCAATATTCCAGTGTGTGTGTGTGTGTGTGTGTGTGTGTGTGTGTGTGTGTGTGTGACATCTCCTTTACCCATTCATCTGTTGATGGACACTTAGGTTGACTATTATAAATAATGATGCAACAAACATAGGGGTGCACACTTCTTTTCAAAGTAATGTTTTCATTTTCTTTGGACAAATATCCACACGTGGAATGGTTGGAACATCAAGTAGTTATATTTTTAATTTTTGAGGAAACTCCATACTGTTTTCCACAGGGGCTGCAGCAACTTACATCCCCACCAACAGTGCACGAGCATTCCCTTGTCTCCGCATCCCACCAACACTTGTCATCTCTTATCTCTTTAATAATTGTTATTCTGACATAGTGTGGGGATATCTCATTGTAGTCTTGATTTGCATTTCCCTGATGATGAGCGATGTTGAGCATCTTTGCATATCCCTGTTGGCCATCTGTATTCTTCTTTGGAAAAAGGTTTATTCAGATCTTCTGTCCAATTTTTAATTAGATTGTTTGTTGCTATTGAGTTGTTTAAGTTCTCTAGTCCCCATCAGATATATTATTTGCAAATATTTTCTCTCATTAAGTAGGTTGCCTGTTCCTTTGCTTTTTTACTTTGATGTTATGTCACTTGCTTATTTTTGCTTTGGCTGTTGGTGTTAGATTAAAAAATCATCACCAAGACCTACATCAAGAAGCTTACCATCTATGTTTCTTCTAGGTGTATCATGGTTTCAGGTCTTATGTTCAAGTCTTAAATCCATTGTGAGTTGATTTTTGTGTATGATGTTAAGATAGGGGTCCAGTTTCATTCTTTTGCATGTGGCTGTTCAATTTTCCAAACACCATTTACCGAAAAGACTGCCCTTTCCCCATATCCTTGGCTCCTTTGTTGTAGATTAATTGACCACATGCACATGGGTTTATTTCTGAGTTCTCTACTCTGTTACATTGATCTATGTGTCTGCTTTTATGCCAATACTACATTGCTGTGGTTACTATAGCTTTGTAATATAGTTTGAAACTGGAGAGCATGATGTCTCCAGCTTTGTTCTTCTTTCTCGAGATTGCTTTTGCTATTTGGGGTCTTTTATGTTTCCTTCCTTGTAAATTTTAGGATTCTTTGTTCTATTTCTGGAATAAATGCCATCGGAATTTTGATAGGGACTGCAATGATCTGCCTATTGCTTTGGGTAGTAGGGACATGTTAACAATATTAATTCTTCCAGTCCACGAGCATGGAGTGTCTTTCCACTTATTTGTGTCTTCTTCAGTTTCTTTCATGAGTGTCTTGTGGTTTTCAATATACAGACCTTTCACCTCCTTGGTTAAATTTATTCCTGGGTATTTTATTCTTTTTTTGATGCAATTGGAAATGGGACTTAATTTCTCTTTCTGAGGGTTCATTATTAGTGTATAGAAATGCAACAGATTTTTGTGTATTGGTTTTGTATCCTGCAACTTTGCTGAATTCATTTAATAGTTCTAACAGTTTTGTCTTGTTTTGTTTAAACAGAAAGCTGTCTTGTTGATCTGGCTGGGTCCTCACACGTTGGCTGGCAGGGGCTGGTACAAGTCATGAAGCCAGTGACCCCCACCCCCCACCAAAGCCCGTGCCGGGCTTTTCCACGTGGTGACCCCAAGGTACCGAGGAAGAAGAGAGAAGCATGTGAGGCCCGAGACCGGCACAAGGTGCTCCTGTGTCCCCTGAGTCTAGCGCCAGTCACAGGCCCCGAGTCCACAGGGGTTGACGAGACAGGGACGGATTCTTAGCTTCCGCGGGAGGGGACGCAAAGCCGTTGCAGGAGGAAAAGGGCTGGATAACGTTGCCAACTCTCTACCATTCGTGAGGTCATTAAAACCAGTTCTAATAGGAACAACCAGCATCGTGAGTTCCACAGTCAGAACGGACCCAGTGACCACGCTGAGCTGTGTGTGCAAGGGCCCCAGGTGTGCACTCGTGGGCACTCTTACCACCTGCTTGCTCACCCCTCTTGAGAAATAAGAAATTCGAGAATCAGAAATTAAGCCGCTTGTCCATTACCATTCCATCTTAATGCAAGTAACTGTATCCTTTTTAAAATACTACCACAAACATATATAGATTTTATATATCCTGTATATAATGAGCTCAAAATGTATATGGAATAAAAATTATAGATGAAGTAAACATGTAACAGCTATTGTCTAAAGGTCTGTCACATAGTAAGCTTGGTCATTATTTCAAGCATATGGAGTCCACGTGAAGAGACCGTACACACACAGGGATGGTTTGACACGCTGGGAAGCTGGACAGCGGGCCCCGAGTTTCTGTTGTCACTCGGAGAGTGGAGAAAAATGTGTATGTGGCACGTCTGTGCTAGAACTTGGGGAAATGACACACGTCGAGTCACAAGGACTCAGCTATGGCTCCACAAGTGTACTGCGCATTTGCCCGTGGGAAACAGGTGTGGCCTTCCCAGTTTGCAACCGGCTTGCCTCAATGTATCCACACCTCCCTCTCCTGAAGAGCGTGTTCTGTGAGCAGAGGACCCCAACCTTAGAGCACATTTCGCTTTCTCGAGGAGCGGGTGGCCTCTAGGGTCACAGCTATGGGTGAGACTGAAGTGAGTCTGCTTGCTCACTCTGAAACGTTACATGAAATGTTTTTCCTCTCAAACCAGCTGTACAATTAGGTGGATCAGGACCCCAATAAAAAACAGATGCTTCAGGAACAAGCTTTTCCTGGGAACGTAATTTCAAAGTCTGAAGCACGGATTATTTCCCCAAAGCAACGCGATTGTTGATCGCATTTGGATTCCCAAGAACGTTGTTTGAAAAGGCCTGCTGACAAAATAGATCCATGTATTTTGGCTGTGACCAGGGCCTCGTGAGACTGGCTCTCCTTCCACAGGGAGCACAGGGTCTGAATTGCACACGTCTCCAGAGCTCCTCGGTCAAATTAATTCCACCCAGTTTACATATGTCGACCTGCTAATTAAGATATTCACACACATTAGTTAACATATAATATATTAAGATATATGAAGTCTTACTGAGTTTTGTTTTCAGTTTCAATCTAAGATGCATTTTGGTTTTGTTGCTCAATCTGTTCTTACAGCAACACGGCCTTGTTGTAATACAACAGCTTTTTAATATTTTTAATATATTGTAAGCAAACTCGGATATACTATGCCTATTTTACATACAATTTTTACCTATTTTGTACACTCCTGGCCTTAAAATACTAACTTTAACAATAATTTCAAGAATCCACCTTTAGCAAAGACATGAAATGCTTATATATCTGGAAACTTTATGAAAACCATACAAGTGCTTGATAATAAATGTGAAACGCATATTTCACAATAAGAACTCTGCAGAGCTGACTATTTTCAGGTAGTAACCCATAAATCACATGCACAGATTCCAACGTCAGTGTCTAAGTTCTCCTCACCAAGAAACTGATGAAAATCTCCTGATTGGCTACAGTATGTTTTTATAAATGAATCGGTGGGAAAACTTATTCAGATCACCATTTTTACCATGTGGAAATGAAAGCCAGATGATAAAAAAGGGGATCCCAGAGGCCCCTAGCAGGGAGGGGAGGGCACCAAACACCCTGGAAGGGGAACCGCTCAACAATTGTGATGGATGCTTCAGTCAGTGCTCCCCTGGGGAAGGTCTCAAGGATGGACGGATACTGGTCCCCAGGCAAGACCAGCAGTATGAAAATGACAAGATGGGGGGCACATAAGAGGACAGGGTGGTGTGGACGAGGAGGACGGTGTGGTGTGGACGAGGAGGACGGTGTGGTGTGGACGAGGAGGACGGTGTGGTATGGACGAGGAGGACGGTGTGGTGTGGATGAAGAGGACAGGGTGGTGTGGACGAGGAGGATGGTGTGGTGTGGACGAGGAGGACGGTGTGGTATGGACGAGGAGGACGGTGTGGTGTGGACGGGGAAGACGGTGTGGTGTGGACGAGGAGGACGGTGTGGTGTGGACGAGGAGGACAGGGTGGTGTGGACGAGGGGGACGGTGTGGTGTGGACGAGGAGGACGGTGTGGTGTGGACGAAGAGGATGGTGTGGTGTGGACGAGGAGGATGGTGTGGTATGGACGAGGAGGACGGTGTGGTGTGGAGGAGGATGACTCTGCGGGATTCATAGGCATGTTGGGTACAGAACTGTAAGTCCTCGTGACAGATGGGGCACATTTGAGTCATGAAAGAGGCACAATCCACGGAGCTGAGGTTCTGTCTAGGAACGCGATGCGATACACCCGCTGCATGCGCCTCCGAAGAGAAAGGAGTCCACGCCTCTGCACACGTCCCTGGGTGCTCCTTTGTTTGAAATTCCTTCTGCGCTTTTCAGTAAAATTCAGGGCTTTTTCAGGGCTGTTTCAAATGAGATCCCATAGATGACCACGTGCATAAATTCACTCTCCCTGACTCTCGTGAGCTCAGGGGTGGCACCAGACTGCCACATCCCACATTCCATCAGGGTGAGCTGTTAATTCGTCCACCACTGTGGCCTGTGGGCTTCCAAGAAAGGAGAAGGTGTCCTTTCATCTCTGACCAAGCGTCTCACATTTTCCTGCATAAAAATACTGCATGTTGAATAAATGCTGAATGAACATATGTTTATATGTATCCAAATGTATCATAAATTTATATACACAGATGCTGTTGGGTACACCATCTCTTATATTTTAGCACATTTCCTGCCTGAGAACTTGCAGACAATGTTCATTCTGGCCTCAGTTTGCAGATAAGCTTTGCTTCTCCAAACACATCCCTTTCTCTCATCATCTTCACTTTCGTTCCTGTTGCTTTCTCCTTAGGAATTTAGTTCAAAAAGGAAGAAAGAAAGATCACATTTGGCTTTATGGACTGAATGACTGTGGGTGGGCTTTCAGGAAGTGACTAGGTCAGAGGGGGAGAACCCTGTGGAGGGGACCCCTGGGGGCTCCCTTACTCCTTCCCTGTGCTGGGACGCAACAAGGAGAAGGCCTCTGGGAGGCAGGAAGAGGGCTCTTGCCAGACCCCAAATCTGCAGGCACCCTGACCTTGGGTTTGCAGCCTCTGCTGTGGGTACAAATGCCTGTTGTTTAGGCCCCGTCTGGGGTCTTTGTTACAACCAGCAGAGCCGTGGAAGGGCCTTGGGCTTCCTGATGTCAATCCCCTCCGGCTAGATGGGATTTCCATCCACCCAGTCCGACCACCAATGAAATATGCTTCTAGCCACACTTCCACATTTAAAACTTGGGAGATTTAAAAAGAAATTAAAAAAAAAAGTCAGGGAAAAAAAGAACAAGATTCCATAAACTCAGCAAGAATTCTATTTTTAAAAAATCTCTCATTTACAAGAAATTGAAAAGATTTAATTTTCCAGTATCATCAAAAGATTGCTTCAATAATTAGAAAACTGTTTCCTTTGGAAGCACTTGAGACCAACATGTAATTTAATTGCTGTCCATTACATGAGTGACAGTGTAGGCAGCAAGTTTTTAAAATGCAGCTGCATTTCATCCACAGCTTTATGATCATTAAAACATGGCATTTCATAAGCTAGTAGATTTTTTTTTTGTGCAAAATCTGCATTTAGCATTTTGAAAGCTTAGTTTTGTCCTTCAAATTCATCATGGACGTACTTCCCTTCCCGAGCCCTGAAGTCCTCACTGCAGTTGAACTTGCGGGACACTGATGGCCACCCAGGAGACACTACCCACGAGGTTCCCTTCCAAACCCCAGGCTGCACACCCTCTGGAACTCTCCAGAAGCCCACCACGATGAGTGAAGTTCTTCACGGTCCCCCAAACTGCAGTCTGAAATGCACACCTGTCCCCGTGAGTGATGCCCTTCTAGACTCTCGCCTGACCCCTTAGCAGCTGGTGTGTGCAGCCAACTCCCCCCCGGCTGCTGCCAGATAAGCCGGGACAGCGCCCAGCAGGGCTCTGGAGGCCTCTAACCTCTCCTGGCCCATTTGTGACACCCTCATGGTCATGCTCCTTGCTGCCCGTGATCCATGTCATGTGACCTCCTGAGAACAGAGCTGGCCAAGCCCCGCTCGATCTCATTGTGCTAACCCACCCTTACTCTCAAGACCCACACTCTAGTGGGACCCAGAGACATGGGGCCAGAGATACAGCTGCAGTCTGTACAGAGAGAGCGAGGCTGACATACTGGATCGTCTGTGATGTCTGCAGGGGGTATTGGCCACATCAGCTACCAAAGTAGGCATCTGGCGGCATTTCTCAACAATATTAATGCTTAATGCTATTGCTGTTTGCATTTTGTAAAATGACATCATCACTATCAAGTCAAGTGTGGCCACTGAAGCAGTGACTGAAGATTCCAAGGAGCTTTATCACCTGTGCTTGGTGGAAAAGCAAAACTATTTTTATAGGCTCTTGCTTGATCAACAACTAGTTTCTCCTCAACAATGGAACTTACCCTTTTTCTTAATATTTTTTAATGCTTATTTATTTTTGAGAGAGAGAGAGAGAGAACAAGTGGGGGAGGGACAGAGAGGGAGGGAAACACAGAATCTGAAGCAGGCTCCAGGCTCCGAGCTGTCAACGCAGAGCCCGACCCGGGGCTCCAACTCACAAACCGTGAGATCATGACCTGAGCCAAAGTCGGACGCCCAACCGACTGAGCCCCCAGATGCCCCTGGAACTTATCCTTTTAATTTAAACTCTAGCAAGGAACAGCTACATAAATTTAGGACGTGCTCTCTAGCATATTATGTATAACAGAATCAAGTGTAATTTCAGTTCTGTTACTGTTGACGTCCTGTAGCCAAATGCCCCAGGAACACACGTGTACAGGAACACGCTGGGCCTATGGACGGGCACACCGAGGCAGGAGGCTCACCGCAGGCACCCACTGGATGGAGTGCTGGAGGGACCTGCTGTTGGAATTGGCTTGCTTTAGGTGAATTAGTTTAAGGAAGCAGGACTTTGCCGTGTGCAGCACACTCCCAGGAGCCGGGTGGTTTTCCGGCTGGGCCCCAGTAATTCTCGTGCAGAAGGAGGACGACTGAGGTAGACAGGCAGCTGGCACCCACTCTGGCTGGGAGAGGGGCACTCGGCAGTTTGCGGCTTGGACGCGCCCGGGCCAGCTCCTGGAGGTCAGGGCGTGCTTCTCCCATTCTTGAAACTCCCAAGTGCAAATCCTGACCCCTACACTCTGCTAATTACGGAGTCACGGTGGCCAAGAGAGGTGAAGTGACGTGTGGAAGCTGAGACCTCACACCTGAGCCTGGGATCCAGGGCCCTTAGCAGGCAGTCCTTCTGGCATCACTGTCCTCACTGACCCAGACAGGAGGACGGCCTCTTCCGTGCTGAGGCCGCCGTGACCGCTGGTCCCTTTAGGCCCTTCTCATTACTGCCCCTTCATGGCTTCACCCCCAAACCCAGCCCAGGGACAACTCTGAATCATGCCTTCTGGGTCTGGGTCATACCCGGTCGCTGGTTTAGGGTCTGACCTTTGAAGACTGGCTCTGCTGACTTTGACAAGCTGCCTCCCCAGTGAGTACGCGGCCCGTCTGTGCCACCGGGGCTAGGGAGCCTGGGCTCAGGCCCCTTTCGCGAGGTGGAGGTGGAACTGAAAGAGTGTGAGAAGCTGTCACGTCGGTCCTGCTACCACGTCACTGCGACTCTGGCCCAGTGCCCACTTCCGGGCTCTCTGGCTCTGCCAGGGCTTGAGGCGGCAGAATCGGCCAGTGATGGGGACGGGACGAGCCTGGACTCTGAAGTGTTCTCAAGCTGCCAGAAGGTGAGGACCAGTGTCCCCATGCACAGCGTGGTCCCCAGCCGTCTGTGGACAGGGCAGGAAGCTTCCCCGCCAGGCTTGGGCCTGTCCCCCAGCTCCTGCGCTCCAGGGGGGGCCCAGCCTGTCCCCGGCCACTGCCCGGGTCCGGCACGGAGGCCACACCGGTAGGGGCTCAGCGGCGGCCATGCTGGGTCCAGAAGGCCCCTGAATGAATTTGCTCATGCAGGGTTGGGTTCGGCCAGTCCCCCAAAACTTGTTCTTTTCTCCCTCAATATTTAAAATTGATCAGGTAATACACACATGTTTTCTGATCTTCAATTTCACTGAAACTGGTGAATTATACTCTAATCAGAAGTATATTTTCTCTCTTCCCCTCTCTCTTGGCTTTCTGAGGATTTTCAGGGAAATCCCCCGTGACTATTCCCAGAATCACAGGGCTATTTTGATAACCAAGTACAGTGTTCATTCAACAAACATTTGTGAAGTTCTAAAGGCCGTGGGTCCCTGCCGTTCTCATTATCTTGTTGACAGGAAAGAGCCCATTTGGGGCTCTTGTGAAAACATAGGCGATGCCTCCCGGACGCCGCCCAGCACAGGCTGCAGGGTTCTCCAGACACAATCCTGGGAGAACTGTTATGCCCAGAATTCGTGATCCCCAAAGACCACCAGGGAGCCGAGTCCGATGCAAAAGCAAAAAGCCTTTATTCGAGCTAGCTCGAGCTCAATCCCCTACCTGCACCGAAGCAGCGGTGAGATACCGGAGAGAGAGAGCGAGTTTCCAAAGCCCAAAGGTTTTATAGGGATCATGGCCTTAGCCGATTGGCTGGGAAAGGGTCGTGGACTCAGCCGATTGGCTGCCGAAGTGTGGTCCCAGATCAGCAATTATCAGCGTCACCTGGAACTTGTTAAAAATGCAAATGTTGGGCCTGGTGGTCACAGACCCACTGAATCAGAAACTCTGGGGGTGGGGCTCAGCAATCTGTGTTTGAACAAGTCTTCCAGGAGATTCTGATGCACCTGAAGTGTAAGAACCACCGTGTCTGAGGGTCTCTAACATGTTTGGCCTCAGTGTATACAGTACGTTTCTCACTGGTCACCTATTAACCATTGGCTGTCAGCCTTGCTGTGCTATATAAATACCTAGCACCAAACACCATCCCCAGAGACTCTGATTAGTTGGTTTGGGGAGGGGTAAAATGCTCCCAGGTCATTCTAAGCCTGGACAGGGTTGAGCGCTCCTGCCTCTGGCCCCTACTTGAGAGAAGCCCTCCCTGTTCTACTCACACTTTCCACGCCTCTCACACTCCCCTTCCTCCCACCTCAGACTTCGGAAGAATGCATCAATCGGTAGCCTGCTTTCTTAGAAAACATAAGTTACTCAAGGGGAGGAGGCGTGGTCTGAGGTTTGAGTGGGAACCTCTTTCTGCGGCCATGTCGGGGACATAGTCACTAGTCAGCCGGCCTAGGTCTGCTCTTTCAAGAACGTCTTCCGTGGTTACTCCCAAACCTATGGAGTAGTCCTAGTTTGACCATCATGGCGAAACATGGGCGTATTTCTATTTACATCCGTGTGTCTGACTCTCCCTTTGTGGTGTTAATAAATGTGTTTCTGTGGGTGCAGGAAAACAGGGAGAACCTTGGCCCTTAGATGGTTGCCATATGTCAGGACCCTGTGTTCACATGGGAAGGCTGAGGCTCAGGAGGTTAAATAATTTGCCTAGAGCCACACATGAGGAAGTGGCAGACGACAGTTTGAACACAGTCCGTTTCGTCTCCACAGCTTGTGACGTCATAGTTGGATTTTTCTAATACACGGCCTCGTGGTCCCTGGTGGAGAAGTGAGAAGTCAGGGCTGCCAGTGCTTGTGTTAGTGAACTTTGTCAGAGATGACGAACATACGATTATGTCACCATTTGCTTGGCTCCTTCTTCACACCAGGTATCATGCCGAGTGGCTTCTCAGACACAGGCATTTGAAATCCTCTTGATTAGTGCACATTACTAGCCCTACTTTATTGAAGGAAACTGAAAACAGCCCTGGTTTGTCGGTGGGGGTGTGGACGGATGCCGGGAGAATGTCTGAGCCCCCCGTGGTCTCACACCCTTCCACCCGCCAGGCTGACACACAGCTGAGAATCACGGTTTCGAACCCGAGCCCACATCTGTACGTCTACAGTGCATGTACGTGTGCTGTCTGTGCTCCCTCTCGTGACATGAAGCACACCTGCCCACACGGGCACCATGCAGGATGGTCTGCGGAGAGACCTTGTTCTGGTCCCACTCCGGCCTGGCGACCCAGGGGCCTATGCTTTGGACCTTCGCAACGTGAGGGAGAGGCACGGGGTGACTGTGCCCGTGGGAAGCCTCGGGCGAAACTGCAGAGAATGTGAGCTGTGGGAGGGCTCGCAGGCCCGGCGTGACCTCTGGGCTGTGTGCTCGTCCCTCCACTGCCGGGTTCCAGCGTCCCGCAGGCTACTGCTCCTGTTTTCACAACCTCCATCCCGCAAGGCACCTTCTGTGGCTCCTTCTGGGATAGGCCGGGCGGCTCCCTCGGGCAATCACTTGTCGGTGCGCCCAACACCAGGTCCCAGGGGCCGCATGACAGGACCTTTCCTCCAAATCCTGCACCTAGGCCACTGCCTAGAACACAGTGGACGCTCATGTCCTCTCTGTTGAATGAATAAGAACTGAAAAGACCAATTGTTTTCATTCAGCCTTTGGTCAGTTGAATGTATTATGGCTTGAGTTTGGACTGCATGTTTCCTTGGTTGTGTTGAAAGCATCAAAAACTTGGAAACCTAGGTCAACAGAAGTTCTGAAAGACATTCAGGAGAATCGAGAAACCACCCAAGTCCTCTGGCTGGATGGGATCTGATTCACTAACTGAGAAGGGGTCAAAGGGTGCATCCTGTCACCGTGAATCGAGTGTTAATTTCTGAGCATAAAAATATCCAAGCACAGCTACTGCATTTTTAAAACGCTTGGCAAAGTGGTGTGTTTCTTTAATTGTAGTACTTCTCCCCAAATTAAAGAAAAAATTTCATAGCAAAAGTGTGACATTACAGAAATGAAGAAAATATTTTTGTCCTCTGTTTTTCTTTTTTGCCCTGAAAACCCCCATCTCCTGGCAGGTTGATTTACTTGCCCCAACCCTTCACCACCAGGATGCACCAGCAGGGACCCCGGCAATTCCGGAGGGAGCCCGCCGACAGCGACTGTCTTCAGTGGCTTCCGCCAGCTTTGAAGAGAACACACCAAACCCCGTGATTTGATACATCACAAAACGCTGTAGAAGTGGTTTCTCAATTCACACGTATAACACAGAAGCCTTAGCAGAGAAAAGCATTTTAACATGTAATTCCTTTCCATGTCCTGGGAACAGTTCAATTCTGAAATCAATGACAAACCCTTTGTGTGACCTACTAAGTAAGGTCCAAGCACGAAATTTGAAACCCCACATTTTAAAATATTTATGCCACTCACATTGAAAACCTTTTTCTCATTTATTCCTTGAAACAAATTTTGATTCAGTCATTATCCCCGTATTCTACAGATCAGAAACAAAGACACGGCAGAAGCAAGACCCTCACAAATCCCCCAATTCAAGTCCTCCTCCCTTCTTCCTCAGTTCTTACTGAGCCAAAGTGATGGGCACACCATCGTGCTGATTTATGTAGAATAAGTTTACGATTAAAATTACATTTATTCACAGGACATTTTATCAAAGAAATTCCTGCCTTCCAAAGCTCAATGATGATTTCTGTCTCTAGGATGAAGTACTTTGAAATTCTATAATTCCTTACAAATTCACAGATAAAATGTATCTGTAGCAAAAACATTAAAGTGTAGGAATTACATGAAATGAGCCTTGACAGAAGAGAAAGAAGGGTATAAGACATAGGGCTTCACAGCTTTTATCTTAACTCCCAGGGTAATGGGAAGATCTTATGTGGCTACATCAATTCTTTTGCTCAGAAAAAAAAGGCGGGGGGGGGGGGGGAGAAATGTGAGAACTAGACCAAAACTATATATAAACATCTGAATGAAGGGATCAGAGAACCTCCAAGACAATGAGTGATCGTGGGGCCCAGGGAGGCCACCTCTTCCCCTGGAGGCATCACTGAGGCCCAGAGAGCATGTGTCCAGGTCAGCTTTCCCCAGACTCTTGTGGGGTGAGTCTGTCCAAAGTTCTGCTCTGCCAAATCTTTGCACAAGTTTTTGCTAATATTTTTTTTCGTCATTTGGCACAAAATTGGGAGTCCATGACCTACCATTGATGAGGGTCCCTGCCAGGCTGTGCACAAAATGTACATCATCTTCCCAGAAGATCGAGGAGCGTGTTTAACGAAAGTCAGCATTCATTCATGATAACGGAAAAAACAAAACAAAACAAAACAAAACTCTTAGCAAACAACAGATCAAAGAAAGTATAAAAATCTGTTAAAGGATGTCATAAGGAAAGAAAAACAAAATACTATCACAAGTGATGAAGTTTTGGGTAGTGGGGGTGCTCAGAGCCGACAGCCAAGAAAGAATTCTTGAAGAAGTGATTTTGTTAAAGCACGGGGACAGGACCTGGGGGCAGGAAGAGCGGCCCTGGGGTTGTGAGGAGAGACTGGTCATATACTATGGAGCTGGGGGAGGTGAAGGCCAAAGGGAGGCCTCCAGAAGGACGTTCATGTGCGAACAAGGACTCAGAAGATGCTGGAGGCCCCGCTAAGGTTGTTTTCCCTCTAGTGAGGCATTAACATTATGACGGTTTGCCTCAAGTATTTGTCAATGCACCGAGGGTTATAAATTTAACTTTATCTGCCATTTCCTTCTGCCTTGTTCCCCACATCACTATGGAGGGTGTTGCTGCGGCTTCAGGAAACTGAGTCCACAGGTTTCCGGAGATTGGGCTATTGATAAGATTGCCTTTGCCTTGTAATTTACCAAGACATTTGTAAACTGATGGAGACTCAGGTCGTGTATGACTGTGATCTCTGTCAGTTAGACGTTTGTTTTCTGCCCTCTCCTTTGTCCTTGGGCACCAGGAGTGCCTGAGGAATGTCACACACATCCCACCTGGGTGGGGGGGTGGGGGTGGTGCTAGCTTGTGCTGGGCCCTCAGTCTGCCCTATGCTCCCTCATCACAAGTGTTATTCATGTCAGTGAGTTGGCAAAAGCCTTCTGTCAGACTGACAGCGACGCCACGATATCCACTGTCACATCTATAGTCAGCACTGTCCTGGAAGTTCTAGGCAACTCAAAAAGGCAATAAGAAGTGATGAGGGAGCATAAAGCAAGCTGACACCCCACAAAAAGGCCACCCCCAGGTGGAATATGTGTGGTATACCTCAGGCTCTCCTGGCTGCCCAAGAATAAAGGAAAGTGGAAAACCAATGGGTAAGTGATAGAGGTCACAGTCCCGCGGGACAGTCTCCATCAGTTTACAGCTGTTTTCATGATTTACAAGAAAAAAGGCAACCTCCAGAAACCTATAGATTGTGTTTCCTGGAGTCCCCAAATCACCCACCCCTCCATGGTGATGGGGGAACAAAGGCAAATTAAATTCCCTTATAACCTGCAACCCATGAACAAATACTTGAGGCTGGCAGAGTAAACCCCCCTCCATGAACTCCCTACTGTCTTGATGTTAATGCTTTGCTAGGGAGAAAAGTAAGTTCAGCTCAACAATAGCCAGGCCTCCAACATCTAGTGAGTCTTCTTTAGCATATGAAAGTCCTTTTGGGAATGACCCCTTGACTTTACCTACCACCCCCCCCCCCACCCCCGCCGGCTCCCAGGTCTGTGACCAGACTCTCCTCACAAGCCCAGTGCAGCTCTTTCTGCCCATGGGTCCTGTCCTCGTGCTTTAATAAAATCACCTCTTTTGTACCAAAGATGTCTCAAGAATTCTTTCTTGGCTGTTGGTTCCTGACCCCACCACCCCTCCAAAACCACATCAGTCATTTATCAGAAAGTTAATAAAATTATTTATTTAGTCAAAAATAAATGGAGGGACAGCTCCCCGGTGGTCTTTCAATAGCTCCTACAGGAGCCTACAGGTGCGGGAGAGACAAGAATCACGGATCACATCACGGGTTTGTCCTAAACTAGAGCAAAGCTGGAATTGCCATTGGATGAAATGGGACAAGTCTAGTCCAAACAGATTTGCGGGGGTGTGACAATGGACACCTGCAAGTATGAGCTGCCACTTAGTCAGTTGGGAGCACATGCTGAAGAGCTGCTGGCCGATGTGAGCCTGAGGAAGTCTGCCTGGAAATGCAAATACAGAGGAGTCTTCAGTATGAAGGTGGTATTTGACACAGTAGGAGATGAGATTGACTTAGGGAAATGTCACAGAGGAAAAAAGGCTCGTGGATGGGACCCCATGAACCCCATCGCTTAGGGCCAGGAAGAACGAAGCTTTGAGTGACACCCTGGAAATGCAGAGCAAGATGGAAGAGGGAGGCTGGGAGAAAGTCTGTTGTGAGGGTGCCCTGAGCTAGATGCTACCCACAAGTCATGCAAATTGAGGGCTGGGGTTAACAGGAGGGTTTAACAACACCAGTCATATACGAAGCATTGATTGTAGGTAAATATACTAGAAGCTTTCCAGGGATTGCTCTAGGGTATGAGTTAATTCATGGCTAGTTTTCCTTTCTATTTTTCTTTTTCTTCTCTTTTAATACATTCTGAATTTTCCAAGTTTCACATAGAGATGAATTATTTCATAGTTCAAAAATTATGTTTCACCAAGAGCACTTACAATTAAAGTGTAACTTCTTCTTTGAAAAGATACGGAAATAAATAAATGGAATGTGTATGTATATGTTCACGCAATGGAATGTACATGTATATGAACACACAAACAAGGTGGGGATTAAATGTCTCGAAAGAAACGGGTGTAGGACATAAAACATGTAATACATGATCACTATTTCTTGTGGTCAAAAATTATTTGAAACATCCCAGCTAATTTCTGCCACCAGGCTAATGTCTACATGTGCGTAATCCATGCAACCAAGTCCCCCTTTAGTTGTCACTGATAGGGTGTTCCAAGCAATGCCAAGGGGTTGTGATTGGGCTCCCGTGAGCAGGAAGAAGATGGGGAGACAACATAAAATAAGAAAATGTGGGTTCCCATCCCCACTACTCTGTCCAAAGCAGCTTTGGGCATGTCACCAACATTACATTCCGTGGTCTCTTTATGTATAAAGCAGAGATAGCTCTATTTGCCTTATTTTATCCAAAATTTATGAAAGAATCAAGATAATCAAGTTTTGATACTATATCTGCAAATGTTTTGTTAAATTGAGTAACACACATGTCATTTTATAGAGATCATTTTAATTTTCATTGTTACTCTTTTCATTCAAAATTGTAATGAGAAACTTCCCAAGTTATTTGTCACAGAGAGTTTGGGCTGACATGACAAAATACTATAGACTGGGCAGCCTAAACAACCAGAAATTTATTTCTCACATTTAGTTCTGGATGTGTGGATTGGAGTCCACAATCCAGGTACTGGAAGATGGGTACTCTTCTGAGGCCATCATTCTGCTGTGTGGTCACCCGACCTCTTCCTTGTTCAGGCAGAGGGACACAGGGCTCTCCTGTAAGGACACTAATCTCGTCACAAGGGCCCCAACATCATGACCACATCGAACACTCATCACTGCCCAAAGGCCCTGTCTCTAAATACCATCACTCTGGGGTGGGGGGGGGGGCGGATTAGAGCTTCAGCTTATGAACTTGTTGTGGGCGGGGAACACAAACATTCAGTCCACACATACTTGTCCACTTAAAGACAGAGTTTCCTTCCAGTTACTCATTCATTGGAAAGAGAAAACTTTTTTTTTAATAGTAAGAGGATAAAAATCTCTGTCATCTCAATTGACCCAGGGTCTTCAAAAGAACAATTCTATTAAAGCAAAACTTAAAATCTCAGTTTTTATTTTCCATAGTTCCTTACCAAACTCAGCTTAAACCCATGTGACTCTATGAGGGTGTTCATTCCTTTTTTAAATTAGTTTTTGACTCTCTTAGGACATCTAAGATATTAGCATTAACACTTTTCAAATGCCATTTATTGTCACTCCAAAAATACATTATTTGCAGAGCTACTGGATGACAAGCTGGAATAGCACATCCTTAATGGCTTAAGTAAAAGAAAAATATATCAATTAAAGCACAGTTCTTTTATAAAAAGACAATAATTAACCAAATGCCCACGTGTTGGCAGATACTGTTAATTCACAGCAGATTTAATTTGGTGGCAACACAACTGATTTTGGAAGCGAACATAATTGGTGCTGCAGACAGGCTGGTACTAGAAATAGGGTTTTCTTATGTTGGAGGCTGAGATGTACTGTTGACTAAAAACATTCATTTCTATAACCAGCAACCCTGAAGGCATTCTTCACAGAGAGGATCAGAGAACATTCGTCTCCATGGCAGCCCAGCCTAAGCATCTGTTCTTGCTTTTAGATGCTGGATATTGTTCAGCTGAGAGGCCGCTGAGGCACAGCTCTGTCACCAAGACATAAGTGATTGACTTAATATCCCAGCTTGGAAGTTGGGTATTTGAAACGTAGCAATACAGATAATTAAGCATAGCTACTCTTCTCCCAAAACGGTGAATGAGACCAAAGTCACAGAAACAACCCATTTAGTCCAGCTTCCCAATCCCACAGGGCACTGTGCTGGGTGCAGAGAACATGTGATGTCAAGAGACTGGTTCACAGCTGCCATGGGTCCAAAATAGAAAGTGCCAGGTGAGGTAGGACAGGGCTGGGGAAACTTCGTGAGGGGACACATGACCCGGCCTTTGAAGACTAAGTCAATGGAATATTCCCAAGGAGGGACAATGCTGGAGCGGTATATAGATGTGTGAATAGCTCCATTTAACTGAGTGCATGGTAGTTAAGGGGAAGTGGAGGAAACATCAGTCCAAAAGGTGGCTAAAGCCCCTGAGAAGGATTTTGGAGTCAGGTTATACTTATATTTAAAGCAGATTGGAAGTCAGTAATGTTTTGAGAAGGGAATGATGTGATCATAACTGTACTGTGTGTATATTTTATCAGATAAACTAGAGGGAGCTGAGCAGCCAGAGGACATTGGTGCCATTTGGGGACAGTCCAGGCAAGGGGTGGTAAGGGCCCAAATAACTGTAACTTCAAAGGGAGTGCTGATCAAGGAAGCTTGTGGGCAGTTCCGCAGAGCTTGATTTGACAGGACCTGGGGTGTCCACCACATGGAGTTTCCATCAGAAAGGGGGCCCGGACTCACAGTGAGGACTTGGGCCAGATCAGCAGCAGAATCGAGGAACACAGAAGGACTGGAAGTGAGATGAGTAGGCACGTAAGGACAGTAGCAGCAGTCGCTTGGTGATGCCTCTGCTTGGGAGATAGGCTCCTCTTGAAGGGGAGGCTGTTCGTGGCAGCAGAGGCACGGGAGCTGCTTTTCAGAGGGCTGGGGTCTGGCCCCTCTGCCCCTCGGAAAGAGGGCCTGAGAACACCTGCTCAGCTCTTTCAGAATGGAGAAAGGAACGTGATGAAGTTTCGCAGTGATGTTGGGGTTCGGAACTGGTGGCCAAGAAAGCGTTCTTGAAGATGTCTTTGGTGCAAAAAGGTGATTGATTAAGGCACAGGGATAGGACCCGTGGGCAGGAAGAGCTGCCAGGACTTGAGGAGACACTGGTTATATACTATGGGGTTGGGGGAGGTCAAGTCCAGGGGAAGTTTCCAGTGAGATTTCATGCTAAAGAAGACTCTGGATATTGGAAGCCTCACTATTGTCAAGCTTAGGTTGATTTTCCCTCTAGCAAAGCATCAGCATTGAGACAGTGGGGAGTCCCTGGGGAGAAACGTTTTCTCTGCTTGCCTCAAGTATTTGTCAGTGGGCTGCAGGTTATAAAGAAATTTAATTTTATCTGTCATTTCCTTCTTCTTTTGCTCCCACATCATTCCCCCCTGAACAAGTTTGACCCTTAAAATCTTCAGGGTTGCCAGGGGTAGAAGGTCTTCTCTTCCGTGAGTTCTTCCTGCTGAATAAGGGTGTAGAGATGTCCCCGCCTATGGGTCAACATTGGTCAGTTGGGGAAGATATAGGGGAGTTATGAAAGGCAAAGACAGCCAGTTCAGGGGAAACAGCAGATACGAGCCTTCTTGAGTAGAAAGGTTCATCTGTCTTCTGGAAGTTATGGCAGTGAAGCAGTCCTGACACCAGGCAGGGAGACAATGGAGAAGACAACAAAATGAAGTTAATAACAAGAAAAAGCTTGAATAAAAAACCTTTGTCAACTCCAGTCCATTACCGTCATTTGAAGAGAAATTTGAGATCTTCCACTAGTTCACAGGAGTTAGAACACGTGTCAGCTGGCCTACTAGATTCCTGTGAGGAAGGTCCGGGTTTAATTCTTGATACGTGAGCCCATGAGGAAGGCACCTCTAATTTTACTACAGTGGGGGTACATAATATGACCAGTGGGGGCCCCTCCATTTTGGAGTTAAATCCCCCGCTGTATTAGACTTCCAATCCTTTAAATAAACCAGGTCTCCTGTGTTTATATGGGGTGGGTTGCTAGTAACTGTCAGATAAGGTTTAGAGAGGATACAGTTTGCATATTCATTTAGAGATATATGAATTAACCTGGCCTTAAGTGAATAATTTAATAAAGCAACATAGCCTGTATCTATTGACAGGCCTATGGTGAGAAAAGGCTTCTCCAGGTACCACTGTTGGGGGACTCCGTCCCGTTTTATAGCTGTTTAGCAGCTGGTTCTCACACAGAGAGACGGGACACCGAGGCTCTTCCTTCCAGGAAGCGGCTTTGTTCGTGTCGGCTCGGGCTCAGCAGGTTAAAACCCCACAAGGCTGAGCCCTGGCGCAGTTCAATGTTGCCTTCTGTGCAATTTCTACTTCTTTGTCTCCCATATATGGTGACACATAGAGTCTGATTGGTCACAGTCCACGTTACTGAGTCGTGTCAGAGTTAAGCACATGCGGATAGGAGTTGATTGGGCCACGTTGCACGTTGCCTTCCTTTGTTCTGAGGCCGCCTCGTCCACATTCCTTAGGGAGGGGACCCTACCATATTCTCCCCTTGGATGCTTGGACCCCTTATGTTTGGTCAAAAAACATCATCTTGGTAAGAGGTTTATATTTCTGTAACATCATCACACGCGTGGCCATTCTCCTTTTGACCATTACCTCAAGGAGGCTGGAGACAGGTTGTATAACCAGGGAAACGAGGCAAAGTAGGACTAAGCAAACTCCCAAAATCAAGAGGATAATTCCCATGAGGGTTTTGAATCCCCTGAGGGTTGAAAACCATCCTCCAAATACCTCCCTGGGATCCCAACCTTTCCAGGTCAGGACAGAGACATGAGCAACCTTTCTCATTCCATCTGGGATCTCCTCCATGACTTTTCCTTTATCACCTATCTGTAGGCAGCACTTGCTCAGGTTAAACTTTCCACAAACTCCTCCCTCATAAGCAAGCAGGTAATCTGAGGCCAAGCAATTTTGATGGATGGCATTGAGCACTTTGGTTTGCTGCTTGGCTAGTGAGTTATGAGCTCTGGCCGTCTCACTGGTTACAATTTCAACAACCGCTTGAAGTCTGATTAGGCGGTTTAGCATGTAAATGGGAGTGCGGTAGCCCCAGGACCCATCCTCTGCCCAGGTGGCAGGGTCATGATATTGGATTGTATGCTCCGGAGGCCATTCATCACCTCTCCAATTGCCAATTTGTAGGGCACGTCTCCCTGTCCCCATACACTTGGACTCCCAAATGTTCCCCTCTGGCAAGTGGGAGCAGGAAGGAAGATGGACGAATAGTTCCCAGCACACATGACCCTGACCAGCCTGAGGGAAGTACTGTATAGGCTGTCCTTCCACAAATCCAGTATAGTCCACCTGGGGCCCGCCATTCGATGGCTGCATGGACATTGTCCCAGGCCTCTCAGAGACAGGAGAAGTTAGACAAAGGGTGGGGATCTGGTTCTAGGAGATCTGGGTACCCCCACCATTTGCCGGGAGGTTGATTACAAAATCTTTGGCCGAGGCATGTTAAGCTTCCAACAGAAATGGTGAACTTTCTTCCCCATGGGGCAAGGCAGTTTTTCCCAATAAGTGAGGTTTTGAGGAGCCAAACCTGGTAGTAGGACAGGGGTATTCTTTTCCACTATCAGGTTCATGGGGATCTACTTCTCTAGCCTCCCATGGCCATTGATCTCCCATGTTGGTTCCCCCACATACACAGCAAGAAGAGATCTTCAGGGTCTGGGCTATTGGTTCTTCTAAGGCAAGGAACAGGTTTCCTGTTGTGGCAGAGATGGGGGGAGGGCTACTTTTTATTTACTCATAAAAGGAACGAAAGACATCATGAGTTGAGGCTCAGAGACCGTAACCCTCTTGAAGTACAACACAGTTCCTGGGTCAGGGCCTCGCTCACATATATATACACCAATCCTGAGGCCATTTTCCCATTTTGGGTCTCCTGGATTAAAGATAGTAAAATTAATGGGGTTACAGGCTTCCAGCCTACAGCTGGAGGTTGCAGCCCCCTTTTAGAGGAGTGCTACCTTATCTTTACCTTTCCAAGTGGCCCAGGAGACACAGCTCCAACAGAAGCCGTAAGCCCAGTGCCCACCATAACACGTGGATGGGGGCAGGAACTGTTCACACATATATTTGTCATTGAGCTTGTATTCTCATTCCCACAGTAGACCTCTGCAATTGTGAACCAACAAAGGGTTTTTTGTTATTAGCCGAACACATTAAAAAGTGCAGAGACTGGCAGGTGGGGATTAGTAACCTGGGTCTGGCTGATAACCACCCCCCCCACCTGGGGAGTGTCGAACCTCCAACCATTCCTCAGTTGGGGAGCACTGCAGGTCAAAACAAGTGTATTGACCCCCAGGTGGCTGATGGAATAGGTGATCTGATTGTGTCTGCAGGGCCCCAGGATCGTTCCCTGGCACGAGAAGTGGGTGTGGTAGAGTCAGGTGTTGACTGACCTCACCTGGTTGTGCGAATACATGGGTCACATGATGAGGAATCTAGGTGTACAGAAGGGGTCCAGATGAGAAGCAACCAACACCAAGGAGGCATCCTATCCACCAAAGGAAGGTGGGTGCAAACAGAGACCTCTCACCACACTCCCAGCCGCCTGGGGCGGCCTCGGCCAATCCCACGGTGAAGAGTAGAGCAAGAATCACAATGACAGTGAGACACAAGGGTTGACAGTGCATCACAGTAAGGAAACAGATATGGAAAATAAGGCCAGTCTTTTGTTTCTCCGCACTGTCGTTTCCTCAGGTTTCTGCCGCGCGTACATCAGTCAGCTTCCGAGTGACTAAAGCAGGGCCGCAGTCTCCTGGAGCCCCGGGAGTTGCAGATTGCTTCTTCCGTGTGGTCAGCTTGCCCAGCATTGATGATCAGGAACGCACTCCCAGTTTCGAGAGGCTGGTTTCACTCTACTGTGGTGAATCCAGGGACCCATCTCAGCTACCTTTACTGTAGTAAGGGTGGACAAAATGACAGTGAACGGCCCCTCCAGAGGCGTTTTAGGGGTTGGATATTCCACTCCTTCACCCATACAGCATCTCCTGGTTTAAAGGGGTGAGCATCTATGATCAGACTCACGGGTAATCGGTCCCTAACCCAGTGGTGTAAGGTGGTTAGAGTAAAGCCAAGGGCCCTCATCTGTTGCCTTAGGGTTAGATTGCCTGTCTCATTTAGATCCCCCCTTATGCCTTGATAATGGCGGGAGGGTGCCCAAAAGGGATTTCATAAGGGGAGAACCCCGTCTGCTTCTTCAGCCTCCCAACTGCAGCTGTAGTCTGCCTCCCTGAAGGTCCCTTATCTCTCCCTGCCTAATGTTAACCCTTTCCCCATTTATTTCTCCCCTGGAACAGGCCTGTAACTGGTTAGAGAACAGGGACGGAGTTCCTGGCTTCTTCAAGCTGATAAGGGACGGTATGGGGGTACAGCAGTTAGAGTCTACCCAAGGGTCGGTCGAGTGGCCCACAGAACGGTTTGACAGGAAGGTTGGCAGGCATGAGACGGCATAAACACCTTTGCAGACACAAAGAGAAAAACACAAAGTAAAGATTATACTGACCTACAAGATGGCATCTTAAGATAATGTCCCCAGTTCCCAAACCAGTCAAACAATCCAGGAGAGACCCTGACTTTGTCCAGTTGTGCCTGAATGTCATCTATTGGTTCTAAGACTCTGTGAGAATTATCAGTAATATTGAAACAACACATGTCAGGGGATCTCTCATAACACAGGTGATGGAGAAGCAATAAGGAATCAACAGTGGTTCCGTTCTCCAAGAGTCTGGCCCTAATGTTATTTAATTTTTTATTTAAAGCATCTAATGCTTGTGAGGTGTTATTTAGAGCTTTGCTGAATATAAACAGGCAGTTTGCTTTATCTCGAGGTATAAAACGTTTTCAAGACCCGGGAGTCCTACCAGAGAAAGAGTCAAGGCAGCTGTTTACCATTATTAATTTGCAAATGTTTTGGTATGCTGAAACTGGGTATTATTTTATAAAGTAGAGTTTTTATTGCTTCTTGTGCCTTTTCCATTTCTTTAAAGGGAAGGCCTCTACCCAATTAATAAAAGTATCAACTCATACCAACAGATGTTGGCATTCCTTTGACCTTGGCACGAGTGAGACCTAATTGTCACTCTTACCTGGACAGCCTCCAGTTCCTTGATTGCCTGGGAGAGCAAGTTTGGGGTGGAGAGGATTATTTTTAAGACAGACTTCCCAGGCTGATACTACTTGCTGAAATGTCCTTGACAGATTCTTCCCAGTAAACATACTTTGGGCCGTTTGATAAGTTTTATCCCCCCGCTAAATGAAAGGCCTGATGCCGGGCTTTAATGATCTTTTAGCTCTGTTAGCTCGGTAATTGTAATTGCCCCTTCTCTGTTTGTAACCATCTGAGGGCTGGAGACAGCGTCCATGAGTCAGACCCCAGTTTATTTCCTTGGAAGAGTAGGTGGGATTGAGTCTCCTTTAAAAATTGATAGAGCAGGGAAGCTATTTTCCTGAAGCCTGGTATCTACAGCCTACAATGTCCAGTAATGTCCCCAAACTCACACAATTGTTTATCTATCCTGGAGTTAGTAGCACTATAGTCTCTAATTCAGTTATAATGTCCCTTCCTAGCAAGGGAGTAAGGGTCTCTGGCATTATCAGGAAAGAATGAGAAAAAAATTAGTTTTCCCCATATGCATTCCAGGGACAGAGAGAAAAATTTAGTTATAAGTTTTCCGGAGACAGAAAATTATGTTGTATTTGGACGGTTGGCCAGGAGTGGAAAGGAGGACAGAGAAGGTAGCTCCGGGATCAAGAAGGAAATGAACCGGCCTTTTAGTTACCTGAGTTTTCCAGTTACCCAAGGTTACGGGCTTCCGATAAACAGCCGGTTCTGGGGAGCCACCCTGAGGAGCCCCAGGCCCCATCAGTCCCTTCTGAGGCCACTGGTTATCTGAGCCCTGCAGATGGGGATCCCCGAGGGCCTTCAGACCTCCAGGGACTGTCTGCACACAAGGGGCGTGGCTTGCGGGGCCTTGACTTCTGTTGTCCCTTCTGAGGGCAGTCTCATTTCCCGTGCCCTCACTGGCCACATAAGTGGCATTTGGTGCCAGGCCATCCAGCAGTCTGGTCTGACACAGTGCATGAGGCCGAGACTAAGGCCTCAGATTTTTCTTAAGCCTCCTTTCCTGTTTTCTTTTTTATTTTGATCTCGGTTGTAACCTCCCCGATTGGCAGCTCGTAAGAACTCCTCCAGGGCCCCTTCCGGGCCAACAGCTGATTTTTGCATTTCCTCTGAATATTTAGGACTGATTGAGTGAAAAATTTGTCCTTTAAAATTGTCTCAGCCTCAGGGGTGTCATATATTTATATTTAAATATATAAGTTTATATATTTAAATTTAAATCTCATATATTTAATGAGAGCCTCCCTCAACCTCTTCAGGAAGGCCCTCGGGCTCTCACTCTGTGTTTGTAAAACAGTGGCTTAATTCAGCATAATTTAAGGGCTTAACCTTAGACATCCTTAACGTCTCTAAAGCACAAACTTGGAAGTGGGGGCCATGCAATTTCTCAATGGGATGAGCATAGTCCCAATTAGGATCTTGGGATGGAACTTCTTGGGCCCCAGTAGGAAACCGGAAGTTCCTTATAGGACCTCCAGCCCCATGAAAATTAATCAGTTGTTGTTGTTGTTTTTTCTCAGAGTTTATGGATCAAAATCATCCCAATTTTTCAGAATGCATGCCTGAGAGTATTGACCTTGGTTGGGGAATTGCCCATCTACAGGAAAAGGAGGAAGAGGTATCCCTTATCTTAATTTTCCATAGCTGGCCAGGAGAAGCCTCCTGTCCTGACCCTGATAGTTGGACAGCAGAAGAAGTCTCATCTCCTGGCCCTGCATTCTGGCTGGCTGTGCGACTGGCAGCCAAAAGCTTTGTCAGTCTTGCAAGGTGCTGGGAGCAGTCGCTCTTATACAGGCTTGACCCTACCTCTGAGAGCTGACCTGGTCTTCCCTGATTTCTCCTATCCCTCTGTTTTCCACCTGCAGGACTTTGGGCGTACCGACTGTGACCAAGCAAGACTTCCCTGGTTGTAGAAGGATGTACTTTTATTTTGGCCCAACAGTAATTGTCTTTAGAAACATATTTTAAAAGGCCGGTAAAAACCATTTTTTGTAAGGATAAAATTGGCCATCAAGGGGGGGGGCTAAATGGGCCAAAGTAGAGATCTATTCCCTTGCCCTTTTCAGCAGAGCCCACAGAAGTATGTTCCAGCCATGTGGATAAACATGTATACGATGTATACCTATTATTACAAATTGGCAGACACTGGGCTAAGCGTAGCAAAATGGCTCCTACGTATTCCAGTAAAAGGCCCCTATATATCATAGTTGTCGATCCCCTATGTGGCACAGGCATCCACTCCCATGCTAAACAGAAACAACAAAACGTGGAACATTTGGAGTCCGGCAGTGAGGACATTGTCACCGTCTCCCCAGGCTTTGGATCAAAGCAGGGGCAATTTCAACCAAGGCTTGAGTAAAACAACTCAAAAGGGCGTGCTGTCCTGCCCTTTTGGTTAAAATCATATTTTCCCCCATCTTTTTAGGCAGACAAAAGGGGAAAAAAAGCTTTTGTTTACCTCTTGTTTTTAAATCAGAAGCTTACCAACAATCCAAGAAAACTTTGCTTTTTTAACAGAGAGTAAAGCAGAATTTTAATCTTATACTAGTGTATTTTTAAAATCCATTTATTTTAACCTTAGTCCATCCTGACCACATATAAAATTTCTTCCCAAAGATTTCCTTTCACAAACCTTCTACAACTTTCCTTTGCTTTGAGATTGTGACCTAAGCCCTTTTTTCTCCAAACAACCAGTCTCATTTGGGACAAAATTACTTTCTTTAACCTTCAACAGAAATGTATTCCCATTCCTTATATCTTTCTTACATATCTCCTACTTTTCTACATACGAGTTTCTTTCCTTATTTTTATCAGTGTTAATTACATTTAGCAGAATTTTAACTCTTAGAAACCTTAGTCTCCAGTGAAAACTAAGTGGTAACCAATTGTGGACTATCTGTTACATTGGAATTTTTTTAGATGGCAAACTTATGAATCCATTAAACACAAAGAATTTTTGTTACAGATCTAAACATTCTTAGTTAGTTGGTTAGTTGGTTTTTTAGCAACCTGGGTAAGGTTTTGGAACACTTCTATATATTCATCAGGGTTATCTGAAAACTTGCCCAGGTCCTTTTGATCCTTAGAATCTTGCAAGGAAAATGGAACCTTTATGGGGCCAAATACACCCTGAGGCATTTCAGTCAATAGATACTTTGAACAGGACTTGATTTTAGGAGGAGAATTTTTTTTTTTTTTTTTTTTTTTATCCCTGGCAATCCTGGATGAGGAGGGCATGAGGGTCTAGCAGGTGGCTCTTCCCGAGGAGAGGCCTCAGGAGGCGAGTCTACAAATTCTTGCCTTTCTTGGCCCCTTGAAGGCAAAGAAAGCCTGCACATAAGGAACTTCTGACCATTTACCCTCTCCTCTACAACATAGATCTACCTGTAAGATAGTACTGTACGGAACACCTGCCACAGGAGGCCAGGGCTCTCCATCCTCCAAGAGAAACTTCAGACGCCTCTTTAGCATTGGCAGGTTCAGGATTAAGCCCTGGCCTGGATCAGACTCCCTAGGAAGTCTGACGCTGCCTTAAGCTGAACGAGGTGACAACAGAAGCACAGGTTGGGGCTCAACACTCACTTCAGCCCTTTGGTCAGGTAGGAACCTTTCTTTCCTTTGTCTCATTCACACACAGTCCACACAGCAACTCCAACCTGCTGCCCAGCACCCAGCACCTTAGAATTGGGGCTTTGTTCCTCACTCCTTATGGAACCATTCAGGCACCTCTGGGAGGTGATCAGGCTCCCTTTCTTCCTCTTAGGGGCAGATCAACCAAAATGAACCTGGGTTCTTACCAGTCTGATGGGTGGCGCTTGCTGAGCTGGTTCCTGGGCCTCACGGGTTCCATTGCACACACACAGGGTCCTCGTCCCAGGGCGCCAGAAGGCTAGTCTCCTTTGGATCAAGTGATCCGCTGGTGCCAGGTGAGGTCACTTCTCCCGGGGCTCCGAGGTTCACACACCGACGATGAAGGAGGTGGAAATGCACTGTCTCCAAATCCCCAACGTGAGCCCCCATGAAATGTAGCAGGATTCTTGCACAGAGAGTCAGGACACTGAGGCTCTTCTTTCCAGGAAGCCCCTTTATTTGTGCAGGCATGGGCTCCGTGGGCTAAAACTCCAAAAAGGTTGATCCCCAAGAGCAGTGGGATGTAGCCTTTTATGCAATTTCT
Source organism: Felis catus (assembly GCF_018350175.1). Taxonomy (NCBI): domain Eukaryota; kingdom Metazoa; phylum Chordata; class Mammalia; order Carnivora; family Felidae; genus Felis; species Felis catus. The sequence goes on from NC_058370.1 coordinate 140,151,172, forward strand.
ATTTCTTTGTCTCCCATATATGGTGACACATATAGTCTGATTGGACATAGTCCAAGTTACAAAGTTGTGTCAGAGTTATGCACACATGGTTAGGTGTTGATTGCGCCATGTTGCCTTCCTTGGTTCTGAGGAGGCCTCAACCACATTCCTTAAGGAGGGGCTCTACCACAGTTTAAATAATCCTATGCTCATGGGTTCCTGTTATCCCCACAGAATAACAAGCACAAAGGTTGTGCATACCTGTGCTATTGTGACAATTTCTCTGAAGTTTACCTCAAGTTGTCCAGTTTAGGAAAACAACATTTAAAGACTATCAGAACTAGAATTTAACATCTACAAAGGTGCATTATTAAAACATAATTTTTCTCTCTAACAACCCTCATTTCCAGAGATAGCCAAATATAGATTAGTTTGTTTGTAAAACAAGTTCAGTTTTAACAGACTTGGCCTAATTATTTACATAAGCTCAGCAAGAGTACTGACTGATCATGTAGATCTTTTAAAGTTTGATTTGCTGGAACTTTTCATAAGGAATCTACATTGAACTTTTCAGTAGCCTCCCCAGGCCAGAAGCCAAGCCAAATATTTGCCATCAGACATGCCTGCAACATCTGTAGATTTGGGTGAATTCATTCTATGAGGTCCCAAAGATATCCTGGGTTCCTGCACCTGCCAGGAAGTGACCTTCCTTACTCACCTGGTGAAGCTGCTGGGAACTCTGTCAGCAGGTGTCAGGCCAACATTTCCAAGGGGCTTTATTGGCATCAGGCTTCATAAAGTCAGTCTTAGTTCTTTAGAGTTGTCTGGTCATTTCCGAGTCTATGCATGTATCTCACATTTGACGTTCCAGTCTGGGTCTTGGTAAAATAACCAATGTTTCCAATGGTGTCTGATTCCAAGGAGAAGATTCTCATTGAACTTATGCAAATAACTGTAATTGCCATGGAAGAAAGAACACTCCCGGAGTTTGTGAATTCCAAAGTGTTTAGGTAGAGAAAAGTTAAATGCTTTAGTTTGTTTACAGAGGAATATGTTATCCTATTATTGTATGTCATGGATATCTTGAGAAAGTTTCCTTAATATGGAAGAGCACATATTGGAGCACCGGTAAGATTTCCAACAAAAGTCACAAAACTGTAAGAAAAAGGCTCAAATATGGACATGATTCAAGATCTGATGAGAGTTCCTTAGATGCAATTGACAAGGAAATTCACTTTCTGTGGCACACAACACTTACATAATCAGAATATTAAGTGATGACCTTATATCAGAACATGTTATAAGTAGGAATTGCATATAATCTCTAGAATAGTTATAGCATTTACTCAAATGTAACCTAAAGTTTACCATTATTTGACAGGGCTTTCCACTTAACATACCAAAGAAAAAGGCCTAATTGGTCAAAAAGACTTCATTTATAATATAAGTCCTAGTAAGGTTTGTTAAAAACCTTAGAAAGTTATAGAGCACATTCTAAATAGTATTATCAATCATTATAAATCTTTACTTATTTAACCAGGATGGCAATATGAGATTTCTGAAGCAAATATGTAGGGTTAGATAGGGGTTAGCAAAACTTAGCTCCTTTGACATTGAGGAGTTTTAACTAAGCAATCAAAGACTTGATAAAGACGAAACCTAAAGCTTTTGTATTTCAGGTGGGCAAAAGAGAAAAAAAAAATTTACATATTATTTTTTATTAAGAGCAGATCAGGGTGCCTGGGTGGCTTAGTCAGTTAAGCATCTGACTCTTGGTTGCAGCTCAGGTCATGATCTCAGGCTTCGTGGGTTTGAGCCCTGGGTCAGGCTCTGCACTACCAGTAAGGAACCTGCTTGGGATTCTCGCTGCCCCCTCTCTCTATGCCACTCCCCACTCATGTCTTCTCTGTCTCTCTCAAAATAAATAAATAAACTTAAAAAAAAAAAGAGCAGATCAACAATCCAAGAAAACTTTGTCTTTTGAACAGAGAGAAAAGCAGAATTTTAGCCTTATACCAGTGTATTTAAAAAATCCATTTATTTTAACCTTAGTCTGTCCTGACCACAAATAAAATTCCTTTCCCAAGATTTCCTTTGGAAAGTCTTTTGGACTTTTCCTTTGCATTCAGATTTTGTCCCAAGTCATTTCTCTCCAAACAACCAGTCTCATTTCGGACAAAATTATATTCTTTTACCTTCAATAAAAATGCATTGCCATTCCTTATATCTTTCCTACACATCTCCTACTTTTTTACTTACAGAGTTCCTTTCCTTATTTCCATCTGTCTTAGTTACACTTAGCGGAATTTTAACTCTTAGAGACTTTAGTCTCCAGTGAAAACTAAGTAATAACCGATTGTGAACTATTACACCAGAATTTTTAGATGGCAAGTTCATGAGTCAATTAAGCACAAAGCATGTTTTCCAACAGACCAAAATATCCTTAGTTTCTCTGCAATGAGAAGTCAAAAGCAGATAAGCCTTATCTTTAGTAATCAGTGCTTTAGCACTTCATCTCATTTAGAAAAGACCTAGATGTCCAATGAATTTAATCCCATTTATCATGCAAGCAAAACTTTAAAGTTTTAGGTTACCAAAGATTTTTAAAACTATCTTAATTACCCATGAAAACTTTGAGACAGAATTAACTATTATTTTAAGTCATATTTTTGCTAACAAATTACAACAGAGATAGCATGAGCTTATTTGAACTTTAGCAAACCTAGGTAGAATAAAAGTTTCATATTTAATGCTAATAACTCTAAAGACACATCTATCTTAATTAAACCAACAAGCTTGAATTAGTTTAAACACCAAATATTTTCCACTTGGGTCCACTTAAGAGACAATCAATATGTTCCCCATTGTCAGTTTTTACCTGGGACATCAGTGGGGGAATCTGAAGTGGGTGGTCCAAGGGGGTGCTCTTCACTCCTGATGCGGAGGGTGGACTCGGAGGGTGGGAGGAGGAACGATGGTGCCCAAGGCACTGAGGATGATAGAGGAACCAGTTATGCAGGCCACCCCCAAGGTGGTGCAGACACAGGAGGAGGGGGAGGGGAAGGCAGAAGAGATGAGGTGCTAGCTGACAGCAGAGGAAGAAGATTCCTGGTTCTAACCTTGTCAGCTGGAACAGAGGGGCACATACCATGTTTTTGTTTTGTTTTGTTTTCCACTGGCTAGTGGGATTAGGCAGTCCATGTCAGGGTGGAGAAGACCAGGAATTTCCCCAAAACAAAGAGAGTTTTGGCAGCTGCTCTGCTTGGGAATATTCCTTAAAGTCCCCCCCCCCCCCCCCGCCCCGGGGTAGACTAACCAGTTGGCTCCAATGAGAGCCATTAACCTGGGAAGTGAATGAGGGAGAAGCCACCACTATTAGTAACAGTGAGAGAGTCAGCACCCCTTCATCAGGGATGGCCTTTTTCCTCCAACAACTGAGTTCTATCAGGAGGAGGCCTGCTAGACATTCAATATCAGGAGGGAGTTTACTAGCCAAGCATATTTCAGACAAAAACATTCTGCAAAAAGCCTTGATATATGGGTCCTGATTTAGAGCCATGAAGTCCAGGACCAAGGGTACATCTGTCCATTTGCTGTTTCCTGCAGAAGAGATCTTACTGCCAGATCCTGTTATGGGCATGCAGTGTTACAGAAGATAAGTCCTTTACCAAATTTTGCAGTCCAAATTGCAAATCCAAAATTGTGAGTTAAAAGGCATCCCAAGGGAGAGTTCCTGGGGACTGAAGAGAGAAGGTCCATTACCACAAAAATCCCCCTGCCCATGACTCCTGAGTGGCGTCCCACTCACAGGATATGTCAGAGGTTCCTGAAGTGTCAAAGCGACCCAAGGTCGCTTTAATTCATTTATTATATGAATAAATAATTCATTTATTATATGAATAAAATCCATATGATCACCGCTGCCATTAGAGGCCATGTAGGAGGGAGGCCTGCCCTCCCCTCACTTCCCCACTGTATTCTAGACTATAAATGGGTGCTGGTATATGGAGCATGTGTGCCTTGGGGCAATGCTGCGTTGTACTGTGGTTTGCCTTGCTGAGAAGGCCACAAAGAACTCACCATTTTTAACTCATGGAAAGCACTGGAAAGGTTTTCAAAAACCAATTATGTAGTTGAGGACAAAGATGGAAAACAGTAAATCTAGAAATCCATCATGATCTAAGCAACATTCCAACACGTGTAGTCCCTACAGTCAACTTCCTAGGAAATGGTCCCAAGTTGGGTTTTAATTCAGCCGAGTACTGGTTTTGGCTGGCTCTGAACAGAGGTCCTGTGGCCAGAAGCAGCTAGACCGGGGATGTGGAGGGGATCGTATTACATGAATGAGGAGGAAACCTCATACAGGAGTCTTAAGATTGGGAGCCATGCTAGTGCCTTAGGTGATTGTCCCATGCCCAAGACAGACAACTTTGTATAAGGACAGGAATGAAGAGAGGAGATCAAGTTTCTGGGTCTTATTACCATTCCGGCCAGGGTACTAACTTCCAGCCAAAAGGCAGGCTTTCTCCTCCCCATAGAGTAGCCATGGGCTAGAGGATTGCAGCCTGAACAATCGACATGAAAGCATTCCAGTAAGACCAAACTTCTCAAAAAGCCCCTGAAATGAGAGCAAATGAAGAGAAAGTACTCACCAAGACTGCACTGCTCAGAGTCCAGATGAAAAGACTCATAGCCCCACATTGGGCGCCAAATGATGAAGTTTTAGGTGATAGGGTTTGGAGCTGATGGCCAAAAAAAGAATTCATGAAGATGTCTTTGATGCAAAAAGATGATTTTATTAAAGCACAAGGACAGGGCCCATGGGCAGGAAGAACTTCCCTGGGACCATGAAGAGACTATTTGGGAGTTGGGGTAAATAAAGTCCAGGGGAAGTTTCCAGTGAGATTTTCATACGCTACAGACTTCCAGGACACTGGAGGCCTGGTTATTGTCAGGCTAAGGTTGTTTATGCTATGCTATGCTCTATGCTCATAGAGTATATGCTCATAGCTATGCTATGCTATGTCCTAGCAAAGCATTAGCATTAAGACAGTAGGGAGTTTCTGGAGAAAGGTTTTACTCTGCCAGCCTCAAGTATTGGCCAATGGGCTGCAGGTTATAAGGAAATTTAATTTTATTTGCCATTTCGTTCTGCCTCTGTTTCCCACATCAGAAGGCACATGAAAAGGCATTTAGCACAGACTCTGGGATGAGAGGATCAAAGACAGTGATGAACACATCACACAGGCTGGTCAGTACGAGCTTTGGAACATGAGTGTGACTACAGGAGTCACGAGTGGGTAACTTTGGCCAGCTACGTGCTGGGACACACACCTACGATGTGCCAGGCACTGCATCCATGCTGACTGTTCAGGAGTGACCGGGAGAGAGACAAACCCTCCCCACTGGACTTGCAGTGGTATGGGACTAGACTGGAAACTGGTTTCTGGAAGCATTTAGAGAAAGTGCGCACCATGAGACAACTGCCAGATGTTTATATGAACACATGCACCTTTGGTCCCTGCAATGGTGATGCTTCCCAAGCTCCTAGATGGCTCCTGACATTAGCTGTAAGATGCTCAAAAAGTCTTTGCTGATTAATTTCCTTAGAACAGAAACCTGAATGTCTTGGGGTATGTGCTCTCCTGACTTGACTAGTTCACAGTGCTAATTGGTGGCCTGTGTGGAATTCAAACCTACGTGTGAACCTCCAAAACACAACTCATAACCACTAAACCTCCACTAGCCACACCTCTGCCAGCCACACCCCCAGGGCCTCTGGGCTGTATGCTGCCCACACCACGAGGCAGCTTGAGCCTGGTTCCACAGATACAGCCTGGGAACACTGGGGCTTCATCAACTTTCTCTGAATGCCTGGGATCACAGGACGCTTGGCAAGCAGAGGCACACGCAGGTCTCCGCACACCTTTCCACCTGCGAGTGGGAAAGCAGAGGTGGAGGCATGGTGTGTAACTAATCGAGCTCAGAACTATCATTAGAATCTTAGTTTCTTGATTTCTACTGCTCTTTGCCGCTCCTGGGATGGTCAGTACTTGTTGTTTGTCAAGATGCAGAAACCAGCCCACAGCAGGGAGCACGGAGAGTGAGGAAGAAAGAGAGTGTGCTTGGCACTCCCTGGAGCCTTCAGAACTGGGTCTGGGCAGGTGGGACTTTTATTTGGTCTTACACAGTTTCAAGTCTTCTTGGGCTCAGCACAGAGAAGCTATGTACATTATATGAAAAGGAATAGTCTAGAAGGAGTAGGAGCCTCTGCAATAGCGACTTACATTTTAGACGTTTCTTCAATATTAGGACATTCTCACCTGGGTTCATCCCACACCCCTTCCCCACCCACCTCAGGAAGAGCACCCCTGAGCGGAAGGGCCTGGAACATGACACTACACCCAGACCTCCTGATCGTCCTCCTCTGGCAGAGTAATTGTTTCCACGGCGCTGCCCCTCCGAGCCTCACGGGAAGAAATCAGCTGATTTCCACTGCCTGGTAATATAAAGGTGCAGGTCTCAGCTGAGCCTCGTGCTTGTAGGAAGACGACTCTCTTGTTTGCCCAGACCCGCCTGCAGCTTGCTCTGGGATGATGCCTCCTTATGCCCTCTCCAATTCATTCCACGCCCAACACATTTCTAGGAAGCAGGAAACACTAAGGCACTATTGGCGCAACAGACACTGCCTAGAAGTATGATTAAACTAGTGTGTTTTTTCCCTTTCACTCTCCGTACTTGTGATCTTTCCTGTCCTTGGGCAGAAGTAGACACAGATATACACACACACACACACATCTACATGCAGACACGTATTTGTGTCAGATCCCTTAAGTTTCTCTTACTATACAAAAATGCCAGACCTGGGAGAGTTTCTGCAAAGTGATGGGCTCAGGAGACGGTAGGTATGTGCCCAGAGAGGCCTCTGCACAGGCAGAGCCGTGGGGAAGGAAGCCGCAGGACAGGAGTTCAAAGCCTATTCTCCCTGCTTCTGACTCTGTAGGCCAGGTGCTGTGGGGGTCCCAGCAGCGTGACTGAGCCCTTGTGAGCCACTGTACCCAGCCTGGCAACCACAGCAGCTGCCCATCAGGGAGCCTCGGGGACACAGATGGATGTTCCTTGGCTTCTGCAGGTAACTGGGGCTCCTGCTGTGGTTGAGCCGAGGGCTAAGGAGGGGGGAGAGCCAGGGAGGGAGGCCTACAGGGGCCCTCAGGTGGCCCCTTTGCTGGCCCTGGGTCTGACCCCCCGTGACAGCCCAGAGGAGGGGAGGGGATACCCAGAGTTGACTGTTACCTCCCAAGAAGCTGAACCAGCCTGAAACCAGAAGGATTCAAGCACTCAGTCTGGGTGTTCGCCCCCCGCCCCCGGGGGTGCATAAAAGCAAAGTGAACTGTGTTTGTGAGGTAGGCAAGAATAATTATAAAAACCTCAGTCTTCCTCCCTCGCAACCAAAGCTTAAAACATATGTGACAATACAGAGGTAAGCTTATAATCAAGCTTTAAGTACAAAACACATATCACTGTCTGCACAGTGCAAATATGACCGTATAGCCACGTAACATAGAGAACGGCCCAGAAGAATTTACACTGGGGTATTGGTGGTGGCCACGCTGATGGTGATTGTATTGTTCAAGGTGATTTTTGTCTTCTTTATCTTGCATACTTTTTGTAATACAGTCTCATTACTGTGGGAAAAAAGGTACATGTATAGGGACAAAGTTGCTTTCAGCCTGCGTTTTCTCTTGAAGATCAGTTTCATACACTTATAGTTGTTTGCTTTCCTTCCAGAAATTTCTTGCTATTCAAACTAGCTATCAGCAATTTTCTCTACCCTATTCAGAGACATTCACAGAATGGGAAATTCAGAAATTCCATGTATCATTTTGGTATGCCTGAGTAAACCCCTTTTGGTATTACGAAATAAATGTGTTTTTATTCAGTGGTAGGTGATGATTCATCTAGAATTATGTCTTCTTTTATACTTTGCATTTTACTGAAACATCTGAGGATCATATAAGCAGTTGCCTCAAGGTTAAATAGGTGAGATACAAAAACTGTAACACTGAACGAAATCTTCCGATTAAAAGTTCAAACATTAAATACAATGGATCCCATGTGAGAGCCAATTCAACTCCGTATTCTGTATTTTGTAAATAAAAGACCGAAAATTCAGGTGAAGAGATCATTACAGGCCCAGCTTGTTCTATTACTACTTTAAAAATCGCCGTTTGGAGAAATTGATGTCAGGCTGCAGAAAGGCCCAGACGAGAGCCTCAAGCCAAGGGTCACGGGAGGCGGCTCCGTGGGTGGAAAGGTGGCACAGGGACCCTGCACAAACAACGGCACCATCACAACTGTGTTAAATCCAAACGTGGAGGCGGTGTTTCCAAGTCCCGCAGAAGGTGGGACCTAAACTGAGCGCCAGGCCCAGAGCCCTGCTGTCCCGGGGGGCCGTCAGTGCTGGGGGGGGCACCTGTCTTTTGGCTGTAACGAGAGGAAGGACCTGCCCCCGCCCAACTCCCGTGGTAGGAGACCCGTGTGCCGCCTGGGACAGTAGCACAGTGACAGCTCCACACACACGGGGCCCCCGCGGTGAATTGTAGCAGCAGCTCACAGTGGAGAAAGTCAAGAGGTGCGGAAACGGGGATACCGCGGGCCATGTGTCGGGAGTGGCAGGAAATGGGGGGCGGCTTGGAGACTCAGAAGCAGGGACGAGATCTGTGGATGTATCGGGGCACTGCTCACTGGGACTCATCTCCTCGACATACTTCCTCTTCAGGTAAAGGTGACATTGAAGAACTTAACCCAGGAGAAAACAGAAGGCCGGTGACACGCTGTGACAGCTGAATCCTGACACTGTGTCCCTTGTGGAGTCAGGGGAGGCCACCCTTCTCCCCCAGGACACTGTGCACGGCCGACCCTTCCCTGCGGCCCCTCCAGGACCTAAGTGGTTCTCTTTTCTTCCCCCCCCCCCCCCATCCCTCTCTCTTGTCTTTGTGTCTCCTTTCTCTCCTGCTCTCAGGCCTTCTCTCCTCTTCCGCATTCTCATCACGTAAGTGGTTTCTCAGGGGACTGGTACTTTGGGGATTCCGCCCGAAAGCAGTCCTCGTCAGTGGAGGGGCTGGATGGCTTCACTCGTGCATTTCGATTAGCCGAAGGGAAGGGAAAAAAGTTGTAGGATATGCACTTCCTGGAGTTGCTATTAAACACTGTAATTACCTTTTCGTCCAGAAAGAGCACTTTGCAGCATCTAACGTCCAGTAACTGAGGTCCTGGGAGCAGTCGGTTCCCCTGTGCAGCAAGGACCCAGCCTCTGCTCTCCCTGTGGGAAGAAGCGGGATGCTGACAGCTACACCCTGGTTTTGCCCTTTCAGCCGGAGCCGATGGCCTCACCCCAGCTGAGCCCCCAGCCATGCCGACGCAGCGTGTAAATGGCTATACGACTTCCTAAATAGTTCCGTGGCCATATTGTCTCTGAGGATAAATTCTTAGTCCACTTTTGCACTCAGTTCCTAGTTAACGTTTGTTTCAGAGAGACAAAGACAGCATGACAGAAAAGTCAGACTTCCAGGCTTTGGTAGGCAAAGAAATAGTATTTTTTTAAGTTCTCAATTACGATAAAAACCCACACACTTCCAGAGTGACCCCTCGAAGGGATTCCATGAAGGAATTCTGGTAAGTTGCAGACCCTTGACTGGCAGGGCTCTCTCCCTTTCGTGGACAGTCCTCTGGCTGGCGGTGGCACTCGGGAGGGACACTCACAGGACAGCTGCCTGCTGTCCAGAGCAGGGCGCACTGTTTATTGACCATCTGCACTTAAGCCCCGAACCGCGCATCCTGTGGTAGCAAGGTGAAAAAGGCCAGTTCCTCCTGAAGGAGAGCCAGAAGCAGATCCTGGGTGCTCGATGCGCTCAAGGGCTGTTCTTACTCAACAAGCGCTGTATGGGGACAACAGGGTAGAACCCAGGGTCTGGTGGGGGTGGGGGTGGTCATGGCTCTAGCGTGGATGCTGTGAGTGGAGAGAACAGTTCCCCGGCACCTGTGCTCATAGTCACGTCCGTGCTGGGGCTCGGACTTGAAGGGCTCGGACTCCGACATCCAAGACGGCCCATCTTAGCAGATGACGGAACTAGACGCTCACCAACAACCTATCACTACAGTAATTACGCTTTGTTTTTAAGGTTTTTTTCCTAGCCTTTAAGTTGGAGGGACACCTATATATCATTTCAAGGAAAACAAAGACAAAGAAAGGGTTTCTCTCTGGCTTTACCTGGTATTTATACCACTTGATTTGATTAACTTGTAAAGATTGATTAGTCTCCTAAAATCTAACATGATCTTCTGTATTACGTTCTGATTGCTTCTTTCAAAGCCACACCTCAAACAGGCTGGAACCAAAGTTACGTCTGTGGTTATTGCTTATATGTACTTATTTCCATTAAATCACAAGTCCAAATACCACACCTTATTATAATCTGTTGTCAGAACAATTCTGGCCAGATGCTGAGCCCTCAAAGCCTCCTATTTCCTTGTGTGAAATGGAGAGTAAGAGAACCAGAACTTTAGCAACACGGAGTTAGTGACTCTGAGACCTCATCTGTTTCCTATGAAGTCTGCAAGGATAAGGCATCGCCCCAGCCTCCCTGTCCTGGGACCCCGGGATCGGCCACGTCCCTGTCCTCCATCCTGGGTCTGCTTCTGCCTGCATGGACACTGTCGTGGCCCCGGGGGTCAGCCCCCTGCCCTGATGGACACTGTTGTGGCCCCGGGGGTCAGCCTCCTGCCCTGTTGGACACTGTGGTGTCCCCGGGGGTCAGCACCCTGCCCTGTTGGACAAGGTGGTGTCCCCGGGGGTCAGCCACCTGCCCTGCTGGACACTGTGGTAGCCCCAGGGGTCAGCCCCCTGCCCTGTTGGACAGGCTGATGGTTGCAGAACTGCTAACCCAGGCACCTGTCAGGCCAAGTCTGGAAAAAACCCAGGCCCTCTTTGGAGAAAGAGTGAAAACTTTGCTTCTAATAATTTTATAACTCTCTACTCACTTTTTAAAGGACAGAAACACTCTATACTCAAGTAGAAATTTGCATGCAGCCCCTCACTAGGTGTGGCACAAAAGCACATTTCCTGATTTTCCTTTTCAGCTCAGGCTGCCCGAGGAGGTGGTCATAACCAGCACCAACAGCGTGACTTTTATTTGCAGTGGAGAGCCGTTAAAAGGCTTTCACAAGAATCGAGTGTGTGTGTGTGTTCCAGGACTTTCATTTCAGTCCCACATATTAGACTTGCAATCAATATTTGCCGAATGCTGAAGAGTGTCTTACGCTACATTGAATTACACAGAAAGACATCTCAGGGTGGGAAAAAAAAAAAGGCTAAGCGTACAAAAGCAAAGCCAAGAGAAGGGTGTTCTCTTTCTTCTCACAGAGCATAATGTGCCACGGAAAATACTGCTGCTAATTAGGAATAGCTCTCAGCACATTTCCAGGGGTGTTGCTGTTCTCCAGCGCATTGTGACCGCCAGGGGACACGTGGGGCAGAGGGCCCCCCACCCCGGGCCCTGAGAGGTGGGGTTGTTCTGTGAGGTCAGGGCGCCTCAGCCAGTGTGTCTCATGCCATGACTTCATAGAGCAAAACGTCCACAGGTCAGTTCTATCTTCGAAGAGATATTTTCTCTTTCATTTTATTGCACTTCTGACTCTGGATTTTCTTAACTGTTTTCTCATACGTGTTTTTTCTGTCGTAGGGGAATGGTTGGAATCTCTCATCCATATCTGCACGCTCTGGATGGGTATTTCCTGTGTCTTCTGCTGTACCTAGTCTCCAGATACTTATCAGTGCCTCTGTAAGTCATTCTTCTGTGTTCTAGTAAGAACAAATCCCTGAAAAGCGGTGTGGCTTAGTGGGAAGCACACAGGTTTTGGTGTTGAACAGACATTTGGGTCAGACCCTTACAATGTCACTTCTTACTCCTAGGTCACAGTCAGTTTACATGGTTTTCCAAGGTTTGGCTCTCTCCTCTGGAACAGGAGGCAAGAGTAGTGCCTGATGGACGGGACAGGGCATCTCACGTCCCTACACACTTACCTTCTTCTCTAAGGAACCAAGGGAGGCCATCTCCAGGGTTTGAGAGTCTCTGAGGCACAGGACAGGCAAAATGGGTGGAGTCTGTTACCTACACCAGGACGAAGGTGCTTCTAGAAGTTTTCAGTGACAGACTTGGCCTCGGAGTTACTCTGTCCATGAATACAGCTGAGCTGAGGGCCACAGAGACCCTGGAGACACTAAGCTCTACTAATGATCTTGGATTAGTTTTGTCTTAAACCACGCATTTACATTTAATTATTGATAGAAAGCTGTTCGTGGTGTTCATGACCAACAGACATGCGTGTGTCGCTGTGCGTCTGCTCGCTGAAGAGCATTTGCTCAGAACCCCAGGTCTGACACGCGGTCATGACACCAAAGACAGCCTCGGCCCCATCGGTTTTCCCGCTTTGCAGAGCTCTGGACTCTCCCCCCAGAGGCTCTCTGCCTATTCAGCCAGACTTTGCTGTTTGTTTTTTATTAACCATGCATGTTTTGGTCTGTCTGTAACTCTGCATTGACCGCTGCTTCTGCGTCTGGGGACGTGGGCTTTGCCCAGCCATGCTCTGTGCGCCACACAAAACAGCTGCAGGGGCCGACGCGTGTCCACAACTGACTTCGCGTTCACGCACCCAGCTTCACGCACATTTCTCTTAAGAGAGAGTGACATGTGATGTGATGTCATGTGCTTGGACACATAGGGAGTTCACAGGATGAGGCCGATGTTAATGGAGGGAGGCCCCTGGGATCCGCCTTCTTCGCTCCCCTCCTCCCCACGGCAGCACCCAGCTCCCAGATTTGGTGAGCAGACCTGCCGGCCGTGGGTGCGGCCTCGGGGCCATGCCTGGGGACCAGGGACTGTACCTGCTGGCCCCACGGACGGAGAACCGGCGGCGAAGGTCGTGCCGCGGAGAGCAGAGGCACCTCTCTCTCCAGGCAGCTGTATTTCAACCCTCTGTCTTTAGAATTTGTTGGATTTTGTTGTAGCACTCACCTGCATAAACCCACTTTCTAAAATGACCAAATTATCCTTAACTAAGTTCTGGTAAGAATCTTCCTGTTTAGAGAAGTTCAGAAAATTTACGTTTGATTTTCAACAATGGTAGGGAACACCCACCTCACAATCACCCAGCTGCCAGAAAAGTGCAGCATTTCCTCCGTGAAAGTAGAAAAGAGTGCGACTGGCCTGCCATTTTTCAGAATCTTCTTTTCATTCTGGTTTTTCATATGTTTGGCGTATATTAAAAAGTATAGTATTCGAAAGAAAGCCAAACATCAACAGGCAAATCCATATCTACATCAGAAACACACCATTTATAAGAACACATATGTCTGAAAATGCATCCAACTCTTTAAGGGAAAGATGATGCTTAAGAGCTAAGTGACAAACAGGTGCTGTGATGGGTACACCATCATCGTTGTCTGTCCCACAGAACTGTGTATATTTAGGGGCACCTGGGTGGCTCATAGGTTGAGAATCCCGACGCTCATTTTGGCTCAGGTCACGAACTCACAGTTTATGAGTTTGAGTCTCGCATTGGGCTCTGTGCTGACGGCACGGAGCTTGCTTGGGATTCTCTCTCTTCCTCTCTCTCTGCTCTCCCTCGCTTTCTCTCTCTCTCCCTCTCCCTCAAAAATAAATAAACATTAAAAAGGAGTTTCGCATACACAGTTTCGGTTTGGGTTTTCCTTCGTTTTTATTGTGGTGAAATACACAACACAGAGTTCACCGTCTTCACCATCTCTGAGAGTACAGCTTAGAGGCACGACATCCGTTCACTGTTGTGCAGCTGTCTGTCCCCATAGCTTTTCATCTTGTAAAACAGAAACTCTGTCCCCATTAAACACTAACCCCCTCCCCGCCCTGGTGCCCATCCCACCTCTGTCTTCACGACGTTGACGACCCTTGGTGGCTGTGTAAGTGGACTCTCCTTGCAGTTCTTAGGAGAGAAGGAAGAAGAAACATTCGTTACAGAAGCTTTTCATTTTATCGGAGCCAAAACCAGACTGATTTTCATGATGACAATGAAACATTTTAAGTCTGATTTTGTAACACTATATGAGTACATTTCAAAATGGCTTTTAAAGTAATAATAATAATAACTTTAAAAACCAAGTTTTCACTTTATTTTTAGGTGTCTAAACTTAGCCTGAGCCCTCTGGCTGGTTTTCATAAGCTTGAAAGGAAGCCAATCTCCTTAGAAAAAGATTTCTTTTTTCTTGGGGAGTTTATGGCTCAAGGCATCAGTGACAGGAACTGGAGATGTTTTGTGTGCTGCACCGAAGGCTGAACATACCTTAGTCTGGAACTTAAGAGAACCGTGTGGTGAACCGAACACTGGAAGCTGGCTACGTGTGGCCTGAGCCGTGACACTCAGCACGGTGGCTAATATCTCACATGAGCACTAAGTTACGGTTTGTCAGAGAACTCGTGAATACTGCAAATCTGAATGCCGTCTGACTCTAAGAAAATGCTTAACAGCTGCCCTGCGTACAGGTAAGCGGCTACTGTGCGGGACAGCGGGTCCTGGGAGCACAAGGCCCCTCGGGGTCTCGTGCGGTGCCCGTGATGGTGGTGACACTTCTTCTGTAGCCGCATTAAAACCCAAGCATATCCTGCATTTCCACTGTCCTCAGACACACAGGAAACAGAATGTGTTTTACTCTGAATAATATCAGAGGGCGCGAGGGAATTTTAAAAAAGGAAAGTAAAACAAAATTCCAGAGCCCCATGACACTAGGACATACAACAAACTGGAGAGACTCCACAGATACACCTAAAAATAATTTGGCCTAATAAAGCTTGCTTGGTCTAAGAAGACCGCGAAAGCCCTCTCACTTAATGAAATCTCAGCCAAACAGCACAAATAATTCTAATCTCATCTCTCATAACTGTGTTTTTGGACAACGGAACATCATAATATTGGATAGAATCCACAGTAAACTGATTCCGCCTAAGGCTTTAGTGAGTGTGTGGTCCTTTACCATGTGCAAAACACACAGTTTGGTTTGTTAGGGTTTTGTAATTAAATCAAATCTCTAAATACATTGAGCAGAATAGATATGTGTGCAAAAAACACTAATGTTCAGAGAGCATAAGTGTCCGCTTGGCTGTTATTCAAAATATCTCAGAATCGGCTTACATTGAGAAGCCCAATATAAACATGGTATCTTTAATCTTTTCTACAACAACTCTTTGTTTTCCAAAGTGACTGCCCTTGTAAACTGCCTTCCATACCCATGTGTGAGCAGCCCACGGAGGGAGCCAGCACGGAGGGGAACCAGCGGAGGCTGGAGACTGCTGACCGCCTAAAGCAAGAACAGCAATGTTTTAGAAGAAAAACACTTCTGTGGTCTTTGCTCCGAAGCGTAGAATTGAAACATGCAAACTCAATCAGAATCCATTTCCCTGAGGAGAAAATTCTCCAGCTCGGGAGGCGACTACCCTGTGGGAAGCCGTAATTTCCAGGGAGGCACTCGTCCTCCTCAGCGACACTCGAGGGAAGAAGATGTTAGTGGAAGGCAGAACCCCAGGCTGCTGGGGCATGTGGTTCCGCAAGGTATGCCAGCTGGGGCTGGGCGTTGAGAGGAGCGGATTTCCCAGAGGAAGGGAAAGACTGGTTTCCCGTCAGGCGGCTTGAGGGCCACGTCCCAGAAGCTGGGGAGGGTGTGCACAGCCAGATAAGGGATGACTGAGGATGTGGAAGTCCTTAGAGGGCAGAGTAAGTTAAGGAGGGTGCGTGTGGGTGGACAGGCGTGTCCTTGTACGCCGTGTGGGTGGGATTAGACAAGGACTAATTGGATGTCATGGAGTCAGTGTTTCACCTCATTAGTTCTCAAGGGCCAAAAGTTTCCAATTCACATATTTCTTTATGTTCCTGTAAGGTGATTTGTTTCTGTCCTGCTTTTTACTTGTTGAGGCCCCAAGGCCTGTCTCATAGCAATGGTGGCTTTCCAACCTCACATTCACCTATAGTCACCATTGCAGAGATTATGGAAAAGTAACAGGCCAGAAGTTTTAGATGCTGCTTCTTGTCTTGTTTAATAATTTTGCGTGCCACCCGCACCCAGGGGCCACGTCAATCTCCTCTGTGTCGTTCCAACTCTATGTGCTACCAAAGCGAGAATTGCTCGATACTTTTAGATTGGTCTGTATGTGGATTGTGACCCATGGGTTGCGCACTAGAGCTGCAGCTGCAGCTCTGTGCCCTCGAGGAGATTCCCTCGCAGAACAGACGCAAGATGGCCGTCCTCCGCCATACCGAACCTGTTGCATGGGAACTCTGTCGTCTAACGGCACAGCTTGGGCGGCTTCGCCGGCAATCCTAATACGGCAATAAAGTTCACAAAGTTCATTTATGACTTGGAGGCAGTCACTGAAATTCCTGGTCTGCCTTGTGGTTGTAAAAACAGGAGACTGTCATTTGTTTGTCAAAAATGGAAAAATGAACTACAGTTGAGCCATGTTCTTGTGTAGGTTAGAAAAGCAGTAGTCTTACTCATTGCTATTACTCAATATAGTAATAAAAATACACTAAGTTAGTGTTAACAGGATGCTTACCTGAGCACGGGCTTCCCCACAACATCAGAGAACGTTAGCAACTTGGCGGACAGCATTTCTGTCTTGCACAGAAGGTAGAGCAAGACACCCGAGAAACCAGCTTGGATGTCTCCAGTCCACCTCAGCTCAGACTACTTATGTTAGAACTCTTGATCTTTACCTCTTATCAGTGGTCCCTGGCTCTCCTGTCTACAGATTTCCCTGCTTCTGTCAGTGCCCCCCCCCCCATCTCCAGTTGGACACCACCTCGTCTGCCTTAATTCCATCACTGGGTTTCCACCTAAATATCTCTTGACATCGTTCCTTTTACTCCACCAGCACCTCCACACCATCATCTCTTGCTTATATTTCCTCAGTAGCCTCCAAAAATATGTCCCCACACCCATTTTTTCCTCCACCCCAACCCCATCTCTATGCTTCAGCCAGAATGACTTTTGTAAACATAAACTTGAGTATGTTATGCCTCAGCTCCACCCCCAACAGTAGCTTCCTCCCTTTTTTGATCAAGCTCAAAATCCTAAGTGTGGGTTTCTTCACTTCACCAGGAAAACTGGGCAAGGTGGCACTCCTCTGGGTGGACGTGCCATCTGCCAGCCGCATTTGTGTTACCCTCTGGCAACGGCAACAGTGCCAATGACATGGGACACGCCTGTCACGAGCCACCCAAACTCTGCCCCATTCTGCCTTTGCCCTGAACGCACAAGCTGAAGGTATGATCACACATGGGATGTCACCACTTTTGTGAGATGGCAATAGGGAAGATGGTGGGCCATGAGCTGACTCTTGAGTATTCTGTTCAGAAGAGATACAGGCCAAGTCTGACACCCACAGAGCAGGAAATACAACTTCCCACAGGGAAGTGGGGGGTGGGGCATGATGACACAAGATGCCACATTTTCTAAAGACTTTATCTTCCAATCCAAGGTGCTCCAATCAAGAGCAGAAATGAAGGCTCGATGCATGAAATAACTGTTTGAAGTCCAGACTGATTCTCAGCAGGGTGGTCTTTCGCTTGACGATGAAATGGGGGCCCACGGTGTGCGCTACCACAGCAACAGCTGCTTGGTCAAGAGCCTTAGGCTCCGGTTACACCCCCAGCATCCGGTCATGGTCCGTATGACGATGGAAAACCCCAGGGCCACAGCAGAAAGCACCCAGAACATGTTGAGTCTGCCAGGTAGGTCCCTGCAGGTTGAGGGCTGGCATCTGCCACAGCTGATCGCCCGTCTGTGGCTCAGTCTTCACACTCGTAGAGGACACAGCAGCCCTGAATCACCTTTGTCACCTGAATCCAACATTAACATGGTAAGTACTCCTCTGCACATGCAGGTAACAATAGAAACAATTATGTGAGCACATAAATGTGCTTTATTGGGGAAAAGTCTCACTTTTCAAAATAATGTAATGTCTGTTTATTTTTGTGTTAATACATAAGCACAGTCAACAGAAAAAGTCAAATGTAGGGCTCATACAGAAACACAGCTCTCCTCTGAACCGTTTCTGCCTGTTCTGGTGAAAGACTTCCCAGAAGTAATGACCTTCAATTGTAATATTTATCTCAATATTTGAAGTCAGATGTCTCAATGTTATTTCTCACGATATTCTTACGATGAGTCCTGGTGTGATGGCTTGCTCCCTTCGTTGTCTTGAAAACCCAGTGGATGCTTTCATTGTGGGAAGTCCAGTCCTTAACTTCTGGACGTTTGTTTCATTTTAGTCCTTTGATGCATAACTTCTCTGTTTTCTATTTTCGAGCTCCTATTAGTAGAATGTCGTAGCTTCTGAAAAGAGCCTTTTATTCATTGCTTCGGGCTCCTGTGACCCGTCACTGTGACCGGGAGCCCTGAACGACAGAGATCCACCTCTCACGGCACCAGAGGCTCCGAGGCCCAGCCCGGGGCGCTGTCTGGTGTGAACCGTCTCTGGGTCTGCCGAGGGAGGTCTTCTCACGGCAGAGAGTGGAGTGCTCGCCCACGTCCACACTGCCACCTGGGCGCTGACCCACCGCGAGGACCGGCAGGCCCCCAAACATCAACGTGCCGGCGATAGGGTTCCAACATGTGAATTTTGAGGGGACACAAACCGGTAGTCAACGCAGGAACCTGAACATCATGTGTTGTTTTGTTTGTTTTCACTAATATTCTAAGTCCTTGTTCTTTTGTCTACTTTCTGAGAAATTTCTTCAATTTTTGCTGCCACACTTCTACTCACTCCGACTTCTGCCGTCTTCTGTGTTTCAGCTCTCAGAGGCTTTCTCTAAGTACACTTTTAGAACATCACTTTTCCCCTTCTGAATGCAACGCGTTCTCTTTTCGCTTTGAGGGTCGTCATTTTGTTTCGTTTTGTTTTGAAGCTTCTTCTGACTTGCCGGTTCTGGAAAAACGCCAGCAACACTGGCAGAGTCTTGGAGTCTCTCCTGACCCCACGTCAGAGCAGACAGTCCTTCCGACAAAAGCCAAGCGGCAACGTGTCCTGCGGGCCGCGAACCTGGCAGGCCAGCGGGGCCCGGCCGCGGTGAGCGGGGCTACCCTTCACAGCTCTGTCTCCTCCGCGTTTATCACCCTCCTTTCCTCGTGTGCGTTGTTCTTTCCTTCCATCTCTACCTTCTGGGTGTCGTAGAACAGTGACAGGGGCCGGATCATTAGGCGAGCTACCCCAGATCCTCTTGAGGCCTTCCCTTTTTTTCAGAGTGACCCTCACCCTCCCGCCTACATGGTCACCAGCTCCGCCTCAGTTACCCAAACTGCTCGGGGAAGAGAACCAGCGTGAAAAAGTCAAGCAAATCACGTAACGTAATGAAGCCGGGAAGGGTTGAGGGCAGGATTTGAACCCCAGTCTGTGCAGTGCCAAACCCTGTGTTCTTTCCATTGTGCCACAACGGGACATTATTTTGTATTTAATTTGTCCCAATTATGAAGAGAAGAGTCGAACCTGAACACGCGCAGTCAACCCAGTTGGTGGCTCCTTCAGAACGAACCATTTCACTACAGACTGTGGCAGAAGGTCCAAAGCCACGGGAGTTCTGGGTTCTCCGACACCCAGGAGGAACCTTCACACAACAGTCCCCCCCACGGCCTGTGCTGAAGAAAACAGCCCCACGTGTTTGTTCCTTCACTATTTTGAACAAAGTCAAAAAAGCTGAGAACCTTAGGAATAACATTTTAACGTGCAGTTTGTGTTGTCCCTGTTAAGTTTGCGTTCTGTGTCTGCAAAGCAGGGCTCATCAGATTACTAATTTGTATGTGAAACTGGTCATTTTTCCCCAGGTACTTCGTCTTGATTCTGAACAGTTGCCATCTATCGTCCCGGGTCACTGGGTGCAGCTGGAATTGCCCGGTTTGGAGCACGTACACTCTACTCTCTGTACTGACTGTGTCCAGCCGTTCACGAGCCAGAGCCGCCTGGGAACCAACCTGGCACAGGACGGGGCTCCCTGGGAGCCTGCGGTGCAGGCGGCTTAGGTTACATCCAGGCTGAGCCTGCAGGGGCCAGAGGTGGGAAACTCTAGGTACAGAGACGTGGCAGGGAGAGAAGACATGGAGGAACTTCTGGCAAGAAGAATAATGTTACCTGCCCACCTCACAGCCGCCCTTCTTCCCTGTTAAGTGTAGCCTACATTACGGGGCCCAGCCATCTGCTCAGCTAAAAACCATTCCCCAGCCTCCCTTGTATCCAAGGTGGCTATTTTGTTAGTCTCTGGTCAGCGAGACCTCAGATGGAAGAATTTGGGAGGGAGACCAGAAAGGCTTCTTGAAGGGGTGACGGGAAGCTAAACAAAGCTGTTTGCCACCCTCCTCCCTTCTCCCTCCTCCCTCCTCCCTCCTGACTGGAGGCAGATGCAATGGCTGGGGTTAGCAGCCACCTTGTGAGCTGGAGGATAGAATCCGAAGAACCGGAGAAGCTAAACACAGCCTGGGTCCCGGCCAGCAGCCCATGACTGCCCTCTTCTGGCTCTGCCCCACGAGGGAGTAATCTTGGTGCCTCAGTCCCTGTTGGTTTGGCTCTTCTGCTGTTACAGGGGAACCTGCAGTAAAAGTGATACTTTGTAAAGGGCAGTGGGTATCTGAGTAGCAAGGCACCCATTATGCTGTGAAAATCGATACTAGAAAGAGGGAATCTTGTAGGGGCCATCCTCAATGCTTCTCAAAGAACCGAGTTTGGGTCCTCTAGTGGCTGCAGACACTGGAGCCACAGCCCTGGTGTGGGTGGTGGTGCCTGGGGCCAGCAGACGGTGGCCGAGGCAGCAGGATGGGTGGGGACGGAAACAGGACTGAGGTCCAGGGAACAGATGCCCACCCAAGCATCCGTCAGGCCCTCGGCACACCGGCCAGCTCCAGGAGGGCTGTGTTTTCTTTCCCACAAAAGAGCGAACACAGATGTTTTCCAGCTGTTGAGGAACATTGTCAGAGTAATAGTAACATATGTTGGGTTCAAACATATGAAATTGCTGATATTTGATTTTTTCATGCCCAAAGTATGAATTTCATAATATCCAACTCTGTGTTTCTGACATTATTTTAGTGTTTGTAATGTTAAATAAAATTAGTTTGCTCTTGCTTTCATATTTTACATTGTTTATATTAATTACTAAATATTTATTTTTCAAGTTATTAATTCTTATTTTTATTTTTGAAATTTGTGTTAACATATTTATCTTTAAAATAACTTACTCCCTTGTATATTTAGTCATTTTATGAATTTTGTATTTCTAAAACGCGTATTCTCTAGCTCTGACTCACCTTTGTTTTGTCACTTCATGCTGTTTATTCTGTCCATGATGATCCTGCCATGGACCAAACGGGTAGCAGGTACAGGGGGTCAGCAGTGGGGGGACTGTGAGCCTCCTCTGTCTGCCCACCTGCCTGCTCTCTCCACGACCCCGCAATCATCACGGCCAATCTGAAAGAAAAATGAGATCTCAACATGGGAAAGTGCATATGTGAGCTCTCTAAGCACATCTATTCCCTCCACGGATGAGAACACGTGGGCTGCTGGGTCTGCTCTGGACACTGGACAGCCTGCATGGTCCGCCCTCAGGCCTGCAGGCTCCCGTCCCGATGGGGGAGTCCGAATGGACTGGCTTGTGCAGATTCCGGCCGACTGGACAGACGCGGTACTGGAAGGGCCCCAGCGCCCGAGTTAGTGCTCAGACACCAGTGCGGCCTGCGGTCCAGCCCGGCCGGATCTTCCTACTTGCAAAGCAAGCTGGCAACAGCACTTTTTATGTAAACTTTACTGTTAGCTTACTTTCTGATGCTATGAGGGCCAAGCAAAATGTGTCTGTGAGCCAGATTTACCCCCAACGGCACTGCTGGGCCTGATGAGAAATCACAGCGTTTGCACTTTGGAGTCTCTCTTCTGCTTGTGGAGTCCTTGGATGGCGGCTGAGCCTGGGAAGGAGGCCCCAAGCCCCCGGCAGTGAGCTCACGAGAAAGTCCATGGACAGACACCTGCCTGTCCCCATTGACTGAGCTGTCTTCTGGTGGCTTACCCTGCAGCAGAAGACAGCGGCACCGACACCGATTAAGTAGGAAGAAATGGCAGGGGAAGGAAAGAGGTAAATAAATACAGTTAGCATTTGTGTGTTTCTTTGGGGTAAAAATGCACAGAAACAGGACAGCCAAGCCAATGCATACTTTTTTACTGTTTGAGGACTGGACTCCAGGTTGTAAGCTATCCCTTCATGTGCACTGAACTAACCCACAGGTAAGTCCTGAAACTATTGCTATTTTCGTTTACATCTAGTTAATTGAAGTTGGTCTAAGTCACCTGCCTCCTGTGTTTTTCCCTTGGATAAAATGATGTGGGCAGAAGCCTAACCAGCTTGGATCCATGGAGACTGTAGAAAGCAGAGCACAGAGGGCATGTAGAATTCTAGAAGGGATGTGGGTGTCTGTCTGCCTCCAGCTCTGCCCACCACCCTCTCCACCTTCCCTGTGCTTGCCGGGCATGCTGGGCAAATCACGCCTTTAGAGCCCACCTGGGCCTTGGTCCGTGGCTGAAGGCAGCAACAGAGAATACGAGTAGAGATTCACCTGCTCCTCTCATGGAGGCTCAGCCCGTGTGAACACGCCCTGTGGGTCTGGATTTGTGGGCTGCGCTGGGAGCAGTATGGCTGAAGGTACTTAAATCACGAGAGTGCTTATTACGTCTTCTTAGAATCTCACTTTTACTCAAAGATATCGGGGACAAATTGTTGGGTTTGTATTTTTAAAGAACTGAAACGTTCTTGAATAAGTGATGGAATTCATACACGTCTAGTGTGATCCGTGAGACCTGAAGCGATCGTTGTAATGCTGCCCCACTGCCTCACGGTGCATCCTGGGTCCCGGGTCACACAATGCATTCCAGGAGCACGTTACTGTCTGTGGGAGGGACACTGCAGGGAATGTGTTGGAGTCACACAGAAGTCCACGTGTTTGGTTTCATTTACATGAGGTCAGGCTCATGACAGCATGGCCTCTGCCTGAGGTCCTGCCTGGACCATCTCCTTGGTGTTTGCTCAGATATTGAACTTCCAGTTTTACTCAAAATGCCAAATTCGATCTCTTAACTTCTGTGATTTGGCAATTCTCCTTGCATTTCTTAGTCCCCCGAATATGAGCATGGCTTGGGCTCAAACACTAGAGACCTGTGTGCTGAACTTTTATACAGGAAGACATTGTACAAAGGTTGAACATACCTCCTTTCTGGCCATAAAAGAAATAAACAAGGAAGCAAGAAAAAATATAATGGGCTCTGTGAGAGAGTGAAGGTTGCCCCAGGTTAGCCCAGCCCCAGAGGAGTCGCCTCTCTGCCTGGATGTCCCCACCTATAAAGTCTGGGATCACCTGCCACCTCTTCCAGGACAAGCCCTGCGTGATTTACGAGACTCCAAATCATCTGTGGACCTAGCAGGGTTTTCAGATGCCAGGCAGTGAGTAAGAGTCTACTGAAGATCCTGTTGGTGAATCACATTTCCTCTCTCTCTCTCTCTCTCTGTCTCTCTGTCTCTCTCTCTGTCTCTCTCTCTGTCTGTAAACTGAGGACCCTCATTTTCTATTTGTGCCCTGTCTCCATGATTAATTAAGATTACGATCTTATTGATTAGGGCTCAAAATGATGTTTGCTACAATGTCTAATGTACCGATGGAGCTAAGAAATGTCCATTAGTCATTGATATCACAACCGTGTTCATAGGGCTGTGCCCATCTGCTGACATCAGCCCTGCACAGATACCGCACCACTAGTTAACTGGGTGACCTTGTAGAAGATTTAACCCCCTTCTTCAGGTCAAGGTTGTTTTATCCAGCAGGAGTCATAGGCACAGTTATCCCTGGAGCCATGAGAACTTCAAGGTTTAAAAAAATGGCTCCAAAATGTGAAAAGAAACTACAGAATCAAAATTAATCAATCTGTAATTGTATGACACTTTTCATGTTCACCACACAAGCCGCAACACAACTTGCATGTTCCTTATTCAGTTGTGCTCACTGTGTGATGCTGGTGAACCATAATGTCCACCCTGAAGTAGGCTGCGCGCCTGGGGTCCTGGGGCCTTCACAGCAGCGGCACTCCCCTGGGCCGGCCTTCCTCCCCCTTCTCGATATTCTAAGTCAGCCTGGGCGGCTCAGCTGCAAAGTCAGCCACTCGGCCCTGGCCCGTGGTCCTGTGGTATCTCCTTACATACTTCCATCCATTTGGAAGCAAGTGAGTCACTGAGTTAAGGTTCTAAGATGACGTTGCTAATATTCTCACTGTTCAAAGTTGAAAGTCTGCACTGACAGTGTAGGTAAATTCTAAGGTAAGAAGCATCTCTGCCTACTTTCTATAATCCGAGAGCTCTAATCTAGTCCTACTTGAAAAGAGCAGTGTTCAAAACCCGGATAGGAGCACAAGCAGTGTGCTACAGTAGAAAGAAGATGTTTATCGGTTCAATCATGATAGAAGTTTCTCTCTTCATTCCCTTAAGGGGAAAAACATGAAATCGTAAAATAGGATTACCAACTAAGGTAGATTAGGAATTTATTTGCCAAATCACGCTCTAGACCAATGAGTTTCAGTAAATTTTGGTCAACAAAAATCATCATTTTAACACTGAAACAGTGTTTCCCAGCAGATAGCAGAATTGTACTATAAGAAGGAATCACACGTTTCAGTGCTTCACTCTGCAAACTCGTGTCCTCAGCAACTACAGGACAAAAATGGGATGGTCTGTACCAAATCCCATAGAGCCTGGCAGGCTGGGAGCCAGGTACACTTCATGCAAATACTAAGTTGGTAAAACAGAAAGGGTCATGAATGAGCAGGCTTTGATGTCTGTGTATGGAGGTTGTAAAATGTGAATATCCTGCAAGTTAAAAAAAAGCCTCCAGCATGTCTATGTGTCTCAACCTTGACAAATGGCTTCTATCTTGATCTTTGGTTCTCTAACATTTGGCGAAATAGCATCTTCCATATGGGGTGGCCATGAGAATTCAACATGACCTAAAACTGGCACCTGGTGGAGGTGAAAATACTTTCAGCTACCTTTTCCCCTCCATTCTCATCATTATGTTGCATTTCTTTCAATATGTCCCATAGTCTGTGTTAGAATGGTCTAAGTCAATTCCTCTAAAATGGAAAATTTTCTAAAGATTTGGATTATTTTATCTATACAGTAGAAAAAATACAGGAGGCAAACACAGGCAGAAAGAAGCCAAAATGTCTGATATCACAACCTTATATTACAACCTTGAAAATTTAAACTTTATGAATTGTGTAATGTTGAAAATATTTTTAGAATTGTTGATAATACTCGTCAGAAAGTCCTCATTTTTATTGTGGTAAGTATATATAACATGAAGTTTACCATGTTAGCCACTCATCCCGGTACTGTTGACTGGCATTAAGCCCATTCACGTTGTTGTGCGGCCATCCCCACTGTCCCTCCCCAGGACTTTCTTATGTTCTCAGATTGAAACTCTGTGCACATTAGACACTAACCCCCCATTCTTGCTCCTCCCAGCCCCTATTCTATTTTTCAATCAACATTTTATTTTCTGTCTCTATGAATTTGATCACTCTAGGTACCTCAGGTAAGTGGAATCGTGTGATATTTGTCCTTCTGTGACTGGCTTGTTTCACTAAGCATCATGTCCTCAAGGTTAATCCATGTTGTAGCAGGTGTCAGAATTTCCTTCCGTTTAAAGACTGATAATTATCCCACTGTATTTATGTATCACATTGTGTTTATCCATTTATGCATTGATGAACATTTGCATTGTTTCTGCGTTTTAGCTATTGTGAATAATGCTACTATGAATATGGTGTGAAAATATCTGCTCGAGTCTCTGCTTTCAATTCTTTTGGTGGCTAGGTCATACGATAATTCTGTATTTAATTTTTTGAAGAAACTCCATACTATTTTCCACTTTCCATTCCCACCAACACACAGGAATCCCATTTTCTTTACATCCCTGTCAATTGTTGTTATTTTCTGTTTATTCAGTAAGAGCCATCCTAATGGGTATCTCATTGTGGCTTTGATTTGAGTTTCCCTAATGGTTAGTGATGTTGTAAATCTTTTCATGTGTTTGTTGGCTATCTGCATAATATAAACAGATATTTTTATATTTGTGTATATTATATAAACTACTCGAATCTACTAAAGTCTTTTGCCCATTTTTTAATTGATTTGTTTGGTTTTATTATTGTTGTCGAGCTGTAGGAATTCCTTTTGTATTCTGGATACTAATCTCTTATCAAGTATATGATTTGCAAACATTTTCCCCCATTGTATGGGTTGTCTTTTCAAGCTGTTGGTAGTGTCCTTTGATGCACAAAAATTTTAATTTTGATGAAGTTCAGTTTACCTATTTTCCTTTCTCTGCCTCTGCCTTTGGTGTAATATCCAAAAAAATCATTGAAAATCCAGTATCATGAAGAGTTTTGTAGTTATTACATGTAGATCTTTGATCCATTTTGAGTTAATTTTTGTATATGATGTGATGTAAGGATCCAAATTCATTCTTTTGCAAGTGGATTTCCAGTTTTCCCAACACAATTTGTTGAAAAGATTGTCCAGAATGTCCTCATTTTAAGAAAATTGATCTTAGAAGGAAACATCGTGAACATTTTTCAATTTAAGTACTAATTTTTATATTAAAATACAAAAATGTTTGCCATTTTTCGAGCACTTATGCCATCCATGCCACGTAGTGTACCAGAGCCTTTGCACACGTTGTCTGTAACTCTCTGAAGAGCCCTGTGAGATTTATACTTTTAACAAATGTCTATTCAATGTCCAATATACTAGCTACTTTTCTAAGCACTTTTCTAAGTGAAAAAAAAAGCAAATGAAAATCCTTGGTTTCATAATGATTAATTCTAGTGGAGTAGACATATAATAAATAAATAAACAAAAATGTGTGGAATTACAGGTAATTGGTATGCTGAAAAGAGTAAAGAAAGGGTATAGGGTTTACTGAGATAATGAAGGGCTGCAATTTTAAATACAAGGACCAAGTCTTGTGAAGACTATGACTTTGAGCGAAGACTGAAATTGGTGAGGCACTGAGCCCAGGGACATGAGAAAAAAGGACATTCTGCCTTCCAGCGTCACTCATGCAAAGAGCCTACGGAGGCCAATCACATTCATGGTCCCTCTGGTAGCAACAAATCACAGAGGGTGTTGGAATCCAGGCCAGCCCCCGAACCTTTGCTTTTTATCACTAAACCACACTTATCGGTCCATCTTATGGGAATATTGTGAGTTTTTCAGGATGCTGGTTAAGTCAGTGTGTTCAACTGATGACAGAGTGAAGGAATAACTTCTATTTCCCAGCAGCAAAACGGCAGATACTACTACTCCTTCTGCCTGAAATAGCCCTCTGACCCACTTTCCCTGAATAACCTGTATTCGTCCTTCCAGTGCTGCTTCCGCAGAGGCCTTCTTTCCTTGACCACCCAGCCAAGTGGTCACCCCATTAGTGCCTCTAATATAGACTGACCCCTGCCTTCTGCTTCTTTAGCATCTTCCTCTATCCAGAGATTGTAAATGCCGTCGGAGCAAACGCCAGCCTCTGACATCTTCTCACTGTATCCAGTGCTTGCCACTGGCCCAGGGATACAATGGATAATCTAGAATAATGAAGGAATTTAATAACATGCACAGAAATACACACCAGTGAAGTAAGTCAGCATAATGAAACCCTGTTGAAATATTAACACGTGGGTGTCTATTCCGTGACATCACGATCGTTCACCTATCAGGGTTTTATTCCATGCTGTTGCCGTGCATCACATTGTGAGCCCCACCAGGTCAGGACAGTGCTTTCTTCTCATCTTGGATCGCTCGTTCTAGCACAGTGCCTGGTGAATGTGGCACTCGCAATGAATGCTTAGTGAAAGAAACATCAGGGACAGGGTTTAGGTAACTTACGTGCATCCTTACAGTGGTAAGCCACGTTCCAAATTTTACTACATCTGATGCGAAATTATATCTTCTCAACAATCAAGTCTTTTATGTTTATACTGTAGATATGCTATAAAAAGATAATGTGGATTGTATTAGAAAGAGGTAGAAATGAGTCTGCTTCATTAAATGTTTCTCTCACCAACCACTGAGTAGATGAACTGGCTTAGTGCAGATGAAGGTGACCCACTTGCCCAGGTGACACAGCCCCATACGTGGGGGTGGTCAGGGCTCACCTCCTCGGGCCTCAGATGTCACACCTCACATGTGGAGACAGTCTGGCTGAACATCTCAAATTTTAGATGGCCCCTGAAACTCATTCCAGCTCAAAATTTCTATACTTCTAATTATACTATTCTTCAAGATTCTTGGGAATATTGTCATTTGAAATATGATATTGGTAATGTCCCAAGCCAACAAATATTCATGAAAGATTCCCCCCCCCCCTTCCATGTGGACCATATGGATTTAAAATCTCTTTCAAGTGCAGTATTTGGATTTTGGAACAAATACAGCATTCGTTTTTGGAACTAAAGCACTTTCATTATATGTACTTGGAGCATTTGTAGGCAAAAAATATATGTACTTTAAAAAATGAAATGGTGTTCAGGCCTATTGAAGCTTTGTAGCTACATCAAGGATAAATTCAAAGGCATCGGTTGTGCCGTGAAATGACAGACAACTAACATCATCAAAGGCAGGAAGAGCCACATCACAGTTCAACAGCACGGGTCTCGGTTTGTCGGCCTTGACACTAGTGACATTTGGGACTGGATGGTCCTTCAGTGTGAGGGCTGTCCTGTGGATTGTAGGATCTTACTAGCAGCCCTGGCCTCCACCCACTAAATGCCAGCACGCTCCCCCAAGTGTGACCACCAAAATGTCACGGCAGAAATCACCCATGGGTGGGAACCCTTAGGGTACATGGAATGACCCCAGGACACATGACATTGGAGAGAAGCCCCCCACTCACCCTCCCATGAGCTCACAAAAGTGAGCATAGTATATCCCCCAGGAACAGTAAAAAGACCATTCACAGTCACAGACTGTTAGTGAAATACTTCAGTACCCGTCTCCCAGGGAACTGAGCCACACCCATATGAATAAATGAATTGCAGCACCCTGTATCTGAGATTTAATTAAATGTCCAGAGATGTTGATATATTTGCCAAATGTCACACAGTTACAATTATTTGCATAACCTATGGAAATTCTCATGGTCTCTCTGGATTATAAAATAAACCCCACATTTTAGACTTCTAAAATTGGAACAACTAAAGCACTTTGTTTAGACGACTAAAATTTAGTGAAATGTAGCAAAAGTCTTTCTCTTATCCTTTGGAAATTAAAAATGTCACTGTTCCTACACACTAAAATCTCTATGCACTAAAACATTTAAAGGGTTTAAGTTCAGTCATATAAATTGAGATTTGGCAAGTAATCTCCTATCAACATGCTGTGCTAAATATAAAAGGAATTTTGACAGAATCTCGTTATCTTCCTCCTCCAAGTTGCCCTGGCCCTAAGCAAGTTAAAAAGGATGTGGACAGACACAGCCAGCAGAAGCAGGGTGGGAAATCTCGGGGGGCAATCCGAACACAGCTACACCTCTCCGGCCTCCCCTGATGCATCTCCTTCTCCCCATGAAGCCATAAAGAGAGGAAGCGGAAAACGCACCGCGCCCAAAGCCAAGACAGACTTCCCACATAAGCCTGGCCTGTGCAGAAACTTTTCTTACTATATGGTAGAGGAAGTCTGGGTACAGAAGTGCGCCCAGGCTTGGCTACACAAGACTGCGGAGTCCCTCCGCAAGAGAAGAAAGAAACTTGGGAGCTCTTGCAAAATCTCCCCCTGCATTAGGAATGCAGAGGAAGTATTATCCAGAAATTCTCCCTGTCATTCTGCAATATTTACAGGGCTCTCAGCTGCTGGCTTCCTCACCCACACAGGACTTCTTGGGCTATTTTCATGGACAGCTGTCTCAAGCAAAACTTTGCATTTTCAGGAAATTGGTTGTTAAAGCCACAAGGGTAGGAGTTGGCAACAGGAAGTTGACCCCTGGGAGGTACAGTTGTCACAGAACAGCTTTGTAAAGGGGCAGAGAAAAATCTTGGTAACAGTGCATGCAGGAAACTGCTAGCAAGAGTTGAGTAATCATTCATAAACACGCTCTGGGATGTGAAGGGAAAACTGAGAAGAAAATCATGGGAGTGAAATGGTATTTTTGGAGAACAGAAAAGAGAGGAACTTTATAAAGATCACTAGTGATACAAAGAAAGCTTGCAGGAATATAGAAGCACAGTAGGAACAAATTATATAAGACAACTTCTCTGAACTGAAAAGCAGCATATGCAGTCATTCCAGACAAAAAACTACCAATGAGAGTGACAACAGATACAGGTGTGTGGACAACAGGAATAAAGAAAGAACCTAAATTTTACTGGTAACAGGATGAGAGGGAATTTGCCCACTGAGCAACTAAAGTATAATTTTCCCTTTGATGGTGGGGTTCTGGGCTGGTGGTGGGGGTTCTGGGGTGATGGTGGGGGTTCTGGGGTGATGGTTGGGGTTCTGGGCTGGTGGTGGGGGTTCTGGGGTGATGGTGGGGCTCTGGGGTGATGATGGGGGTTCTGGGGTGATGGTGGGGTTCTGGGGTGATGGTGCGGGTTCTGGGGCGATGGTGGGGGTTCTTGGGTGATGGTGGGGTTCTGGGGTGATGGTGCGGGTTCTGGGGTGATGGTTGGGGTTCTGGGCTGATGGCGGGGTTCTGGGGTGATGGTGGGGGTTCTGGGGTGATGGTTGGGGTTCTGGGCTGATGGTGGGGTCCTGGGGTGATGGTGGGGTTCTGGGGTGATGGTGGGGGTTCTGGGGTGATGGTGGGGTTCTGGGCTGATGGCCAAGAAAGAATTCTTGAAGTGGTCTTTGGTGCAAAAAGGTGATTTTATTAAAGCATGGGGACAGGACCCGTGGGCAGGAAGAGATGCACTGGGGTTGTGACAGGTAACTGATTATATACCCTCAGGTTGGGAAGGGATTAGGGATAGAGTAAGTCTCTAAGGTATTTTAGAAGCAAGGTTTCCAGGACCTTGAGGGGCTAGGTTAGGAAAATGCCATTTATTACTGTTTAGTAAAACCTCCGGCGTGAGACCCTTCAGATGTATCAGGGGCCATAAGCTTGGAGGATAACTGCCAGCATATATCTTGGGGCAGTTGAGACAAAGGAAGTTTCCAAAGGAATTTTTATGTTACAGTAGACTTACAGGGTCCTTGAGGTTGGGGTAATGTCAAGCTAAGATTCCTTTTGGCCCTAACAAAGTGTCATCCTCGAGGCAGCTGAGCTACTAGAGGGAGGTCACTCTGCGGGTTTCAAGGACTTATCAGTGGGCTGTAGGCAGTAAGGGAATTTAATTTTTCATTTGCCTTAGTTTCCCACATCGCTATGGCAAGCACTTAAACCCCTTTCTTTGTTCTTGGGTGGCCAGGAGTGTCTAAGGAATATCACAGATATTCCGGGGGGGTGGGGGCGAGGGGTGGAGGGGGTTTGGCCTGTACTCTGCCCTCAGTTTGCCACAGGCTCCCTCATCACTTTGAAATCTTAAATGTCAAGATATAATGGAATAGGGCCTACCAATGTCTGAAAGAGAACATATGACTACATGACGTCTTCATCATCAAGCTGTATTTGATCTAATAAATAGAAATAGACGAGTTCAAAACAATCCCACTCATGGACCTGTCCTGAAAAATCTCTCCAGAGAGTAATTCCAATCCAGCATGACATGAATCAAAGTGAAGAGTTCAAGAACGGAAAAATTATGACAAGACTACCAGTAAGTATGGATGCCAATCAAACATACATATATCCAAAGAAATCTGTTCACAAAAACAGACTCATATCAAAAATATTTTTCAATCACAAGATATAGAATGTGAAATACAGTGATGTATGTGATGGATGGAACTGTGTATTCCTCAAATCTGTAAATTGAAGCCCTAACCTCCAACATTACTGGATTTAAAGAGGGCCTTTCAGGAGCTAATTAAGATTTTTTTTTCAATATATGAAATTTATTGTCAAATTGGTTTCCATACAACACCCAGTGCTCATCCCAAAAGGTGCCCTCCTCAATACCCATCATCCACCGTTCCCTCCCTCCCACCCTCCATCAACCCTCAGTTTGTTCTCAGTTTTTAAGAGTCTCTTATGCTTTGGAGGAGCTAATTAAGATTAAATGGGGTCATAGGGTATGGCCCTACTCCCAGAGGGCTGCTGTCTCTACAGGAACAGGAAGAGCCAAAGGAAGCACTTGCCAAGGCAAGATGTATGAGGACACAGCAACAAGGCAGTGTCCGCTCACCAAGACCACTCAGCTCACCCAAAGCTAGCCCTGCCCCCGTCTTGACCTCAGAAGGCTAGCCTCCAGAACATAGAGAAACACACGTCTGTGTGCAAACCCCCAAGTCTAGGGCATTTTGTTACAGCTGCCCCAGCAGACCAATACAATGTACCATAAAGTGATTTCTAATTTTAAACATAGATTTTAGGAATAGAATATTGTCAAACTAAATGTGACATTTAGAGGAACATAGGCTGATTTTAATAAAAATAGACAGTAGTATAATTACACAGGCAATAAATAGCATCTAAGATGTTTGTCAATAATGTTTTATTATTAACTTTAAGAAGTGGAAATAAAGTGGGGCGCCTGGGTGGCCCAGTCGGTTAAGCGTCCGACTTCAGCTCAGGTCATGATCTCACGGTTTGTGAGTTGGAGCCCCACGTTGGGTTCTGTGCTGATAGCTGGGAGCCTGGAGCCTACTCTGGATTCTGTGTCTCCGCCTCTTTCTGCTCCTCCCCAACTTGTGCTCTGTCTTTCTCTGTTTATCAAAAATAAATAAAATGTTAAAAAAAAAGAAGTGGAAAAGGTGGAAATAAAGCAAGCATGTACTTAATAAATTATGGGAAAAAATAAGGATAGCTGTCTGAAACAAAGACAAAGAATTAGAAAACAGAAAACTAACCAAAGTTATACAATTCAAATGTTAATTCTTTAAAATAAGCAATAAAATAATTATTTTATAAGAATATTCAAGAAGTAAGAGAAAATGCAAAGTCACAATACTAAAAACACAGTTAGGAAGAAGAATATTTTCTATTTTAGAGATATAACCCCATATATAATGTATTTGCTAATTTAATACTGGGTATCTTAATTTAATGATACATTTTGACCAAGTAGTATTTATATCAAAAATGCAAGGATAGTTTAATACTAATATATGCATTATCAAAATTTATTACACCCATTGGTCAAAGAAAAACATATTTATAGATCATAAAACTGCCTTATAATAAAACCCATCATCTATTTATAGGGGAAAAATCTCCTATTTATACAAAAATTGTGTTTAAAACAAATCAATTACAAACCATCATCAAAAACCTTAATTCAGACTAATACAAAAAATTCATTCTTAAAAAATAAGTAAGCAAGGGTGTTTATTCTTAAAATCAAGAATAAACAAGGATGCCCAATATTATCACAATTAGTATAAGCAATAACTACAATGGAAAGTATGTTCTAGCCTCTGAGCTGAGGTAATGACAAAGAATAACCCTAATCCTCACATTGACCAGTGAGGGTGACTTTATTTTCCCAATTTAATGGAAACAAGGTGGATGCTTTTCCAGGGATGTGACTTGTAAGAGTCCCGCAAACATGCAGTGTGGGACTGTGTTTGAACTTGGTCTTTGTGAGTCTGCTACTTTGACCACTTGTTCTGATTTCATTGCTCTGGGCATTCTACTTGATTAAATAAGACCAAAAAAAAAAAAAAAAGGAAGAAAAAAAGAAGAAGAAAAAAGAAAAAGACAAGAAGAAAGAGGCAAACATGGAAAAACAAGAGACAGGTTACTGCTACTTGTAGATCATGTGACAATTTACCTGCAAAATCCAAGAGAGCCTATTGGAAATTAGTAATGAAATAAGGTGATCAGACATAAACAAATGTGAAAAATCACAGATTTTTGGTATCAACAAATATAATGAAAAAGATTATTCTGTAACTGCAACAAAAAACATAAAGTACCTAGGAATGCACAGCCATAAATGTGAAGGACCTATATAGAAAAATCTGTCATTTGTTAACAAGGAAAACTCTAAAATAGACTCAAGATGTATACAAATGTTCTCCACATGATGAGTGTTTTTCCAATAAGGACCATGAATTAAAGCATCAAGTGCAATAGAAAGACATAAGACTCTCTAAAATTATTTATGTCTTTAGGTATAATTGGCATACAACATTGTATTAGTTCCAGGTGTACAAATTAATTATTTGATAGATGCGTGTATTGCAAAATGATCCCCACAGCAAGTCGAGCTAACATCCATCACCACTCAGTGACATGTCTTTTCTCATGATGAGAACTTTTAAGGTCTGCTCTCTTAGCAACTTTAAAATAGTCTTATCAACTGTGGTCACTCTGCTGTCTAGTACATCTCCATGATTTACTTATTTTATAACTGGAAGTTGGCATCTTGTGACCACTGAAGGATTAGATCTTAAGTAAACGCACTGATAGTGCGGTTTTGGGTGAAAGGCTATATCATGCAGTCAGTGCTGATGACAAATTTCTCAAGTACAGAATATCCACAGATATTCATAATGCTAACCTTGAAGCAGGATGCTGAATTGTTTCTGAATCACCAAAGATTAAATTACGTACTATAATTTGTGTTTCTTGTATTTTAATATATTTAAATTCTTTAGAAACTGATGAGTGATGAAAACTAGCTGGTAACTTCAGCCAGTGGCCTCTGTTGTGTTCTTTCTTTGCTGCATCATCTGCTGTCCTGTTAGAGTTCAAATAAAATCTATTTTTCCTAAAGAATTATTATATTCCTGATTAATCAGGTAATTTCTCTCCCTCAGCGAGACTTGGAAAAAGATTCTTCCCTGCTGAGATATGAGTAATGAAATCTGGATACTTATTTCCAAAAATATAGATTCCATTTTGCAAAGTATATTTTTATGAAGGAATTTAAGTCTGTTTCAAAAGACTTACGGCTGGTGTGTTTTCACAACTTTGCTAATTTACACCTGACAGAGTAATGAAGGTATCGAGCCTGAACCCTTAGAGAAGGTGAGTGGGGAGTCTGACACGCAGTCACCTCCAGGTGTCAGAGACATTTGAGGTTTGAAGTGTCAAGAACCCTTTCTAAGAAGCAACCTGACAGAGAGGAGGGAGGTCTCCCAGGCACTGAGTAGTTTTTGAAGATCAAGCATGTGTCACACAGGATCCCGGTGACCAAAGTGGGTGTCCTGGACAAAACATGCTTCTTCTGGCTGTGACACTCTTGGGGAAAAGCTACAGAATTCCTGAGAGTACATACTGTTTGAAGGTGTCTAGTCCACCCTAAGTGCCCTCTTGGGTGTGGGTTACTTGTACTGTTTTCTAAAAAACATGTCTAAAAAGAGACTTTACATAAATATATATTTAATTGTCAGTATTAAAATTATTCTAATAGCAAAAGTTGTATACTATAATAAATCAATTTTTATCGATGGTTATCTAAAATAAAAGGAAATATAAAAGTCTTGGGTTTTGTTTGTTTTTTTAGAGAGAGAGCGCATGAGCAGGGGAGAGGGACAGAGGGAGAGAAGAGAGGACTTGGGGTTCTGCATCTACAACCCTGGGATCATGACCCAAGCCAAAATCAAGAGTCAGATGTTTGACCAACTGAGTCACCCAGGCATGCTGGATTTTTATGTTTTAATAGAAGAGCTCATTTTTTAAATGTGAAATAAGAATTTTACCTTCTAATATCTTCAAAAGCATATGAGGAGAGAAGAAAGACATGAATTTCAAAAAATAGATATAACTACATACAATATATCATGATTTTTTTAAAGTACATCTTGGAAAAACATAACAATTATTTCAAGAATTATACCATTTTTTTGTAAAAACCCTATATATTATTGACAAAGGTGTAACTTTAGGAAATTATTACTTCTGGAATCGAAATAAAAATTAAAAATTAACACCAAAGAGAAAATAACTCAATAGCTTGAGGCAATATTACAGAGAAAATGCAAGTCAGTGAAGAGTCAATGAGTTATGCATTTGATACATACCAAATAAAAACATAATAATCCTTTGGAAATATTTATTTGAAAATAAATAAAGAAAAACTTGTCAAAGTTGATTATAAATTGATTATAAATTTGATTTGATTGCAAGTCACTATTGGTAAAAAGAAAAAAAAGAGATACTAAGGTTGTATGAAATCAGATTTCATACATCCCTATGTTCTAAATATGAGGTTAGATAACAATGACAAATGTTTTACTCTTCTTTTTTTAAATTTTTTAAATGTTCATTTATTTTTGAGAGGGAGAAAGAAAGAGCATGAACAGGGGAGGGGAAGAGAGAGAAGGAGACACAGAATCCAAAGCAAGCTCCTGGTTCTGAGCTGTCAGCACAGAGCCTGATGGGGAGCTCGAACTCACAAACTGAGAGATCATGAGCTGAGCCGAAGTTGGACGCTCAACAGAATGAGTGACCCAGGTGTCCCTATTCTTATTTTTTAAATTTGGATAAATGTGATAGTATCCAAAATCTATAAAGAAGTTATTATACTCAACACCCCCCAAAACCAAATAACTCAGTTAAGAAATGGGCAGAAGACATGAATAGATACCTTTCCAAAGAAGACATCCAGATGGCTAAGAGACACAAGAAAAGATGCTCAACATCATTCATCATCAGGGAAATACAAATCAAAACCATGATGAGATACCACCTCACACCTGTCAGAATGGCTAAAATTAACAACACAAGAAACAACAGGTGTTGGTGAGGATGTAGAGAAAAGGGAATCCTCTTTCACTGTTGGTGGGAATGCAAACTGGTGCAACCATTCTGAAGAACAGGATGGAGGTTTCTCAAGAAACTAAAAATAGAACTACCTTACAATCCAGCAATTGCACTATTAGGTATTTACCCAAAGGATAGAAATATACAGATTCAAAGCAGTACATGTATCCCAATGTTTATAGCAGCATTATCAACAATAGCCAAACTATGGAGAGAGTGCAAATGTCCATCAACTGATGAATGGATAAAGAAGATGTGGTATCATATATAAGATATATATACATATGAATATTACTCAGCCATCAAAAAGAATGAAATCTTGTCATTTGCAATGACTTGGTTGGAGCTAGAATATATTATGCTAAGTCAAGTAAGTTAATTAGATAAAAAGAAATACCCTATGATTTCCACTCATATGTGGAATTTAAGAAACAAAACAGATGAACATGTGGGAAGGGGGGAAATAAGAGAGGGAAACAAACAAGCAAACCACAAGAGAATCTAATGATAGAGAACAACCTGTGAACTGATGGAGAGAGGTGGGTGGGAAATGGGCTTGAGGGCTGATGGGCACTAAGGAGGGCACTAGTTGTGATGAGCACTGGATGTTGTATGTAAATAATGAATCACTGAATTCTACTGAAACCAATATTGCACAATATGTGAACTAACATTTAAATAAAATTTAAATAAAAGTAAAATAAATAAATAATAAAATATGAAAAGTTAGCAATAAAATAAATTAAATGTGGATAAATTTGCTTGGATTCCATTGCAGGATCATACACTAGCTGATCAGGCATAGTTAATGATCTATTATGGAACAGAAAAAAACCTCCTACAAACAGAAATCTACTTTTTAAAAAAGTTTATTTATTTATTTTGATATAGAGTTAGAGAGAGAGAGAGAGAGAGAGAGAGAGAGAGAGAGAGAGAAAGGCAGTGAGGGAGGGGCAGAGAGAGAGGAGAAAGATAGTCTCAAGCAGGCTCCACACTGCCAGCACTGAGCCCAACATGGGGCTTGGTCCCATGAACTGTGAGATAATGACCTGAGCTGAAATCAAGAATAGGATATTTAACCAACTAAGCCACCCATCAACCTGAAATCTACTTTTTGTATGCTAACTGTAATATGATTAATTTCTACTTCTCTGAAATATCCAACTAACAAAGGTGTAACCAAAATTTTAGCCAACAATTAAGGTAACTCCAGCTGTGGGTCTTGACCTGGACTCATCAAATAAAGTTCAAGCTAAGTTACATAACAATATGTGAATACTTTTAAAGTAGCATTGCCTTTTAGTATGCTGAACCCAACAGGCCATTAAAAGGATTATACATCACACGAGGGTTATACAAAGTAGGATTTATCCCAGCAATGCAAGGATAGTTCAATATAAGAAAATCAATGTCATACACCATATTGATATAATGAAGAAAACAACACACACCCACATAATCATCTCAATAGACACAGAGAAAGCATTTGATGAAATTCATTACCTTTTCCTCATTACAAAATTCTCAGCACACTAGGAATGGAACAGAACATCTTTAACATAATAAAGGGCAATTGAAAACCACACAGTTAGCATCATACTTGTTAGTGAAAGACCAAAACTTTCTCTCTAAAATCAGGAACAAACAAGGATGCCCCCTTTCACACTGCTATGCCATGTAGTCCTAACCAGAGCAGTTGGTCAAGAAAAAGAATAAAAGGCATTCAAATTGGAAAGAAAGAAGTAAAACTATCTCTGTTTGCTGATGACATGATTTACATATAGAAAATCCTGTAGAATCCACATTAGAAATAAACTATTAGAGCAAACAAAGAAATCCAGCAAAGTTGCAGGGTACAAGATCAACAACAACAAAAATCAATTGTGTTTTTATACATCAGCATTAAATAATCTGAAAGAAAATTAAGAAAGTAATATCATTTACAATAGTATCCAAAAGAATAAAATATGTGGGAAGAAATTAAATCAAGGAAATAAAATGCTTGAACACTGAAACTACAAAACATTTCTGAAAAAAAATCAAGCCTTCAAAAATGGAAAGACATCCCATGTTCATGGATTACAAGACTCAATATTATGAATATGTCAATACTTGCAAAAGTGATCCATAGATTTGAGCAGTTCCTTCCCAAATTCTAATGACCTTATTTTGCAAAAATGGAAAAGGTGATTCTGAAATTCATATGAAATTATGAGGAACCCCAAAATAGCCAAAAAAATCTTGAAAAAGAGAAACAAGGGAGGAGGACTTACACGTCCCAATTTTAAAACTTATTTCAAAGCATTCATGAATTCACCTACTCACCAGAATTTATTTGTAACCTTGAGTCTATGCTTCAGCACTTGCTTCAGGGCTACTTGCAGATATGCACAGAGAGGCAAGAAGTCTGAGCTGCTTGAGGCCCATGTTCACAGCTGAGGTCAAGGCTGCCCTCTGCCTTTTTGTTTCAGCTCCTGTCTTGGGACAGTGTACTGTTTACAGCACATATGTCAAATCTTTGCATTTTTTTGTTTTTGTTGGTGATTTTGCTGTTTAAATGGCCCCAAAGAATAGTACTGCAGTACTGTCCAGTGTTCCTGAGAGCGAGAACAGAAAGTCCATGTTGAAATAGCCCTGGCATACATATTCTAGGAGCTCTATCACGAGCATCTATATCTCATCTTTACTAGTTGTTAGTTTTACTCGTTATTTTTATTGAGGTTATTCAGGCACAGAGCAGCCATTTTTTTCCCTCTCCGCTCACACCGTTCTACACTAATTTCACATCTCTGTATCACATGTGTGAATGTGGAAACTTGAAACTTTCAGATTAGACAAGTTCTGTCGTGTTCCCACTGCTGCACCATCAGCACTGACCCTGTTTCCCCCTCTAGACATCAGCATGCACTGCCCATCTTCCTCAAAGATGTATCTTGCAGTTCAGGCCAGATCAATATTTAGCATTCACATTTTGGTGACAGCAGATTCACTTGACATAAGACATAATAAACTGTGGTACTGTTTAAAAAGATTTTGTGGTTTCTAGAGTTGATAATTGCCTTGTTTTTTTATTTGGTTTACTAGAGTAATACAATACTAAATCTTCCCTTAAGGCTTTCAGGCACATCGAATTTTCTCCCAGTTACTTCTTGGAGACAGAACTATCCACGCTGGGTATCCTCTAAACTAGACACACAAATGCTTTTCTGGGATGGACCATACATCATCCTGGGAATGCCTTTTCTTCTCTCCTGCATCCCTGCTCCCCTCTTAGGAAGGGCAATGAGATGGCAAGTATCTTTGTCTGAACATATTTGATAATATCTGAAAATACTTATATTCTGCCCTTCATTTTGATAGTTTGACTGGTATGGTAGCTTCAGTTGGAAATAATTTCTCATGAAAACTTGAGTTGCCTTTCAATTCCAGTGTTGTTTTGTGAACTATAAATGGTTCTATCGCTGGCCTTTTGTGTTTTGTCTTAGAGACTTCAGCTTCACCACCGTTCTGAAGTTTCCCAGTGTGGTGCTTTCATTTGGCTGGATTTTCATACCTTGTGCTGGGCCCTGAGTTTTTTTATTTCAAACTATCTTTAAGTTTTGGAAATCTGTTTTTTTTTAACGAATTCAGTTATTTTCTTCCCTGTAATTCCCCTGCCTGCTCATTCTGGAATTCTGATTTGGTAATACAATGAGCCTCCAGGACTCATTTGAATTTTGTAGTTTTTCTGTCGTCTTTTCCATCTCTGCCTTTTATCTGTAGCTTCCAAAGATTACTTTCCAACTCTTTTACTGAGTTAACTTTTGGTTATATACATATACATACATATGTACATATATATATATGTATATATATGTAAAATCTAAGGGTTCATTGTTGTTCTCTGAATGTTTCTGTGTAATGACATCTTGTTCTCATTGAGTGGCTCTGATACTATCTCCAATCTCCCTCAAGATGGTATTATTTTCTGTTTTCTTCTGCTTACAGTCTTTAGACATGTATCTTTTGCTTATTGTCTATTTGTTTCCTGCCTTTCCTGCTAATATGCCTGGTAACCACTGAGTTCTTTCATAGTTAAGAGACAAATATTAAACATAGAACACCCCATTCCATGCCACTCACCATCCCTGCAGTGGACTCAACCCAATCCCAATCTCAACTCAGAGGTCAAGCTCAGGTTTTTGTTCCAGTTGCTAATAAGGGCTCTGAGTTCTAGGAATGTTGTTTCTCTCCGGGCATCTCTAGGGCTAGCTATGCACCTGCCCACTTCTGTCCTCCTCAGGAGTGAAGACGCCTGAGAGATAGGCGTCTACTTCCCCCAAGTTTACCTGTCCAGGTAAAGCTGCATCAATGGCTCCAGATCCTTCCATCCCAATGTAATGTGATATAGCTTTCAGTCTCTCTTGCTAAAGAAGGAAAAATTACAAGTTTAACCTTGTAAACAGAATGGGTGTAGTGGGAAGAAGGAGGAATCATGCGGCATCAAACATCTCAGAGAAGGTTGGCACCTCCAGGAAGGGGGTGTCTGGACTTTGCCTGCCCTTCCAAGCCCTGGGCACTCACACCACAGAGCCCGGCAGCACCTGCATGTAGATACTCCCTACAGGAAGATTTAGAAACTTGGCCTGCTTCAGGGAAACAAAATAAGAAACTGCTTAATTTTACGTAAAACTCAACATATACAAAGAACACAAAGATACAGGGGTTTAAGAATCACAGTCTGGAGGTGAACTCCAAGTGTGGATCAGACAGCAACATTTTATGTTGTCGGGTGATCATTTTGACTCATGATGGGCACCAAATGTGCTTGCCCTTTGTTCAGAGTCAATGGAGGGATGTCAGCTCTGAAGTACAAAAGTGCTGGCATTTAGCAGAGCCAGCTGAGAGCCACAGATTGTGTATCCAAAGCAATTATATTTTTAAACATGTTCAAAGTTATTTTTAACCTTTTATAGTCCTTTCTGGTTTTCACTGTTCAGAGACTATTTTAAACCCTTTCTTTATTAAATTTGGAGATGTAGATGAGGACACTTACGGCAAATTGTGAATGAAAACCAAAGGGGCCACCCCACAAGAAGAGAAGCCTGTGGGCTGAGAAGAGGGAGGGCACACCTGAGGGTCAGTTTCCAAGGACAGATCCCACCCACAAGCATCTACCCAGCCTGGGACCCTCTGCCTGTGGCTGATGTCTCGCCCTGCTGTGACCCCTTGGTGTCCTGTCTCCACATTGAGTCAGCCACAGGAAACCCCTTTATTTCCACCCACAGTGAGTGTGCCAGTGTGAAACATACCTAACAGAGCTTGGGGGGTTGTACGCTCATCTTCCTTTCTTGCCCTGTGAACTGCCTGCCCATCAGCAGGTCCCCTGGCACCTTCTCTCTGTGCATCTTGGCCCTCTCTCTGGGTACCACTGAGTACCTCTGTGCACCCTGGCTCTTCTCTGTGCACCCTGCCCTCCTCTGTGCACCCTGCCCTCCTCTGTGCACCCCTGCTCTTCTCTGTGCACCCCTGCCCTCCTCTGTGCATCCTGCCCTCCTCTGTGCACCCCTCCTCTGTTAACCCCTGCTCTTCTCTGTGCAACTCTGCCCTCCTCTGTGCACCCTGCCCTCCTCTGTGCACCTCTGCCCTCCTCTGTGCACCCCTGCTCTTCTCTGTGCACCCCTACCCCCCTCTGTGCACCGTTGACCTCCTCTGTGCACCCCTGCCCTCCTCTGTGCTCCCCTGCCCTCCTCTGTGCACCCCTGCCCTCCTCTGTGCGCCCCTGACCTCCTCTGTGTGCCCCTGCCCTTCTCTGCACACCCCTGTGCTCCCCTGCACTGGGGAGCCCTGGCTGCACTCGGGCTGCTCCAGTCAGCTCCCTGAAGCTTCCTCACCGCTGATACATGGCTCAGTCTCTATTTAACAGCAGAAAGAGGCATCTTCCTCTGGACTTTCCTTGTGAGCATCTGGTCCCCTTTGCACTTCCCGGTCCCGGGCACGCAGCCCAGTCCTCTCCCAGTGTCCCTTTCTCTGGAGTTAAAGTCTCTTCCCCAGGAGTGCGATCTCCCTTCCTTGAGCCTGCTTTCATTCTCCCTCTGCTTCTTCTCAGTCAGCTGAAGAAAGAGGCTGTGGATGTGGATCACAGTGGACTGAAGGAGGGCAGTGGGGTGGCTCTGTGGGAAAAGGGATGAGGCAGAACTGACATGTCCTCCCAGGGTCCTGGGGGCAGGGGTTCCCCAGGTAATGGAGAGCAGGATCAGAACTAGCAGAGTGGAGAAGTCTGGAAACTGACTCTGCTGCATTGACTTAGAAGAAATGAGATTTGACAGGTTCTGGTGAGGATTCCCTACTTAAAAGAATAAGAATCCCACAAAATATCATATCTGAATCTCTTCCAGAAGAGTATATCAAATGTGAACTCCCATTTCATGTGTGTGTATATTTTTGTATCCAAGTGTGGAATAGATTTATTTTTCTTTCTGTTGCTGTTGTTGAGGGTTTTTTAAGTTGAGGTAAAATTTTCATACAGTCAAATTCACGGATCATAAGGGTACATTTTTAAAGGACGTTATGCTTTAGAACAGTGTGGGTTACAGCAAAACAGGAATGAGGCCCAAGTTCTCATTCACCCCGTGGCCCCATCACAGCCTCTCTCACGGTCAGCACCGCCACCAGACGGTACATTTGTGACCAAGGGTGAAACGACACCGACACATCGACATCACCCAGAGTCTATAGCTTCCATCATGGTTCAGACTTGGTGGTGTTCATTCTGTGGGTGTGGACAAATACAGAGCGCTGTGATCGGACACTATGGCACCACGCAGGGTACCTTACTGCCCTGAGGATGTTCCGTGCTCCACCTGTTCACCCTCTTGCTGCCTCTCGACGCCTGGCAACCACTGACCATTGTCTTGTTCCCCCAGTTTTGCTAAGCATGATTTTGG
Organism: Felis catus; assembly: GCF_018350175.1. Classification (NCBI taxonomy): domain Eukaryota; kingdom Metazoa; phylum Chordata; class Mammalia; order Carnivora; family Felidae; genus Felis; species Felis catus. The sequence continues at coordinate 140,195,035 of NC_058370.1, forward strand.
TGTTTTGATAAATGCATACAGCCCACGCCACCGTGCTAGTGGGTTTGCTTCCTGATTCTGCCGTGCACATTTATCCTCTCACAGACTGGCAGCCAGAAGTCCAAAATGGGCTTCACTGGGCCAGAGTCAAGGTGTTGACAGGGCCTGGCTCCCTCCAAAAGCCCTGGGGCAGAGTCTGCTTCCCTGCCTTTCCCAGGTTCTGGAGGCTGTCCACGCCCGCAGCTCGCAGCCCTGCCTCCCACTGCCTTTCTCCCCTTCTTACAGGATCTCATCCACTTGCCTTCTGTCTTCACACCTCCCTCTGCACACCTCTTGTAGGGCACACCGATCCAGAAGGATCACATCTGCAAAGCCTTCCGTATAAAATGACATCCACAGGCCCAGGGATTGGGACTTGGATATCTGTGGAGGCTGCCTTTCAGCCTGCCACACACGTCGAGATATAAAAACATTTCCATCACCCAGAAAGCTGTATAATTCCTACCAGAGATGGATACCGACCTACCCAGGCAACCATGGTTCTGGTTTCTATCAACACGATTGCCCATTCCTACTCGGCTGTCCTGGACATGTGTCCTCCAGCCAACACAGTTTCTAGGACTTATCTATGCTGCTGTGGGAATCACTGGTTCATTCCTTTTCATCGTTGAGCACTATCTATAGTGTGATTACATCATAGGTTTTCAATCTATTTTCCTACTGGTGGGTATTTGGATTTCTTACAACCTTTGGGGTTATGCGAGAAGTTACTATAGACATTCTTGAGCAAGTCTTTTTGTGGACACACTTTTTTCATACGTCTTCAGTAAGTACTACAGTGGTACCACTGAGTCATATAGTATAAGTATATTTTTACCGTATAAGAACCTGCCAAAAGTTTTCCAAAGTGATTGAGCCATTTCTCGCTCCCTTGGCAACGTATGAAAGTTCACGTTGCTCCCCAACCACTTCCACATTTGGTGCGTTTAAATTTTTAACTTCAGCAAATTGCAGTATCACATTGAGATACTAATTTATATTCCCTGATATCTAACACTGTTAAGCACCTTTGTATGTTTCTATTGCACACATGTATATCTTCTTTAGTAGAACATCTGCCTAAGTCATTGAATCATTTTTATTTAGTTATCTATTTTTTACTCATTCATGTGAGCAGTTTGTATATTCTGTTTATGAGTCCTTTGTTGGATATATGTATTATGAATATCTTCTCCCAGTCTATGCTTTACCTTTGTATTTTCTTAATAATATATTTTAAAGAAAGATTTTCAAATTTTGATGCAGATTGATTTTCCAACTTTTTCTTTATGGGTTAGTGTTTCTTTTTTTCTCTTTAAGAAATCTTTGCCTTCTGAAAGGTTGCAGAATATTCTCCTATGCTCTCTTCTAAGAACTTTATAGTTTTGGCTTGTATCTGGAATGTGAATCATAATTTATCTATACGTGTAGTGAGAGGTGGGGATAGAAGTGGTGGGTTATTTCCATTTTTTTCTCCTGTTGTTCCAACATCATTCAAAAAACACCCTTTCTCCATTTAGTTTCTTTAGAAATTTGTTGAAAGCAATTTATCATCTACTTGGTGTCTGTTTCCGAGCTATCTACCTGTTGCCTTGATGCAGTTGTCTATACCACACTGTCTTTATTACTGTGGATTTTTAGTAAGTCTTGGAATTAGGTAGGATGGTTCCTTTTCTTTATTCTTCCTAACCAAAAGTATTTGGGCAACTCAAGGTCCTTTGCATTTCCATATAAATTTTAGACTTGTAAATTTTTATAAAAACAGCCTGTTGGTATTTCAGTTGGAGTGTGTTGAATCTAAATAATAATTTGTGGATATTTCAACTCTTAACAAAATGAGTCTCTAAATTAATGATAATAGTATTTCTCTCCATTTACTTAAGTATCTTTAATTTCACTGTACAATTCTTTTCCACTCTGATAAAATATGCTTCTGAATATTTTATATTTCTTAATTCTATTATAAATTTGCATTTCATTTTTCACTTACTTGATGCTAGTATGTAGAAATATAATTAATTTTTATATTTATTTTGTATTTTATGGCCTTGCTAAATTCATTTATTATCTCTAGTAGTTATTTTGTATATCCCTTAGAATTTTTTACGTAAACAATTGTGCCATGTGTAAATAGAGCCCGTTTTATTTCTTCTTTTCCAATTTGTATGCCTGTTTATTTCTTTTTCTTTGATTGCACCGGCTAGTTGCTCTGATGCAAGGTTAAATTTAAGTGGTCAGAAAGAACATCCTTGTCTTTTTCTTCCTGATTTTAGAGAAATAGCCTTCAATATTTTACCATTAAGTGAGTTGTAGGTTTTTCATAGATGCTCTTTGTCAGAGTGAAGAAGTTGCTTTTTATTTTTTTGTTGTTTGTATTTATTTGTTGTTTGTATTTGTATTTTTATCACAAATAAGTGTTTAATTTTGTCAAATATTTTTCTGCATTTATTGAAATCATATAATATTTCTTTTTTATTTTGCTAATATATTGGTTCATATTGATGGATTTTTCTTTTTCTTTTTTTAATTTTCTTTTATTTATTTTTTATTTTTTTAATATGAAATTTATTGTCAAATCAGTTTCCATACAACACCCAGTGCTCATCCCAACAGGTGCCCTCCTCAGTGCCCATCATCCACCCTCCCCTCCCTCCCACCCCCCATCAACCCTCAGTTTGTTCTCAGTTTTTAAGAGTCCCTTATGTTTTGGCTCCCTCCCTCTCTAACCTTTTTTTTTTTTTTCCTTCCCCTCCCCCATGGTCTTCTGTTAAGTTTCTCAGGATCCACATAAGAGTGAAAACATATGGTATCTGTCTTTCTCTGTATGGCTTATTTCACTTAGCATCACACTCTCCAGTTCCATCCACGTTGCTACAGAAAGCCATATTTCATTCTTTCTCATTGCCACGTAGTATTCCATTGTGTATATAAATCGCAATTTCTTTATCCATTCCTCAGTTGATGGCCAGATCCTATTGATGGATTTTTCAAGTGTTAAATCAACCTTTGGATTTCTGGAATATATCCTACTTGGCAATGTTATATTATCCTTTTACTTTACCATGTTTTGATATCAGGGCTGTATGGGCTGTGTGAATAAAATCAGTGGAAAAAAATATGAAAGTATTTATTCATATCTTATTGTTGTGGAGTTTAAGTTAGTTTCTACTATTTCTTCCATCATTCTAGAATTCACCATTTGGCTCAAAGTTATCTTTTTGGTAAGGTTTTTTAATAGTCTTCAGTACAAAAGTTCAAATTTTAAATTAGACATACGGCTATTTAAATTTTCTATTTATTTTATGTCAATTTGGTAAGGTGTCTGCCAAAGACTGTCCATTTCACTTAAGTTACCAATTTTATTGGAATAAGTTTGTTTATAACACTCCCTCATAAACTGTCTAAATTATGTAAAACTTGCAGTGACATTCTCTCTTCCATTTTTGATATTTTCTGTTATTTTTTTCTTGATTGGTCTCACTATAGATTTATCCATTTACTAGTCTTCACAAAGAACCAACTTACAGTATTTTGTCTTCATGGCTTGTCCTTCTCTACTTATTTCAGTTCTTTACTAATTTCTTTCATCCTATTTATTTGGTTTTAGTTTACTTCTCTTTATCTAGTTTCTTATGTGGAAATGCAGGGAAAGTTTAAATTACTGTCCTTTTCTAATATCATCATTAGAAGCATCATTAAATTCCCCTGTAAATGCTGCTATTATTGTAGTTATTTTCATAAAGTTAAATGTTTTCTAATTCTCTTAGTGTTTTACCTCTCACCAATGAGTTATTTAAGGTGTGTTGTTTAATTTTTAAGTATTTGCAGGCTTTTCTAAATTTTCTTGTAGTTGATTTTTCATTTGATTCTCTTTTGATCAGATAACAGAAACTATAAGGTTTCAGGCTTTCAAAAGATACTGAGACTTATTTTATGACCTCACATACGGTCTATATTGGGAATGTTTCAGCTGCACTTGAACAGTACGTCTACTTCCTAGTTGTTGTGTGGGATGTTCTATAAAAGTAAATTGAGGGGCGCCTGGGTGGCTCAGTCGGTTAAGCGTCCAACTTCGGCTCAGGTCATGATCTCATGGCTTGTGAGTTCGAGCCCTGCGTTGGGCTCTGGGCTGATAGCTCAGAGCCTGAAGCCTGTTTCGGATTCTGTGTCTCCCTCTCTCCGCCCCTCCCCTGTTCACACTCTGTCTCTCTCTAAAAAATAAATAAACATTAAAAAAATTAAAAGTAAATTGAGTTGTGTTAGTTGATAGCATTGTTCAATTTTCCATATCCCCACTGTACTTTTTTCTAGTTGTTCTATCAGTTACTAAGAAAGAAGTGTAGGGGCATCTGGGTGGCTCATAAGCGTTCAACTTTGGCTCAGGTCATGATCTCACAATTCATGAGTTAAACCCCACGTCAGGCTCTGTGCTGACAGCTTGGAGCCTGGAACCTGTTTCAGATTCTGTGTCTCCTCTTCTCTCTGCCCCTGTCCTGCTCATGCCCTGTCTGTCTCTTTCTCAAAAATAAATACACAATAAAAAATTTAAAAAAAAAAAAGAAAGAAAGAAGTGTTAAAAATCACCAATGGTAACTTTAGATTTTGTCTATTTCTCCCTTTCATTCTGTCAGTTTTCTTTTCATACATTTTGAGGACCTATATTTAAATATATTCACATAATGATTATTATGTCTTCCTGAAAAACTGACCATTTTATTATTGTAAAATGTTTCTCTTTATCTCTGGTAACAATCATTATCTTTAAGTCTACATTGTCTGGTACTAAGGTGGCCACATCAGTTTTCCTATACTCGTTGCATGGTATATCTTTTTCCATAATTTTACTTTCCATCTGTTTTTAATATATTTAAAATCTCTCTCAAGCAGCCTATATAGTACGTCTTATTTTCTGTTCGGTCTATTTAGACAATCTTTGCATTTGAATTGGAATATTTGGCCCATTTACATTTAACATAACTACTGATATGGTTTGATTCACATCTTAGAACCCTAAATCTGTCATGCTAATGAGGCTAAACTATCCTGATAAATGAAAAACTACGTAAAAAAAAGCCAAAGAACTTCAGCTTATCATCAGCTAGCCCTTGGTCCCCAGCAGACCTGTCATCCATCCACAGATGAATGACAGCCCATCAGAGACCAGCTGGACTACCTCATATCAGAAGAACCAACCAGCTAACCCACAGAATTGTGAACTAAACAAAATGGCTATTTTTTAACTACTAAGTTTTGAGGATTTTTGTTACACAGCCCATACTAACTGATATATTATCTCACTGACCACTGTTTACTTAGTTGGTTGCTCTAACTACACCTTCCTCTCATTGTCCCATCTCCACCTTAGTCCAACTGTCTCTCTGAATGGCACTTCTCACATGTTATATATCTATAGAAAATCTGTTAAGACCAGTCTGACAAAACAAAAGAAAACAAAACAAACAAGCAAACAAAAAACTTCTGCTAAATTTTATTCACTGAATGATTTCATTTAAGTGTGTTCAACTTCTAAGATCTCTGCTCACCTTCAAGCAATGACATGTTTTCTCATGTCATCCCAAATCACCCACCTAAACTTTCATTTTAATCATTAGGAGCCTATTTTTACATATATTTACCCATTGTTGACTTTTCCGCCTTCTTGCAAAAATAAAGATTTCCAATAATCCATCAGTTATAGTACCTTCTCTAAGCACACAAAAATATCACCTATGCTTATTTTTGAATGCTATTATTGAATCAGTATATAAGTAGAGGTTATAATGTCCCTGTGAAAAATTAATAGTGCTAAAAATCAAAATATATAGAAATACCTGTGTATTTATATATGGGTGTCTTAAAGTTGCTTTCGCAGAGAATAAAAGTATACCAGGGAAAGAGTGAGACTGGTCAAAAACATTGTTGGTCATCAATCCACCAATATCTTAAATGTAATAAGTTTTTGTATATATCTCATGGACACACCATCATCAATATGTATCATTGATGTAACCCTGAAGCTCACTTCATCATACAGCTGAGTCACAATATGAATCCCGACTTTGCCACCGTCTGTGCAGAGGGCACCAAACTGTGGTCATGTTACCAATACCTGTAGGAGTCCCCATGGCCTTACTTATTACTGCATGGAACAAGAAGATTTTGCACATAAATATTTTTAATACTTCATGTGTAAATAAAAAAGAAATAAAAAGTCAATGTAGTAACCTTTTGGAACCCTAAATTATTTTCTAGTGTAAAATTCAGGGTCCCTAATAAACAACCCAGGAGACTAGAATATTAGGTACTGCTTTTGGCTAAACTGTATCTGTTTTCATGCCCTCACATTCTCAAAACACAAAGTTTTATTTATGGGAACTCTTTATAAAACTTGCAAAATTGAATAAAAATAAACAGATATGGTTTTTCTTTTGAGTCATGAGAGTTCAAAACTTAACAGTTCAACACTGTGTTCACAGGACCTTCTAAAAGAACATCAGGGTAGACATGGCCAAGATGGAGAACACATGCCATCATCACTCCTCACCTGAGTCATAGAATTGTTGTCTTGGACCTGTCACAATTAGAGACTCTGAGTTCCAGTTTCAGCAGGAGGCATCCCAAGGGTGTGGAAAATAAGATTTCTGGCTTCTAGGCCCTGAATCCACAAACCGTGAAACTCAGAACATCTGGAAACATTGAGTTGCATGTTGCAAGACAGAGGTGGCTTGGCTCTGGGAAGAGCTTGCACTCCATCCATCTACTCGTGATAGCTATTGGGCACAACCACCGAACTCTAGGACCTAAGCCAGAATTAGTAACCAGAGATTGTTTTTCATATTTACCTTCATTGAGTCTGTTCTGAAGTTGCTAATTACTTATGTAACTCTGGAATGTCTGGAGACACGCACATAAGGACGGAAGGTAGTCACAATTTCCCTTAGACAAGTAGGGTCAGTTAACACCATTTTTAGAGTCTAGTGCTAGGAGCAAAAGACCGAGCTGCAAAACTTATAAAGAGTGTGAGAACTCATGGTTAGTCAACAACCAACAGCACAAAGAAAATGAAAGCTTAATTTAAAGCAAAAGAGATTCCCAATGGCGTACTGTCTTCTGAGCCGGACTGTCACATTCCTTGATGCCATTTTCCACTCCCTCACTCATGTGGTTCACCCTTTTCTGAACACCTTTTTCTTCCTCCATTTCTTTTTAAGATTTAGGGAATGACAGTTGGCATATTAGACAAATGTGGACTCCAGGAAGTGCAGAGGATAGAAACAAAAATACTTCATCCTTCACACGAATCACCACAGATTTCTCAAGTTAGATGGCTTCTTCATACTGGCATCGCAGTCCTGGTTCAAGACTAGAAGTGGCACACTGTGTCAGCAGTGGAGCCGCCATGAACTCTTACCCCCGCCAAAAACTCTGAGTATCCCTGGGACCCCAAAGCCGCTGGTTCTAAATGACTAGACTGGAGGTTTTATGGTTCCCTTAGGGCTCTAAAGGCTTCTCTTCTGAAATGTAATTGCTTCTCCCCAGCCTTGGACACAGGAAGAGCGTGAGAGGAGCCAGAGTGTGGCACCCCATGGTAAGACAGAGGTCTGGTCACCCTTTCATGACAAACATCTCATGCAGCTTCATAACTGAAAGACCTATGAGATGGCTTCCCTGTCACTGTCACCCAATCGAAAAGCGGCCTCATAGGTCCTTCCCATGAAGTGCTGACCATTAGAACCTGAGAATTCTGGCTGAAACTCATGGAACCAACCTATGAGGCCGCTGGTGCTGTGATTTGAAAAAACAAAGGTCCACGGTGGCCAGCGATGAAGCACAGGGAGACCCACAAGTATCCCATTCGAGGACCTCTGAGCACATTCCTGGGGTCCAGTGGAAGTGCCTGGTGAGGGGCAGGTACGAGCGATGGGTGCTGGCACTCCCCAGGCTTGGCCCACGGGACGTGAGCCAAATGCCGTCACTCTTCATGTCCCACAGCTAGAGACACAGCTTCCTAGGGCTCCCAGTCCCCTTCAAAAGAGGCACCTTACAGTAATTCCCTCCACACTGGGATTCTCATCGGTTTTCCCCAATATCCCAAAGTAGCAACACGTTACTCTTTCTTCTTTGCTTCTTGGGATCTGAAAATCAAACATCACATGCTAAGCTCCTCTTCTTTCCCATGCTGAGGGTCAGGACCCAGAGTATTCTGGATCAGCCACAGTGCTGTCTGGACCTGTCAGCCTTCTTAGATGGTGCTGATAACAGCCAGCTCTCAACCTGCCAGGTGCCTCACCCACAGTTGCCCGGCCTCTCCTGCAGGGGACACGGGTGTGACAGAAGCACTTCCCCTTTTTAAAGGGGCAGAATGTGTTCTAATCTTGTTGTTTCAGATCCAAATAAATCTATTTTCTTAACGTTTATTTATTTTTGAGAGGCAGAGCATGACCGGGGAGGGGCAGAGATAGGGGGAGACACAGAATCTGAAGCAGGCTCCAGTCCCTGAGCTATCAGCACAGAGCCTGACGTGGGGCTCGAGCCCACAAACCGTGAGATCATGACCTCAGCCAAAATCGGATGCTTAACTGACTCAGTCACCCAGGTGCCCCTAAAGTAAATCTATCTTAATATGTAAAAAATAATACTATTTTAGATTCTTAATATATTTTTTGTTTTTTGAAACAATTTTCAGTCTTCCTGAGAAACACCATCTTATGAGTTATGTTGAAAAAGAGGATAAATTAGCATTAACCATCCTTACATCAGAGACCGTGTTCATCATTTTTCATTCGTGGGCTACCACTCACAATAACCCTATGTGATAGGGATGTTGCTCCTACTTTATAGAGGAGGAAACTGGGAACTTAAAACTTGCTCAAGGTCACACAGCCAGGCTATGGCCCAGAACACCCTGGGATGCTGACCCGAAAGCCAGCACCCCACCGCCCCAGCCTTGCTCCCTCCTCTGTCCTAGGTGAACGTGCAGTTATGCTCATGGCCATCTTGGATCTGGGAACATAAACCCCTGAGAAATGAGTATTGAGAGATTGACCCCACACATTTCAGCCAACCTTTTCTCACGACCTACCTGGGGTTGGGACGTGTGTACACATTTCCAACCCACAAATGCAGAGGACAAGAGACCTGCCCATGTTGTCTGTTAGCAGTGAACCTAAGAGTCTGTGACACATGTCTGTATGATCACGGACAGACCACATCGTACTGCAGCCAAACAGAATGTCTGACATCTGCACGTGAACGAGAGCACAATTTCCTTTGGGAATGATACAAGTATTTGCATGTATTACTTAAATGAATTTTCTATAAAACACCTTTTACTTTATGAGTTTAAATTTGTATATAAATATAAGAAAATGTTCTACGGAAAGTGTACATTATACAATTTATGATATTCCTCACTTAAAGCTTCGGCGACAGGTGGCTCCGGGTGCACACAGGGCTGTGGGCTCCAGCCACTGTGCCCGTGGGGTGAATTCATCTGCTTCTCCGGGGGTCCTGTGCCCAGCACCAGCCAAGCACAAGTGCAGTGAGGTTGGATCGCATCTACAGGGGCTCAGAGCTGCTGTGTGCCCTCAGGGTTCTCCCTGTGGTGTCTCCATAGTGTGCGGAAGCGGTTCAGAGGCTTGTCTTCCAGACGACCTGCTCTGCTTTCGGTCCTGCTCTGGCCTCTCTCAGCAACGTGTGGGGCTTCTGACTGACACTTCAATAGAATGACGTGGCTTTGAAGGAGCCACGTGTTTAACTGTCTCCAGTGGCTGGGTCTCATCTACGTCCTATGAGTCTCCCATAACAAGTGATCAGCATCCTTTAGTTGGAACCTATCAACAGGAAGATGGTATCCACTTTGGGCCCGCAGGTAGACTAAGTACGGCTCTTGATGGCCAGAGCACGCATCTCAGTGTGAAGCCCCACCTGGAGAAACAGCCGGGATGAACAAAGGAGGATGGGAGGGCGTGGTCGTCCAGGTTGCTGACTGAAGTCCAAAGATGTCTGCTTGTCCTGGGAACAGATATGTATTACCCCCAGGCCCACAGGACAAATGACTTCTGAGCAGAGAAACAGGAAACTGAGACAATCATTTTCTGCCTCTGTTTCTTTCTTTTATATGTGCTGCAAACGGGAAAAGAGAGTCCCCCAAGTTTACAGAAAACTTTGGGAATGCTAGTCTCAAGAGCGTATAAACTCCTTTTTCTTTCTTTTATTAGAAAAAAATGAATCAAACTTTTTTAAACTGTCCGTGGCATGGAATTCACAAGATACTGCATGCTGTGGCAAGAACCCCCAGCACCCACCCACGGCGCCAACCCTCCGTCCCCAGAGCAGCCCCACTGCCGTGCCGCACGTCTTCCCAGCTGGTTGGCTCACGGACCCTTGAATCCAGCAGCAGCAGCACCCGCAGTGCAGTGTCCAGGCCGGAGCAGTGGGGGTTGGATCTCCCACCTGGATTCTACTTATTAAAAATTTAAACACTGTCTTACTCGGAGATTTCTCCTTCACTGAGACATGGAGAATTTCTGTGCAAGACGGAGTGAGCAGCCTCGCCTGCCTTTGGTGAGATGCTCGGTGCCCCTGGAGAGCAGCCCAAGTCGGACCTAAAGCAAAACCCAGACTTTAATCACGCTCTCATAACCAGCACGTTCTGCATTGATTGCACGTGTCCATGAACAGCCTGGATTATGCTGGGTCAAGTCAAGTGATGCTGTGTCAGGGCCCAGGGCGAGGCTGGCCTTTCTCCAACCTCCCTGCAAACACAGTGCTGGCTGTTTATATCCTAGTGCTTTTTCTGTCACTTCCTAAGCCACCGTGGGGAAGATGAAAAATTCTAGCAGCAGTGATGCGTAAGTAATTCGGCCAGATGCCAAGGAAGTGGCCAGTGGCCCTGCTGGCAGAACTGATGGTACAATTTTGCCTTTATTTGGTGCCAGAGGAGGAAAGAAAACCAGCAAGCAAGACGAATGGAGGCTAACAATATCTTTCTCGATGAAAAGCTCAAATTTCTTTTTGAATTTTGAATCTGGTGGCTAAGGACTGTATCCTCACATTTTGTTGCCGGCGAGAGAAACCGCTCTAGCTGTGCCACGTCCCCGGGTCGTGCCCGTGATCACGTTCCACAGGTGAGGGCAGGAGGCTCGCGTGACACACGGCTCGTCTAATCAGCGTTCGCTAAACAAGGACATCTGAGGGTGCCAGGCGCAGGGCCACCCGACCCTTCCTATCGGCCACACGCCTTGTCTCTGATTTACACGGCAGCCTGTGCCCAACACCACCTGCCACCGGGTGGGTCTTCCTCAGAGAGGCAGGAGAGGCTCGTATTTTGTTAGACCTGCTCCTTGAAACAGGCCTCTCTTCCTGGCGGACAGCAGATTCCACAGGCATCTGTTTGCTGTCCTTTCCTGAAAACAATGTAAAAATTAGGTTCCTTAGTCTTTTTCTCCTCGGATTATCACTATTGCAGCCATGACTTAGATTCCAACGTGAGGGTTTATCTCTTCCAAAACAAGCGGATAAGTTGCAAGGCAGCAGGAAACTTGAATCTTAGAGGATAAAAAGCCAAAAAGAAATTTCTTTTTTACAAAGATGAGAAAACGTTTTGTCAAAATGACAGAGATGCGTCCCCTTGCCCTGACATGGATGGGGTCAGGCACCAGTCTGGTGCAATTTGCCGTGGGCTCTGACTCAGTAGACATTTCACAGCAGTTCCTAACCTGAACCACGTGATGGAGGCCACGCAGAGGTGCTTCTAGAAGCTGCCTGCACCCAAGAGGAGGGCTCTCTTCTGCAGCCCCAGCCGCCCCCCTGCCCAGGCCATTCCCACCCTCTTGCTTGCACACGCAGGCCTTGGTGGCCCCATGGGACAGGCAAGAGTCCAGATCTCACGCCCAGAGGGCCCTCCAGGGCCTTCTAGCAGCAGGAGCTTCCCACCTCGGGGCTGACGGTCACCACTCTGGTTTTGTCAGTCCCAGTATGCAAGTCAGTTACACTAAAGCCTCCCGTCGTGTGTGGGTTGACAGGTCTGACTAGAACAGAAGGTTATTTAGTTAAAAAGTGAAAAATGCCATTTGCTTGAGTGAGTGATGAGTCATCCGACGACACAGCTAAATTTGCATGGAGATGAATGGGTCCTAAGAGGACTTCTAATTTCACTTTCTTATTCCACAGTAGAGGCCCAAGAGGGTTAGCTGCTCAGCAGGGTCAGAAGCTAATTAGTGGCCCAGGGACCCACACCGGGCTTGAGTGTGACGACCTCTGCAGGGGCTGTGACCCGAACCTGAGACGGGCCAGCTCGGAAGACGTGGACCTCGTCCCCCTTCACACCCAGGCTCCTTCCCACTGACATGATGTGCACAGCTCCACACTCTCATTGCTCACTGCGCTTTTCGGTGTTTCAGACCAGAGACGGGTGGTTTAGGGACATCCAGTTTCCTCAGCCAATCTGAATCTAAGTTTCCTACTATGCTCTCAGATGAGGGTGGCTGGTGAAGGGACATACTCCTTGAACACTGACCACTCCCACTGTGTGAATATCTGTTCAGTGAGGAGTCAGAAGCCCGTTTGAAGTCTATTAGATAATATGCAAAGCATAAGCCATCATTTAGACCCTCAGTATTCATTCAGTATCGGTGCAGGGTACAGTGACAAATACAAAAATCGGGGCATATAGTATCTTTTGAGTAAGCACTTTCTGGTAGTCCCAAACAGAGAGAACCCTCCTCTTGGCATACTAACTGCTAATTTGATTAATTAGGCCAGTTGGATAACCTTTCTGTGATAACCATTATGATGCTATTTAAATAGCTTCTTATGTTGGGGTAGCACTTTCAATATCACCTATGCAAGTGGTTTTGATTTGAAAAGAATTAAAAGTCTAAAAATGTCTACGTTGGTGCAGACATTGATCCAATCATTCAGAAATAGTTATGGCGTGTCTCTTACGCTCCAGTATCCAGCCTACAGAAAACAAAACAGATACATTCTTGCTCTTGACGTGCACAGTCTAGAAAGAGTAACCGGAAGGCTTTTCCGAGTGCATGCCTCATCAGAGGTCTTCACCAGGCAACCCCAAGCTGTGGGCACTTGCGTGTGCAAGCTGAATCGAACACGGCGTCCTTTGTAACACACGTGCGCACCTGGGGTGAAACCTGAGGGGCCGGAAATACGAACAAAGAGGTGCTCTGATGTTTTGGACCTGCTCCCTGCACACCCCAAAGGGTCACTCTGCTCTTCAGAGATTACTGGCCTAGGGAAGCATACCTTGTACCTGCTCACTAAATTGAACAGCAGGAAGGGGCCATTTTCTGCCATGCGTTGACTGCGGCCGCACGAGCTACTTGCGGCAGAAACTGACAATGAGATTCGCATTGGATGACCTCACTTTTATGTGCGAAAAATAGTTATTTGTCCTTCTTTCTCCTCCCCTAAATTCAAAAACATCCTTTTCATAAAGCACAAGGGGAAAACTCAAGTAAATGCTAAACAAATGCACTTAGGAATAAAAGCTGTAAATGGAAACCAAAGTGACATCTGTGCGAGATTCAGGTAGCCATCCTGGGGAAGCAGCAGGCTCGGCGTCAGAGAGGCCTCTGCGGGGGAAGGAAGGGGCCGGGTGGTGGGAAGAGGAGAGTGGGGACCCCCCCCCCGGGTGGGCTGCCAGGCTGCAGGCAGACTAGTGTTTTTCAGGGTGAGGGACGGACACTCGCGGGAAAGCTGGGAGTACGTACTTCCCTGGCCACGCAGCGAACCCGCCTCTGGATACCCTTCAGGGCGAGAAGAGGTTCTGAGGGAGAAGCAGGTTCCAGCCTGGCTGCAGCCCCTGCCTGAGGGCTGGCTCACCCAGACCTGGTCACAGAGGAGGGAGGTGGTCACCGGGACCTGGTCACAGAGGAGGGAGGGGTCACCGGGACCTGGTCACAGAGGAGGGAGGGGTCACCGGGACCTGGTCACAGAGGAGAGAGGGGTCACCGGGACCTGGTCACAGAGGAGGGAGGGGTCACCGGGACCTGGTCACAGAGGAGGGAGGGGTCACCGGGACCTGGTCACAGAGGAGGGAGGGGTCACCGGGACCTGGTCACAGAGGAGGGAGGGGTCACCGGGACCTGGTCACAGAGGAGAGAGGGGTCACCGGGACCTGGTCACAGAGGAGAGAGGGGTCACCGGGACCTGGTCACAGAGGAGAGAGGGGTCACCGGGACCTGGTCACAGAGGAGGGAGGGGTCACCGGGACCTGGTCACAGAGGAGGGAGGTGGTCACCGGGACCTGGTCACAGAGGAGGGAGGGGTCACCGGGACCTGGTCACAGAGGAGAGAGGGGTCACCGGGACCTGGTCACAGAGGAGGGAGGGGTCACCGGGACCTGGTCACAGAGGAGGGAGGGGTCACCGGGACCTGGTCACAGAGGAGGGAGGGGTCACCGGGACCTGGTCACAGAGGAGAGAGGGGTCACCGGGACCTGGTCACAGAGGAGGGAGGGGTCACCGGGACCTGGTCACAGAGGAGGGAGGGGTCACCGGGACCTGGTCACAGAGGAGAGAGGGGTCACCGGGACCTGGTCACAGACAAGGGAGGCGTCACTGGGACCTGGTCACAGAGGAGGGAGGGGCTCACCCACAGCCCTGCCCAGAGGAACAAAAACCATTGCCTTTCTCCTCCTGACCCTGGGCCTCAGCTGTACTTTGTGCTTTTTCTGTTTTCTCTGGACTCATTTAAGTGGAGGGGCATCAGGCAGTTTTGAACTGCACTAAACGCTACTTTCAGTCAAATTCTCCACGAGGAGCTGAGGCTCAGCAGCTGACTGTCCAACAAGCCCCTAAACTGAATGTGGCCTAAATGTGTGTCTTCTCCATGTGAATTAAATTCCAGATGTTCTACAAGCACAAAAGATCTGTGTTGTCCCCGGGTCAGAAAAGGGGCAGAGCTGGCAGTGAGGACGCGGGAGACCTGTGGCACCCGTGCGCTGACCCCCTACGAGCGCTCGCCAGCTCACTTTCTGACCCCGGGGGCGACAGAGCCGGAGCGTGGACTGTGTCACCCTCCAGTCCCTGTGACATCTTCCTGGACTAACTCACCGTGTCGCTCCCAAGTGATACATCTCTTGTTAAGACTCACAGAAGGAAGTTTCAGTCCTGCTACTGGCTCCTTAAGGCAGCAAGAAGATGTCATTAAGGCTCCAGGACCGGATCTTCATGTCTGCAAGCACAGAAAATCATCACACACGTGACTCGAGCTGTGACGGAGACCCTGTGACCCCATGTCAAATTGCACACAACCCTCCGTTTCTGTGCTCACGGCATTTCACCGTCTGACACATTTTGTATTTACCTGTTTATCATCGTTCCTTCTCATTAGCACGCCAGTCCCCAGAATAGGGCACCACATAAGTGTTTGCTGAATGAAGGAGCATCTGTCTCTAGCTCAGCACAGCCATTTGTGTGTAGCACACACCTGTGAGTGTTCATGGCTGGGGAACTGGCAGCGGGGCTCAGCCCCCGGCAGGCCCACCAGCAGGGCTCAGCCCCCGGCAGGCCCCGCATTGGGGCTCAGCCCCCGGCAGGCCCAGCAGCGGGGCTCAGCCCCCGGCAGGCCCAGCATTGGGGCTTGGCCCCCGGCAGGCCCCGCATTGGGGCTCAGCCCCTGGCAGGCCCAGCAGTGGGGCTCAGCCCCTGGCAGGCCCAGCATTGGGGCTCAGCCCCTGGCAGGCCCAGCATTGGGGCTCAGTCCCCGGCAGGCCCAGCAGCAGGGCTCAGCCCCCGGCAGGCCCAACATTGGGGCTCAGTTCCCGGCAGGCCCCGCAGCGGGGCTCAGTCCCTGGCAGGCCCCGCACTGGGGCTTAGCCCCTGGCAGGCCCAGCAGCGGGGCTCAGCCCCTGGCAGGCCCAGCGTTGGGGCTCAGTCCCCGGCAGGCCCCGCAGTGGGGCTCAGTCCCTGGCAGGCCCCGCAGCGGGGCTCAGCCCCCGGCAGGCCCAGCGTTGGGGCTCAGTCCCCGGCAGGCCCCGCAGCGGGGCTCAGTCCCTGGCAGGCCCCGCATTGGGGCTCAGCCCCCGGCAGGCCCAGCAGCGGGGCTCAGCCCCCGGCAGGCCCCGCAGCGGGGCTCAGCCCCCGGCAGGCCCAGCAGCGGGGCTCAGCCCCCAGCAGGCCCCGCAGTGGGGCTCAGTCCCTCCAGGTGCCTTCAGACTTCGACTGCACCATTCACCTTGCTCGTTACCCCCTGACGTACATCATCGTTGTCTGGCTGGAATGCTACACTTGTAATCGTTCTCCGGATCCAGGTAACCCTCCTGCATCAGTCACAGCGCCAGGCTGGCTTAACGGGGCCCAGGTCACTGGACGAAGCGGCTCGCCTGAAGCTCTCTGTCCAGGGCCCTCGGAGGAAGCAGGGACTTTAGTGCCGAGATGAGGGGCCTTCAGGCAGGAGCTGACGCCCACATGTGCCGTTCCTGCTCCCCAACATGCAGCAAGATTGGCCGGGCCTTTCCTCACACGAAGAAGGACAGGCTGGAGGGAGGTCTGTCCGCTCAGACCTCCAGTCTGTCCCTGCCCAGCTTCCTGCTTCTGTGTCCTCCGCCCCCAGGACTGCTCTGCTTGGGACCAGCTGGTGTCTTGCTAGGGCCCCGGGGCACCCATGTGGCCAGCCCTCCCCAGGCACACCCCTTGCTGCTGCCCCACCCCTGTGTCTCCCGGGCGTCTGACCAAACAGCCTGCTCTCTGCGGTTGGAGGTTTATCCTAAGTGTATTCTTCAACTATCACTTCAGGGGAAACCAAAAAGAAAAGAAGATAAATACCCATGTTCATCTGGCTGTCTTAAACCAAAGCCACACCGTTCATTTCTCTAAACTGTATTATCGGTATAAAAATAATTATCTCGGGGCGCCTGGGTGGCTCAGTCGGTTGGGCGGCCGACTTCAGCTCAGATCATGATCTCGAAGTCAGTGAGTCTGAGCCCCGCGTCGGGCTCTGTGCTGACAGCTCGGAGCCTGGAGCCTGCTTCAGATTCTGTGTCTCTTCCTCTCTCTGCTCCTCCCCTGCTTGCTCTCTGTCTCTCTGTCTCTCTCTCTCTCTCAAAAATAATAAACATTAAAGAAAATTAAAAAAAAATAATTCTCTCTTCTCATATTCTCCCATTCTCTCGAGATAGAGACAGAGATGTAGATATGTAGATCCTTCTGTCTGTCCAGCAGGGAAGAGTGCATATAATTGAATTCACTGTTGATAAGAAAGCTATCTCATCCCCTTTCGTATCATTTTCAGTTTACATGGGAAGCAACTGGCACGTTGAAAAATACAGAGTTCTGGGCTGCACCCAGACCCTGACTCAGGGGTTCTGGGAAGGCCTGACCATCTGCATTTTAAGCCTCTGCCGATTCATCTGACACTAACGTTTCACAGGGCACATTTTGCAAAATGAGCTCCAATGTTTTGCGCAGAAGATAATAAATACAGGTTAACTGTTTCACATTTAAAAATACCATTCTTTGTTCCTATTTACAAACAAGAGAATAGAATGTAATTAGTTGAAGCAGAAAAGTAGCTCTTCAAAAGGTGGAAGATTGTAGAAATATCTCCCAGACAGCCAGGGTCAGACGCTAAGCTGCGCATCAAGACGTCTCGAGGCTCTTGAAAAGGTTGCACTGCCTGCAGCCACTTGGCATCCGGGAGGCTGGGCCTGGGTGCCACCCCCGGGGGGTCGTGTGGGGTCTCACTGACACACAGGAGACAGAGGGAGGCATCGTAAGACGCCTCACAACCGCAAGCAGTGAATGTCTGCCACAGGGTCTAAAATTACCCCAGTGACGTTTTCCTCACTTTGCAGAGATCAGGAGGCACCTCACGCTATTGACACGTGTTCAAAATGGCGATCGCAATCGCTGCCTTCTTGCAAGGCACCTGGTTCTCCGGTAGATTCCATCCATATCACAGCCAGAATGTATCATCAAACAGCCGGCCACTGGCCGTAATATTACATGTGTACTGGGAAATCTAAGGAAAAAAATCATCCCAGTAAATTATAGTAACTATTTGCTGCTACGGTACGGCAAGAGGTGTCTGCGTCCCAGCAAGACCCCCTCAGTGGGACTGAAGGAAATAAAGCTGAACACTTTGGGGCGCCTGGGTGGCTCAGTCAGTTAAGCACCCAACTTGGGCTCAGGTCGTGATCTCACGGTCTGTGGGTTCGAGCCCCTGTGGGGCTCTGTGGTGACAGCTCAGAGCCTGGAGCCTGCTTCGAAATCTGTGTCTCCCTCTCTCTCTGCCCCTCCCCTGCTCGTGCTCGTGTGCTCTCTCTCTGTCAAAAATAGGTAAACATTAAAAAGAATTTAAAGCTGAACACTTTGGGGTGGTTAGAACTTTAATAAAAATGTAAAGAATTTTTAAAAATATGTTTTTAGAGGGGATGTCTGGGTGGCTCAGTTGGTAAGCATCTGACTCTTGATCTCAGCTCAGGGCTTGATATCAGGGTCGTGAGTTCAAGCTCTGGGTTGGGCTTGGTGCTGGGCGTGAAGCCTACTTAAAAAAAATTAAAATATCTTTTTAGAGGCATATTTACTTTCATGTTTGCAATAATATTAGGTCTTTAATAACTATGAGCATTGGATTAAAAGTATCATGGGGTGACTGGTGGCCTCTGGTTGGTTATGCCTCTGACTGTTGATTTCAACTCGGGTCATGATCTCATGGTCATGAGATCGAGCCCCTCGTCAGGCCCTGTGCTGAGTGTGGAGCCTGCTTGGGATTCTCTCTCTCCCTCTCTCTCTGCCCCTTCCCTGATTTCTCTCTCTCTCAAGAAAAATAATATATGATAAAAACAGAGAGGTAGTCCATAAGAGGCCCTTTTTTAAATTTATTTGTTTAATGTTTATTCTTTTCTGAGAGAGAGAGAGAGAGCACAAGCAGGGGAAGAGCAGAGACAGAGAAAGAGAGGGAGACACAGAATCCGAGGCAGGCTCCAGGTCCTGAGCTGTCAGCACAGAGCCTGTTGCAGGGCTCAAACTCACAAACCGCAAGATCGTGACCTGAGCTGAAGTTGGATGCTTGACCGATTAAGCCACTCAGGCGCCCCCATAAGAGACTCTTAAATACAGAAAACAAACTGAGGGCTGCTGGAGGGGAGGAGGCTGGGGGATGGGCTGGATGGGTGATGGGCATTAGGAGGGCACTTGTTGGGATGAGCATTGGGTGTTATATGTAAGTGATGGATCACTACATTCTACTCCCGAAACCAATACTACACTATATGTTAACTAACTAGAATTTAAATAAATTTTAAAAGGAATACACACACACATAAAAAGTACCCAAGCCATAGCACAGAGACTACCCCAGTCAGTGTGGCCACACAGTGCTGTGGACTCAGGAAGGCAGAGATCTAGTTTAAATACGTGGTACTTAGATACAGTAATGCAACCCGTTCTCTAGATAGAGATGTTACATCACAGGCTCAAGGTTTCCATAGTTGAACTGATATGGATACTGCTGATGTGTACCTAGCAGGTCAAGTCTTAAGACTAACACTGGCAGGTTATAATCCACTTTAAGGAAAACATTCTCTTCTCTCATCATTTGGGGGAAGAAGGCTGACGTTTCTGTTGAGACCAAACTGCTTTCTGTAACTATTGACTGTCTGAAATAAATTGAGATGTGAAGCAAAGCCTACTAGACCCTTGAACATCATCGTGTTTTTCAAAGGAATCAATTCACTTTGTCAAACCCATGGAATTATATCAAATCAACTATTAGTATAAAGTAATTAATTTAATACACGTTTCATTTTATTATTTTGAAACTGTTATGGAATTATTTAAAGAGATGTTTTAGCCTCTAGTAGAGGAAAATCTTGTACATCGAAGACATATTCTTCAATTAAATGGCCAATCTCATTCAACATGGATTTCAATCAGACTCTGAGTGACCGCCTGCCAAGGAAATGTACTGATCTCTGGATGAGCAAGAAATTTTCAGGAGAAACCCTTAGGCAAAATAAAGGAGCTGTGTTTTATTTAAAAATGTATAAAGATTCAAGAATCTATACTAGAGACAGCAGCAGAGAGAGCCAGGGACAGAGAGCAAGAGAGCTGTGTCTGCCTCTCAGTTTATATGAAGTGTGTCAAAACAATCAGGGCCTCTCCAAACTATTTTGGAGGCCAAGTGGAACAGGGAGGGGCTCCTGATTTATTCTATATAAACACAAACTGTGTTTTTTTCACAGTGAAGAGCAAAAACAGATACTATATCATACTGTACTTTTAGATGGATATTAGTGGATGTTAGCCATTCATACTGTAAAATAAATGTTTATCTTGAAAAAAAAAAAGAATCAGGAGGAAAAATGCTAAACAGAGGAATGCCTGGTGATAAAAGCCCAGACTGAAGCCTCCTGGCCAGCAGAAAGACTGAAACTGAATGCTAATTAAAGCTCCATTTAAAGGGAGGATAAATTAACAGAGTGGTTACCATAGCAACGGAGGGAATCTAAGGATCAGTGTACCCGCATTTTTAAAAACAGGTAACGTTGTGGTTGGTACACTTGGCGAGTGAATTTATCTTGACAGTTCACTGGACAGACTCTCACCTGATCACGTATCACTCTGTCTGGGTAAGACTGGGCCACACAGGACCAATGCATTTTTTGCCAATTACATTAAGAAATAAACTAAAATAAAATGGTCAATACATGTAAGACAGATTAATTTTGTTGGCCACCAATGGGCACTGAGATTTCCCAGGCAACCTCAGCCCAAAGATTCATTCACTTCACTGAACGTCAGCGACACCAGTAGGCCCTGGGGCCTTGGGTGACCTTGCTCCTGACCAGCCTCCTTCACTTCCCAGACGCTGGGTCTCGGACGGCCCTGCTCAGGCCCCAGCAGTGGCTCAACCCGGGTGGCTTCAGCTTTTACCTTTGCCTTAGTGGTCCTGTGGATGGCACAGCCCCTCCTCTGTCTTTACCCAGTTGGTTCCCCAGGAATGCTGTTAACCACTCAGATACCCAACTCTTGTTTTTGTTTCTTTTTTTTTTTGTTTTTGTTTTTGTTTTTTTTATAAAATAAGTCTATTTATGTGGTTACCTTTAAAAATTAGCATAAGAAACTATGGAGCCTAGGGGAAGAGGCTCTGGACTACACATCAAAAGCCTGAACCTTGGCTTGATTCTGCTACTTGATAAGCTGTGTGATCTTAAGAGACTTAACCTGTCTAAAGAAACCCTACAAAGGGGACGGCATGAGAAGAGATCAGTAATTTTCAACTTTTACTAAGCAGTGAAACTTCTACATTTTTTTGCTAAATGTAAAATCAAGCAGAAGCCCAATTTGAAAATGAAAGCAGAGTTGTTCTAACTTAAGCGAGGGGGATTGGGGCCCTAATACCAGAAGATGCAGACTTCCCTGGAAATCATGTGGTTCCTTGGGGCACTCGATACATGGGCACCAGCTGCATGCAGTGCCCTATGATGATCAGTTAACTCAAAACCACGAGTGATAAATGGAGGTTTTCACACAAAGACACGTCAAGCACAAAAACTCCGGTTTCTGTAAAACGGAGGTGCCTCAGTTCTTGATGAAAGACGTAAAAAGACGAGAGTAAGCTGTGATCTGTGTGTGGAATAACCTAGATTCACATCCACAGTAGCAGCCCCCAATCACCCCAATTGATTGGCTGGCAGTTTGGTTCACTGATGCATTAAAGTAATCTCTGGTAAGGCCAAGTTTGAATGAAGGGACCAGGAAGGCCAGTGGAGAGGTGGAGAAGTATTTTTGCGTACACAGGCTGGCCACGGCTGTGCCACCACTCAGACGGCAAGCCCACACCACCACCAAGGTCCTGCTACTTTTCTGCTTCACACATTCCAGGTTTCACTTTTGCCTTAATGGCGTCAACATGGCTTTGCTTGGAGCATAAGAAACCGTGTGCGTAGCTGATCCACAAGGCACCACCTCCCTCACATCTCAGTGTCATTTACTGAAGATGCACAGGAGATGTGTCCTGCGGGTAGAAAACAGCTTCTCTTTGGCCTTCTGATAGGCTCTGCATACTTTCCCCATGTCTGCTCCAGTGGATTGAACATAATCCACCTTATGGTCCCTTCCTTCCAGCCTCTGGTGCCATCCAGCCATCGGGAAGCCCAGTAGGACATCAGACGGAGGAGGAAAATTCGGGTAGGTTACTGTCCCCCTGTTCCCTCCCCTTGAAGTCCCCTCGGGCTGATTTGCCTCTCACCTAAGTTCATACCCTTCTCATTGTTGTCACCCTCAGCCTTTGGGGTGCAGGGGTGGGAGAAGGCCCTGGGTACTGCAATCACCCTGTGATTTCCCTATAGCCTGTCCATAACTTGGTAAATAATCATGTCATCAAACTCTCCCCTCCTTATTCTTTTTTTTAATACTTTAAAAAAAATGTTTATCTGTTTGTTTTTGAGAGAAAGAAAGAGCATGTGCACGTGTGGGAGGAGGGGCAGAGAGAGAGGGAGACACAGAATCCGAAGCAGGCTCCAAGATCCGAGCTGTCAGCACAGAGCTGATGCAGGGCTCGAACCCATGAACCCTGAGATCATGACCTGAGCCAAAGTCTGAGCCACTCAGGTACCCCCCCCTCCTATTCTAATGGTAAATAAGAGAGTAAGTAAATAGCCATCTCTAGCATAGTGCCCCCTATTGACTGACCAACTGGCCCTCATGAGCATTGTTCTCCAAAACCTTTACCAAATTCTCACCTGCATGTTGCTTTCAGTTCAAAGTCCTCCTGAAGACCGTGGGGCTCCACCAAGCCACTAACCTTTTAGCTTAAAGGGCAAAACTGCCGTGGAAACGTATCCAATACGCACTGGGGGCAGGGGCAGGAAGTGCGAAAGCACACAGTGAGCTCCCAGTCTACAGAGGGGGCTGGCCACATGCTACAGACACTCACCAGTACCCCATATCAGATCTCGCTTGAGACGATTCTCTACCTGAGAACGGGGAGAAAACAAGAAAACACCGTCAGTCTGAGGCAGCCAGCTTGTGGCCATGATGAAATGCCCAAGGAAATGACACCCTTGAGCCACTGACTAAGGCCAGAAGCTGCTAACCTAACATCTGTGGGTGTCGAAGTGGGTGTGTCTGTAATCGTATGTAAACATAGGTGTGGAAGTGTATGCATGTGTGTATATGTGTTTCACATATGTCCTTTCACGCTGCTTTTGAGTTTTCTATAACTTACTACAAAAATCATTGCTAAATCGTTCACTGTCAACTTTTGGGTCAGCTCGAGCCAGACACGATAGACTCATTGGTGGTTTGATCAGAACGTATGAGTTGCCAACTTTGAAAGTAAAAAGTGGAGGCCTGGACGCCGAAGTGGGGAGGAGAGGGACAGGGTGGAAGGTCGGGTGTGATCTGTACCGAATGTAAGATCAAGGCGCACGTGTTGTGGAATTTCCAGTGGCACCAACGGAGGAGAAAAGACAAAGAAACACTATGTTTGCCTTGAACAGAAGGGAGGCGAGTTGGTGAGGATCTTTTGCACACCTAGAAATCAACAGACAATATTTAACATGGTCTAATGTCCTGAAAACAAGGTAAATTGGTGCTTCTAACCTTTCATGTGAATGAGATGTTACTAAAACACAGACTCAGACTCTCTAGGTGGGTGGGGTTGGGAGGTTTCCCAGAGGATGCCAAGCTGGTCCAGGACTGCCAGGAAGCAAGGTCCCGACTGGCGTCAGCAGCAGCCGCAGGAGAGGGGTCTCAAGAACTGAACAGCCTCTAAGTCACATGCGGAACGTAAACTGAATCAGGGTATGTGTGTGTTGGCTTAGGTCTCTTTGAGACTCATTGATTTGATCTGACTGATACAAGTCAACAGTTTCTGCAAAGGGCAGCGTATACATAGACAATGTGTGCATGATGTGGACGGGGTCCCTCCTCCAGAGAGGATGTTACAGAAAATGATGGTGATGATGATGATGGTATGGGTGCATCTTTCTCGAGCAACAGAAAGGAGGTACAGTAGACTTTTACATATTTTTCCCAAACCCCTTACCCTCACTGTCCTAGTCAAGTCTAGCTAGAGTCTGCTTGTGATGAGGAGGCTCGAAAATGCAGAATTCCACAGCAGTGAACACAACATCCTTGTTCATCTGCAAATATCACAATGTTCTTATACAGCTTATTATAGCTTAAATACTAGCTTTTAAATAACTACTATTGAAATGTCAAGACATTATCAAAATAATTCTAAAGCGTCCACAAGTGTTTTAAAAATCCATTTCTACAGTGACATAAATTTAAATTTACCAAAAAAAAAATGAACAGTGATTTTCCTTATGAAGTGTTTATTTGCTTTAAAAATTAGCCACAGATTCTTTAAATGACAAACATCCTCAGCATAGTTAAGATTCAAGTCAACTTAAATTTCACCCATATTCTCAGGAATATACATTAGCAATTACAAGCATATTCTCAGGGTCAGCCCCACAAAAACACTTTATAAAAAATTGAACCAGACATTCAGATGGAATTTCTGCAGATGCCAAACATTTGGAAGCATCTGAGTGATTGACTCCATTTTTCACTTTTCATCTAAATGTTTTTGCCTTTTGCAGAGCAGATATTACCATAGCATATATCAGTTTCTCAAAATTAAATGCATTTTAAAAGATGGAGGGAATTATAATCGCCAAAACCTACATGTGGGACTGTTCTTTGACAAAGCTGCTAACGTAAAGGTTCAAATAAAAGTCAAAACTGTAAAGAGCTCTTTTACTTCTTGTACATGCAGATTATACTAGAAAACAGTGGGACCCAGGCAAGGCCTTGGGAGTGGCTTATTTTGTACCCACTGTATTCCATCAGTCTGATTTCAGTGTGCTGACAATGAAACAGCGGTAACAGCAGTCATGAGGTCTAAGACCTGCCCACTACTTCAGCATCTATATGCTAGTTTTAGCAAAACAGATCCCTTGAAACTGTGTACTGCTAACACTCCAACTAGAAGTGCCTTTAAAATGACAGCAATCGAGCCCAGGAGTGGCTGTGTCAACCTAGACCTTCATTGGATCGGTAATATCTTCAGGAACATTATGGTTATTGATAACATTTGATAACATTTAGTGAGGGCCCCATCTGAAGAAAGTCAGATATCAAAGATTCTAAATAATGACAATTACATTTGCTTTCTGCTATATATACATTCAGCTTTTATTTTATAATATAAATGAGATACAATATCAATTATTAAAATGTGCAAGGTTTTGATCTTAGTAAAGTCAAAGCAATTTAAAGACCCGAAAATAAAGTGCCCTTTTTAAAGATGGGATCTCTTGTCAAACTCAAATGTTCCCACTCTGTGGGGAGAAAATAATCACCCATTGCCATCTGCCAAAACACTGTAGTACAAGATAGTGTTTAAATTTTTGCTAGAACACTATTAGAATAGGCCCTTCTTACCCTACTCTGTTTAATGGGCGCTTTTATAAACAGGTACTAACAGTTACGTGCGAAATGACAACAGTATAACACATTGTGTTGCATACATAGCAGCAAGAGTCATTATCACAGCATTCGGCTTCTCAGTAAAACTTGGCAAGAAAGTCAGGACGCCAGTGAAAGCGCATCACACCCAACTCATGAACCAGGCGTCCACTAAGGATGGGGGGGAAACCTGTTGGCCTTTTGACCCTTTGGAGCTTAAAGCCTTCGAAAAGGATCCATCACAGGCACTGTAACTACCATCTGACTGAGGTCGTTTGTTCATACAGAGGAGAACAGGGCCTTTTCTGAACACCCGAACGCGAGCTGAGTGAGGCCACAGCACACCAGTTACCAAGATTTTGGATCCACGTGATGGCAGAAGTTCCAAGGACTTAGGAAGACCTCTCTGTCTTCACTCCTCTCTGACACCGGGGTGTTGGAAATGTGCCACGTGTGCCTGCCGGTCCCCTTCCCATCCGCACTGCCCTCCGCCCTGGGCTCACCGAGAGGCAGCAGCACCCACACGTTTGTCACCCCGATGACAGGGAGTCTTAGAAGACACGGATTCTCCCTCTACAGCCTGCACATCTAGGAATGCAAACCAGCGGCAGCTGAATGTGTGAGCGAATCGAGGGTTCTCAGCACCCTGCTTGGCAGAGAATAGAGCTGCTTCTGTTTGACGTCCATTGAAACTCGAAGTTCTGTCAGAAACAGAGCTTCACCTGTGTCTGAGGGCTGCTGAGTGTCCTGAATCCACTTTGCCTTCTGGATCGCACGGCGACAGTGGCAAAAAGAGTCAAATGTTTCCATGATCGTCAGAGGTTCTTACGAGTTCACATCCCTAACCAGCCATACATATATCACTTCACCCAGAAGCAGGTTGTGTTCTGCCTCACATTCCAGCAGTAACCCCCCCCCACTCACTGGTGTGAGCCCCCACATGCTGCTCTGAGCCCTCACACTGGTGTAACCCCCTTCACTGGTGGGAGCCCTCACACTGGTGAGAATCCACACTCACTGGTGTGAACCCTTACCAGTGCTCTGAGATCTCACTACTCTGCTCGCCAGGTCTGTGGAAAAGCATATTTTTCTTACTCACACCGATCCCAACCTACCTGTTGTGATAGAACGTGCTTGCTGAGGGGCACTTGGCTGGATGCTGACCAGGGGTGCACAGGTCTGGGTGACACGGGCCATCCCCAGCCTTGGCCTCCAGGCCTTAAATAATTTTAATTTAATTTAATTTAATTTAAATAACCTTCCCCCCCCCCCCAGGCCAGCTGCAGAGGACCCATGGGGACCTCCAGGCTCTTAGAAAGGGCAGAGCCTGAGCGACAGCACAAATAGACCCCTCCCCACCACTAACTTAAGGGAAATTAAGTTTTATTTCATGAAGCCAGTAAGATGTATGAATTGGTTGATAGAGTAGTTTTCTCACCCCCAAACAACTATGACTTGCTTTGAGAATATCTTTGGAAAACAGCACTTTTATGGCACTTTGCGAGTGCCTACACATGACACCAGTCATTACATAGGTCACTTTTGATCAGGATATTAGATGCACAGAGAAAAAATATATGGAAGTGGGTACATTGGTGTGTTCCTCGGCATATATGACTCCATTTTGGTCATATATTCCCAGCGGCCATTTGGTCATGAATTTGAGATGGGCTGTTACCAAATAGGATGCTCTGTTTTCCCATGCTGGTGTAGGGTGTGGACATTTAAATGTACTCCTGTTGTTGCCACCAGAAGGTGTGATACTGGAGCCTCAAATGGCACGTAAGTGTCACTAAGCTTTAACACCTCTTCTCTAGCTGGGTTTCGTGACTAAACCAGCTCCAGGAACAGTCAAGGCCGTGCTCCCTTAAAGCCTCCCCGCTAATAGTCTCTTCCTCTTGGCCATGGGACAAGAAAACTGCGCAAGAGTAAGCCAGTCAAGTTATAGAGCACCCCAAGCCTTCATACAAGACCTTTGGCTCATCTCTTGTGGACTTGCACTGCAGTGTGGCTTTGCAGACGCAAAAACGTGCATCGGAAAATGAAAAGGGGGGGGTGTGCTTCCTCTAGGTACAAGGGAAAGAATTTAGTAAAGGGCTGAATTCCATTCATCCAGAATAAATTGCTAGAGAGCACGCACACACCATAACTGACTAGAGATGACACTGGTTACACTTGCACCAGAAGGATAGGTCCTGTTAGAGATCTTGTCTTCCGAAATGCTTCATATGCTTTCTAGCACATTCCTAGCACACTAATAATGTATTCTATAGCAGCAATAATAGAACACATGACAGTTAAGCATTAAGTTACATTTCTTTATAGCACATAAAGTTAGCCTTTATTAAAGATAATTGTTTTTCTATCTAATAAGATCTTAGTTAGATTGTTAAATGATCAACATAATAGTTCAATTCATGTAATAGTTCATTTAAAAACATGTGGTTAATATATATCTATTGTATCAGTTTTGAAGGCAGTTAAGGGTCATCTCAAATAAATTTTATACCTTTTCAGGAAGAGAGAAAAGTCATTGTGTTGAAACATTGGAGCTTTTTACTGTTTATAAACTGAAAATGTAACTTGCCCCTCTCACAACATAGATCTACAATAAAAGTAGGTTAAACACAACTCTTCCCTCTCTTGTTAGTTTTCTTTCTACGATCCAACATACTTTTGTCAAAAAGGAAACAAAACTAAATCAAATGTAGCAAGAGTTACTTTGCCAATGATGCTTAGAATACAGCGTTGCTGTCTTGCCTTTTGGCTCCTTCATGATGGAAAGTTGTTCACCTGCTGAAGTAGGGAATTAAATTATTGAATATGAATATATCACCTATTCTTGCACAGAAGCAAATGATAAAACTCATAGTGAATATTTCAGTGAATTGTCTTTAACTCTTTGTAGGAACACTGATTTTTTTGTTTTCAGACTATTTTTGGTAACAATCATAGAATTTTACAGCTTCAGACTTCAGAGACCATCCAGTCCAACCACTTCATTTTACAGGAAAGAAGTAGAGAGACTAAGCCATTTTTCAAATACAACTTCATATTTTCTTCTTCTTTTTTTTTTTTTGTAATTTTGATGTTTTTATTTTATTGTTGAGAGAGAAAGTGGATGTGCACAAGTGAGGGAGGGGCAGAGGTGGGGTACAGAGGATCTGAAGCAGGTTCTGTGCTGACCTCAGAGAGCCCGAAGTGGGGCTCAAACTCAGGAACCAGGAGATCATAACCTGAGCTCAACCAACTGAGCCACCCAGGAACCTCACAGCTTAGCATTTTCGTGTAAATCAGTTTACATGTATTTTGCCTTAAACAGCACAATTAATTTAGCCAATCAGAATGTGTTAACAATGGCTATAATACCCATAATTCTGGTGAGTGAACTCCAAGGAGTTCTTACTGACAACACCGTAAATTGAACAGCTCAGTAGACCTTATAAATCAGTGCACTTTTTTATTAAGTTGAGAAAGTCTGTAGAAGCGATTTATACAAAATCAGTGGTTCCTGGAGTCATTTCAGCACAGAGCTTTGCAAAAATGAATGAATTAAAACATGATTGTCTGATTCTTAATTGCCAGATCTCACGAAACTAAACACCAACCAGGCACCAGTTCTCCTGCTGTGGTTTATGCACGTAAGTATCTACTGAGATGGGCTGAAGTGTTGGTGCATACAGTTGGGCAGTAGAATTGAGTCATTCAGGAAATCCATTTGTCCCATTGCAAACCACAAAGAAAAAAGGATAATATTAATTGCTAGCAAGGCCTCCTTGGTTGGATGGTCGGTTGGGGAGGGGGAAATAATCCTAACAGGAATTATTTAGAAAAATCTTAATTTTAAAAATTAATTTTAAAATTATTTTTTATTTCTAGAAGTGTAGTTGACATATAATATTAGTTTCAGGTGCACAACACAGTGATTTAACAATGACATACATTAGAAAATGTTCACCTTGATAAGTGTAGCCACCATCACAATATAAAATTTTTACAATATGATTGGCGGCATTTCCTGTGCTGTACCCTTTCATCCCCAGGACTTATTTATTTTATAACAGGAACTTGTACCTTTTAACTCTCTTCATCGATTTCACCTGATTTTGTAAAATAGTATTTAAAAGGAAAGACGCTGTATAAATTTAAAATAATATGTGACTGAGCTAATTTCTTGTTTTTTTTTACCATAGCATTTTTTTTTCCCAAAAGCAGTTTTACACCAAAATATTTTACAACAGAGGCTTCACGCGCTCCTGCTGTTAGGCGGGTCTGGGCTCCTGCACCCCGGGCCAGTGCTGAGTGCCCACAGAGGGAATTTTTGTCACTAGGCGGCGCTCCTGCAAGAGAGTCACCCCCACTCCAAGGGAAAGGCAACAAGGAAACAAAATCCCATTTTATCTGCCTAAGAACTGTTTGGTATGAGTTCTCTCTCTCTCTCTCTCTCTCTCTCTCTCTCTCTCTCTCCTCTTTCTCTCTCTCTCTCTCTCGTATATCTTAAAAGAAACGTTCACATTTTAGTCATAGTGCTGGCCAAAAAAACAACACCCTATTTCCTTTTAAAGAGAGAATATAAACACATCCCCCCAAGAGATGCGGGTGGGGGGGTGGGGTTTAGATGATCACATTTTAGTATCTTCTGCGTCTATTCTATTTACCCGGGGCTCGCTTGTGTTCCGGAGGAAACAGAACTAGTGAAGGGAGACAGAGACAGAGACAGACGGAGAGATAGAGACAGAGACACACGGAGACAGACAGAGACAGGGAGATAGTGACACAGAGACAGAGAGACAGAGACAGACAGAGAGCCAGAGAGAGCAGAGACACAGAGAGACATGGACACAGAGAGACAGAGAGACGTGCCCGGAGACCCGGACGCAGGCAGAGTTCTGGGGGGCCCGCCCCCGCGACCCCCCAGGCCGGCCAGGGGTCTGCCCCCGGTGCCCCTCCGCCCCCCCCCGCCTCACCCCCCCGCCTCCCCCACCCCGCGGCATCTGTGCGCAGCGTCCCAGGGCGCGGCCCCGCGGGTGGTGGGGGCCCTTAATCCCTGCGCGCCCTGCCTTCGGGTTCGTGCAGAGAACACCTTCCCGGTCGCATCGCCGACTTGGAGGGCGTCCAGCTCTTGCCCAGAAAGCGCCAATAAAATGGGAAAGCGCGCAATTGATTGATAATACATTTTACAAGAAAAATATTACATTGTTGAAGCCTCCCCAAAGCGCCTGCCTGTCCCCAAAGAACCCGAACTTTCGGAACGACCTGGCCTGGGGGGGGGGCGGTGCCCCGGGGGCTCCTGCGGGCGTGCGCGAGGGAGGGGGTGCGCGGCGCGGTCCCCCGAGGGAGGGTCCCGGCAGGTGCGAGGCGGGGAGAGGGCCCCGCGCGTCCCGCCAGGTGCACCCCGAGGTTCCTTGCCCCGGGGCTGCCCCGCCTGGGACGGCGCAGGCCTGCTGGGTCCCGAGAGTGGAGCCCCCAAAGAGGGTAGACGCTAATCGACTTATTAAATGTGAGGCGATCAGGCAGCTCGTGTTTTAAGCCCAAGATCCACATTTAGACAAAAACAGAGCCGAGTTCCTGGTAAAGGCGTTTCTTCTCATCCTGTGACAAGTGACAGGAACGGAGGGGAACAGACTGGGGAGGGAGGGGGGCCGAGGGGCGGGGGAGGGGCGAGGGAGGGGCGGGGGAGAGGGGAGAGGCGGGGAGGGAGTGCAGGGTGGAGGGAGAGGGGAGGAGAGGGGCCTGGGGAGGGGGGGGGGCCGGACGGCGGGGGGAGACAGGAGGGGGCGGCAGGGAGGAGGGGGGGCGGGAGGGAGGGGGGTATCTGACGAAGATCCGCACGGGGGTTCGAACACTCGAGCGGCTTCTAATTAAAGACCCGCGCGGAGCCCTCGGGGACCCGCCTGACGTCGGCGCGGGGATAAGAGGCGGCGGGTCCAGCGCCCGGGGCGGCCGAGCCACCGCGTCTGCGCCCCGCGCGTCTGTGCGCTCCGCCCGCCAGGTCTGCGCGGGGCATGGAGTAGCGGGGCGCGGGGACACACGCGGGGACAGACGCGGGGACAGACGCCGGGACAGTCGCGGGGACAGACGCGGGGACAGGTAATCCGGCCGTGCTCCGACGCGCAGGTGGACTCCCGGGCGGCGCCGGCAGGTGTGGGCCGGGGGTTTCCCGAACCCGACCCTGCGGGCGGCTGGAGCAGGGGTCCCTGTCGGGGACTCCTCGTCGGGGTTCGGGGACGTCCGGCAGGGAGGAGGGGGCGACGCCACACAAAGGCGCGGCTGGGAACTCGGGCGCGGCCCCCACTCGCCGGAGGGCGCGGCGCTGCCCGGGCGGGAGGACCCCAGTCCACGGGCCGAGTCCTCCCAGGATCACCCCTCACTCCCCGCGGGCCGGGGTCCTCCCGGGGTCCTCCCGTCTCCCGTGGGCCGGGCCCTCCCGGGGCCCCCTCGCTCCCCGCGGGCCGGGCCTTCCCGGGGTCCCCCAGTCTCCCGTGGGCCGAACCCTCCCGGGGTCCCCCTCGATCCCCTCGGGCCAGGCCCTCCTGGGGTCCCCCTGTCTCCCGTGGGCCGAACCCTCCCGAGGTCCCCCTCGCTCCCCGCGGTCCGGGCCTTCCCGGGGTCCCTTCGTCTCCTCGTGGGCCGAGCCCTCCCGGGGTCCCCCTCGATCCCTGCGGGCCGAGCCCTCCGGGGTCTCCCCCCCCCCCGGTCTCCCCACGGTCTCAGAGGTTAAGAAAGTTGCGCCGATGTCTCCCGCAGCCAAGTGCAAGCGGAGGTGCCATTTCTCCCGAAAGTTGGGAGGGCGGGGGCAGGACCCGGGGCGGGGGGCGGGGGCGGCGCCCTGAGTCTCAGCTCCCAGCATCTCCGCGCCGGGGCCTCCGCGGGTCCCGGGGACACCGCGTCCCAGCCGCCGCCGCGGGCTCCCATCCGCTCGGGGTCCCGGGGGGGCCGCGGCCTCGGGCTCTGCCTGCCCCCCCCCCCAAACCCCTGCCGACTTTCTTTCCCGCCCCCGCCCCCCCACGCCCTGCCCCTGCAGCGCGCCGATCTCCCAGCGGCCGAGCGAGCGCACGATGCGCGGGCCGGGACGCCCCCTGCTCCTGGGGCTGCTGCTGGTGCTGGGGGCGGCGGGGCCCGGGGTCGCTGCGCCCCGGGAGGCGGCCGACGGACAGACCCTGCTGCGGCTCATCGCGGAGATCCTGCAGGAGCTCCGG
Source organism: Felis catus (assembly GCF_018350175.1). NCBI lineage: Eukaryota > Metazoa > Chordata > Mammalia > Carnivora > Felidae > Felis > Felis catus. Next base: position 140,227,700 of record NC_058370.1, read on the forward strand.
AAGGGCCAGGCGGGCGAGGCCAAGAGGCTGCAGCTCGCGGGCCGCAGGGAGGCCTCGGACTCCGCGCTGGACCCCGAGGAGCAGCGAGTGGGTGAGTGCGCTCCCGGGGTGTGCGCGGGGCCCGGAGGGCCCGGGGGTCCGGGGCGGGGCCCGGGGGGATCCGGGGCGGGGTCTGGGGGGGTTCCGGGAGCCCCGGGTGGGGGTGGGGACCTTCCGCACGTGTGCGGGTCCGCCGCGTCTCCGGAGACACTGAGTCGTGTTTGCTGGGAAATACGGTCCTGGAGAAAACGTGTATTTTAACAGGATAAACCCATTTCTGTTGTTTGGGGGGGAAACAACTAGACAATGTGTTTTCATAAAGAGAAGCAAACGGGACTTGGGTGACCGACAGCCCTGCTCCGCTCCGCTCCAGGCGCGGGACCTGTTGCCCAGGTCGGAGCTTGGCACAGAACTGTCATGTGTCACTTCGGAAATGGAAATACTTTCAGCAGAGCTCTTTCAACTGAGGCAGAAGTGCTGCAGAGCGGCCCCCCCGCACCCCCGCCAGAGGCACAGCCTTCCCAGAGTGCCTGCCCCGTGGGAAATTTCCAAAGAAAGCTTGCGAGCTTTTAATGCTTTCATGACACAATTAGGTCAAGTGTGATAAGGTCAGTTTGATAGAGGCTGACGTTCAGACCAAGTGGGCAGGGTCCGCAGGGAACGTTCCCCCCCGACCAGGAGTATCTGTGAGAAGACAAAGTGCAACCACACGCCCTCCTAGCAAAAGTTACCACCCAGAGCGGACGAGTGAAAAAGCAGAAACCAAGCCTGGAATCAGAAAGAGTGTCAATGGGGCACTGCCTGTTCCCCCAGTGAAAACTGACAGCTGTCTTTCCCCCGGAACTTTACCTTTTCTCTTATAAACGAGTAAATGGCTATTTCCATGCATGTACATCAGCCTTGGCAACAGGTGGTTTTGAAAGCATTTAGTCCTTTTCCTAAATAGATACCTAGAAAAAGAGAAGTTTCATGACATTGTTTTTGGTTGCTGTTTGAAGGACTGGGTTTTCGTTTTAGAACTTTGAGAGCTCGTGGGATTTGATTCCCAAGCTCTCCAAAATGAGAATGTCTAAAGCGATTTGCTGCGGGAAACTAACCGCCACCCACACACATTTCTTCACCCTGTAACTTTGCCGTCACTGTCTTTTCCATCAGGGCAGAGACCAGACAAATAATATTGAAGCTTTGTGAACAGTTAATAGTTTATCTGGAGAAAAACACGTCCCTGATTACAAGTCTTCACACAGCCATCAGGGGGGCTCCGATCGGCTTTATCTAGTGCAGGGTAACCTGCACTTTCCAGCAACTTGCCTCAACTTTCGCTTAGATCACGTGACAAAAATGCTTCTCTCAAGCGATGCAATAATTACCTCCTTTCCCTTCAAACAGAAATCGTCCCTCGAGATCTGAGAATGAAGGACAAGTTCCTAAAACATCTCACAGGTAAGTGTCCTCACCTCTCCCCTGTGCCCCATCCCTGGCGCCCTGCGAGCCTCATGACATGCTTCTCCTTCCATGTTCCAGGTCCTCTTTATTTCAGTCCAAAGTGCAGCAAACACTTTCACAGACTGTACCACAACACCAGAGACTGCACCGTCCCTGCATGTAAGTGACAGCATCCGGACGGCTTTGGGAAAACCAGCACACGTAGATACGATTCTCATGTCCTTCTGTCTATACAGTCCCCTCCTTCTAAATCTCCTGTGTGCGAATATATTTCCCCCTATTAACTGTGGAGTTAGGGCGAGCAGACCATAGAAGAAGGTAACTGCGTTCTGTAGCAGCTAGTGCCAAATGGAAAATTATTTACATTCGCTGGAATTAATCACCTCTTGGAACCGGCTGAGCTCTTCCATTCACATTCTTGTTTTGTATATGAATTCTGGCACGATGTCTGTGTTTGTGTCTACTCAGTATGACAAACGAGCGCTAAGAACGAGTTGCTCAGATGACTAGGGTGTAGTTCTGTGCCCTGGGGCATAAAGAATGTGTGTGGGGCCCCCTACCCTGACCAGAGACTTCCTTGTTTCCGTTAGGGATTATAACCTCATTATCTAAGGAAGGACTTCATCGCTGTTTCAAACTTCTGCTCTTCTGGCTGGCCTGTCGCTAACCCACAAATGCAGAGTTCGCGCCTCAATCTAGTGCTCAGCCATAGCTTTCTGATCATTCGTCTGTAACAAAATGTATTCTATTTCTCCCAAAGTGGCTGCTAGTGCTCCTCACAAAACATAGAGTGATGACAAGTGACTTAGGAGCTAGTGACGTCTTCGTTTGCAGGGACTGCACCTTGATTTCACGTAAGGCTCCCGGGAGGGAAGTGTGCAGACACCAGGTGTCCTACTGGCTGCTTTTGGAGACTGTCCGACCAGACTTTCCCGCCCTGCCTTCAAAAGACAAAATGTAAACACATAAGCCACTTTACAGGCAGTGGAAGTTTTTTCCTGCTTAGGCAGCCAAGTTTGCCCCAACAACAGAGCTGCCAGCATGGAGGTCCCCGTCTAGGCACGCGTGACGCGGCCAGTAAGACCAGGAGCATCACCTGATACGGGAGGCTCCCTGTTGAGGCGGCGGGTGGCGCCCGGGGCCTCACGGGCTCAGCCGAGGCAAGCAGCACGTGGGCACGCAGCTCTGACTTACTTTCCAGCTCTGTCTCAGCCCGCCCATCGTCCAGGCCATTTGCAGCTGGCACGTGTTCTTTTCCCAGTTCCTTCCTCTGAAACGGCATCACCTTCCGTTTGAGAGTAGTTAAGTATTCCAGGGACCAGAAAACCTTCTCGTTTTTATTGTTTAAATGTGTGTATATTTTTATATTAAATCCCATCTTAAAATCACAGGGTCACAGGTTCTAAATTTGCAGATGGCCTCTGGGGCGGTCACTCCTGATCTTTCTTTCATTTATGGACGCACAAGCAGACGACCTGCTTCAGTTGCTTGCGCCCTGACACAGAGATGCCACCGCTTGACCGGAGGACACAGTGTGTGTCCACACCCACTGCCTCCTTTGGCTCAGAGCAACTCATCCATTCTGCGAGGTGGCCGTCAGGGTTCATCACGGCTCCTCTGGGAGGCGGGGGCGGGAGGCACGAAGCCCACAGACGCGTGCACTGGGCGAGCAGCTGCTTGTGCCGATGTGGCTTGCACCTCTCTCTGCCCACACAGAGCTGGAGAAACGAATCCTGGGAGGTCAGGACTGAAAGGAACCAGAGCCTTCTTACTCAAAGTGTGGTCCCAAGGGGGCGGGGGCTCTTTGGAAGAGCAGAACATGAAGTTTCTCCAGACTGCACCCTCATAGGACCCCCAGATTATTTTAGGGTTGGAGAACATGTGGGTTGGTGGGAGGCAGGGGTGGTGGTCAACCTCATGGCCTCTAGATGTGCTGCAAACGGGAGCCCTTACCTTGAGCGCACACAACACTGCGTGCACGTGTGCTGTATTTGGGAATACTGCACCGGAGATGACTTGGTGTGCGAGGGAAGAGGAAAAAAATGCCAGGAACCCAGATGCCCCAGCCTCCAGCTGTTAGACCTTTCTTTTTTTCCCCCTTTGAGCACAAACTCTCATGTCCTCTAAATATTTAAGAGCGTATTTGTAGGGGTAGGTTAACCGCTTGTCCAACACGTTGTGTAAATTCATTGTTGTCAATTTACTTGTTTATCAGAATTTCAGTTAAGAGTATGAATTCCTCCATTTCTAAGTAGGATTTTGAGACTCTTGAGAAGTAATTTATAAACTGCTGTAGCTTTTCCACAGAACTTCAAGCTGAGGAAAGCCCTTTACGGCCATGGTCACTAAACCTCGCTTGGTCCTTCTGAGGTAGCACCTATGGAATAATTTAATAGGAAATTAAGTGAGATATTATGGAAAATCAGCCTGGACTCAGAAATTAGCTCACTGCTTCCTTCTGTTATCCAGCCCAGGTCTTTCTGCTCTGTTACTTGAGTTTTGACCCATTGTCTTTAAGTAAGAGGGCTTTGTGTATGATGAACCCAGGTGGGGACCCAGCCTGCACATGCCCTGGAAGGAAGCTGCACAAAACCAAAGCCATTTTGAGGAGCTTGGGAGCCACCGCGGGAAGAAAATGGGCAGAGGACTCTGCATCTGGCCTCCCACACGGCTTCCCGTTCCATTCATCTCCTGCCCTGTGATGCTAAAGCCCCTGAAATACCATAAAAGATGAAATCAATGACTTAGAGCCCATGATTTCACATGACAGTCTCCGTATCACTTCCAGGGAATTAAAAATATTTAAAGAAATGGCTTTAGCAGCTGATATTCTTGTTAAAAAAAAAATGCTGTAAGGGTTGTTGACGTAACTGACAAGGGTCTGTGATTTATTTTCACTACAGACTATAAAAGATGTGCCAGGCTTCTTACCCGGCTGGCTGTCAGTCCTATGTGCTTGGAGGGATAAGGTAAGCCGACCACAGAGTCACTGGCACACACACCAAGGACCGGAGTCCGGTTTGCGATGTGAGAAATTCATGGGTGTTTAGAAACACCCTCCCCCCCTTTGGCCTAAGTAGCCTTACTTTGAGTCCAGTGACACTCAGAATATCTCCAAATAACGGCCATCAGTGTAAGGTACCCGGCCACCTGCACACAGTACCCCAGGCAGCTGTTGTGAATTTTTCCCGTGAGGGCTCCGTTGGCAGAGTGCTAACTGGAAACAAAACCCATTAGTGGACTAGTTTCAGCACATTAGTGCATAAAACAGGAGGCACGTCTAAAATCACGCCTGTTCACTTTTCAGCTTTCACTCATTCACTTACACTCATAAATGAGTGTATGACTAACCATATCCATGCAACTTTTATAGACATTATCTGGCAAATGTTTGAGTTGGAGTCTATCATCATGCTAGTTAGCTTATAAGGAATAGCCAAGAATAACTATTCTCTTCATATGTTTCTTTCATAGGCTCCAACGGTAAAAATATAAATGCACATCAGGAGCTTATGAACTAAATTTTTTACCTTGGCCTCTTGAGGGCTGATGTGCGACCTGTAACACCAGCGGTCAGCCACACAGATGGCTGAAAGGGCTTATTTTCCCGTTGCAAATACCGTGGGTTTCAGTCGCAGAATCTTACATTCACCGTGTGTCTTGTGGGTGCTGGGCATTTCAGAAGCCAAGTCTACCCGCACCAGACATGCTTCTGGTCCTCACATGGCTATTCCCAGACAATTTATCTGCTGTCCAGAAGCATTAATAAAAAGGGGGTAGGATGCTGTGTTTGTCCAGGGTTACCCTCATTTGTCTCGTGTGAGGGGAGAGAAGTCCTGACGCTCGCTGTGGAAAAGCCGGTGGTGATAAGTTAACGTCCAGACAGTGCGGAGTGGCTGAGCCAAACCTGGGAGCCGGGACTGGCCAGGCAGGCACAGTCAGCCCCGTCCCCAGCACCACGTTGTCCCCGCCAAACGCCCACGGTAACGAGAGGAGCAACATGGGGGTTGGGTGGAGCATGGGGTTGAGCGGGGGATTACGAGGCCACGTTTTGTGCCGGTTCACTGACACTTGTGTGGCACTCTGCACTTGGGGAGAAGGAAAAGCATGGTTTTGAATGCCAGAGCTGAGAAATGTCGTGCCCTAACTTGACCTCACCTTCACTTCCATCTGAGTCCTATCTGGTTTCTTCCACTGCCCACAAGGCACACAGAAAAGGCTTCTTTTTTAAAGCAGTGGATGGACTCTCCTGTCTCTGCAGGCGATATGCTCGGAAAGAGGATGTTGTTCGTATTAGGCCTTGCTTCATAGTGAGACCACCAGTGTTTGCAGAGATGAGCCAGGCACGTCCTTGGAAAACAACTTCCATTCACTTAGGGGCAGGGAGACCAAATGCCCTGTGGCCATCTAATCAGGAACATGCTCCCGGTCTCTACACCCATTAACTGTGCCCCCCCACCCCACAGTTGGTTGCTCCTAGAGGGGCAGCAGGGTGTCCTTACTAGAGCAAGAATGACTGTCGCGACCTAGGGAATGACGTGGGTGTGGAACTAGAACCGAGCGTGGTTCGACCCCTGCATCAGTCCCGGGATGGGCACGTCAGGGCTTTGGATACTCATGGCAACACCGAAAAGGGAGGGAGTCCTGGCGGGAGGAGATGTGGTCTCGGGAAAGGTGCTGATAGTTGGTGCACTTCCCCACCCTGACCCACCGAGTCAGGGTCCGGCTGGATGGTGGGACAAGGGAGACGAGGATGGTGTGTGCCCACAGGTGTGATGCCCAAAGGCCACTGCGCCCACTGTCACACTTGTCACGGCTGTAACTGTGTTCATTTTGGTCAAGAAATGGGTAAAGTTGGAAAAACACAGACATTTCTGCTAACTATAATAATTTCCTAATATTTTTTAAAGATTAATTTCTGCTAATTCCAGAAGTTTTAAACTGCAAGAACAACGTTGGTCACAACAACGTAGACAGGCAGGGCCCTGCGGGTTGGGTGAGGACATCAGTGAGACACAGGAGGGCACTCGCAGGACACACACTCCTGGTCAACACAGCTGCTCTGGTGTGGAGGAAGCGGGGCTCAAACACCTGTCTTCTGCTGCCCTGGCAGCTGCAAGGGATGGACACGGCTGCAGAACAGGGTTCCTCGTCCGGCTCCAGACCGAAGCCTTGTCTTCTCCGAGGCTGAGCCTGGAAGCAGCCAGTGTGTATGGGGTCCGAGCACAGGGACTCTTCACGTTTGTGAGCTGAGCACAAACCCCCTTGCCTCCTTCTTTCTGAAGCTCATTAACTAACTGATCCCCTCCAGCCAAAGGGAAACCACAGGCTCCCAGCCACTCTCCCTCATAGTCAGAGACCCACTCGAGACCCTCCCACACACACTTCATCACCTGGTGCTGCAGCTCAGGGAAGCTAGAACCCTGAGCTCTGGAGTGTTTCCAAAGAAATGTAGTTCTGAGCAACAAGGACCTAGTTCAGTCTACAAAATGCAGCCTACTTTCAGTAACCCTGAAGCTTACCATTATTTTTTAAATTAACGAATGATACACCAGTGGTTCGGGTACACTGCATGGAGTGCTAGAATAAAGAGTTTATTCTTGGTTATCGGTTTTGCAAATGCTCATGAAGATGGAAGTGTGAAGGCCAATCGACCGTGTCTCAGGACTGCCACCAACTGTCAATCGGTGTGGTGGCCCCAGTTACCGAGGACTTGACAACACACACATCAGGAGTAAGGACTGTCTTCAGACTTTAACAAGCATTTGGTCGTATTTAGGGAGGTTTTCACCCCTTAGCACAGTGAGCATGTAACAACTGTAGGACCCGGTTATCTTCCACAATAAATGGACTATGCTTTTTGGAACAGCGAAATATACATATATGCAGCCCTTGATCCCTTGTGTTTATAAACACATTATGTTACATAATTCAACATCAAGGTCTTCTAGAAGCGCTAAATGTGGATGGTTATATCTGAAACCATGTTTTTCAGCCGTGAGCAGAGGGCAGAGGGACGGCAGCCTGTGAACCATGAGAAGTGCCTTGGGGACCAACAGGGGACAGAACCTACTACCTTCACGAACACATCCCCTTGTGAACAAGAGATTTATTTTTGCAGACAGACTCTTCCATAATTCCTTTAACTTGAGTTATGTATGTCGACACTGTTGGCAGATATGTATTCAGCAAATCAGCGTACCTGACGTTAATACTGGCCACTTGTGATTTTGGAGAAAAAGAAGGATCCACGTTTGATGAGCAGGGCTACAAAGTGACAGAGAAAGCGATTTCCTTTTCCTAATTAGGTGAAATCTCAAAGAATATTTCTTTAGAAACATAAACAGAATCCGAAACTATATTTTCATACAGCATATGGTATGATTTAATATTTTTATTACTTTTACAATTAAATTCCCAGAGTATTATTTGGAATTGCATGAAAACCCACAAAAAAACGTGTCACGTTTTGGAGACAGTGGAGTGTAAATCAGTGAACATACCCAGGCTCATTTCATTTGTCCTTTGTACAATAAATGTAAGATAGTATCCAGATATTGTGCAATATGTAAATACTGTAAATGCTGAAACAAGTAATAAACAGTGTTTATTATAATGAAGTCTTAAAAGTGACTCTTTACCTCTGATGAGTTCACTGGTGGGAATTCATGATTTACAGACCTATGAAGAGATTGCAACACTGGCAAGAATGTCATGGAATACAAAAGCCATGAATACATGAAGTGGGAAGGCTATGGATTCTTGGAAGGGACAATTAAATTGACTTTTTTTTTAAGGAGATGCTACTATGGAACCGTGGCACGTCTTAAGATAGAGCCTGATATGGTGATGAGTATTTAATAAATATTTAAATAAGAATGCATTTCCCGCGTGACATGGTAATCATGAAAACACTAAGAAGTAAGACTTCCAAGTGGCTCTAGATTTTTACAGGTGATCTATTTTGAACAAATGGTCACATCCAATTTAACACAACTGAAATCAGCAGGAGTTTCTCTGTTCACATGACTTCTCGCCTGGATACGGCCGTAAGGACAAAGTAGACATGAGTTGCGGGAGGTGTCTGAGGTTCATATTTAAGATACGTATTCAAACGGTAAAGAAACAAACTTATAGGGATTCATTCATGATCACAAAGGCACAGAGTATGACATTACTTTGAGATTATTCAGCAACTACTGACTGACGAGGGCAGAGTGTAACTCTGAAGTGCTCTTTCTTATTCCTATTTTCTAATGGTGGTGAATTACTTGATCTTTCCATCTCAATTCTTTACTTTTTTAGGGTATCATCACCAATTTCTCAATACATTTAACCTTGAGAGGTTCCTACTTGTCTGAGGAAAAGTTTTCAGGTAGGACTCTCTTCGGGTGACTCCACAGGGAGGCGGACACACGTCCTGCCAGGGTGGTGGGAGAGGCAGCCTGCACATCCTCCAGGTGGGAGGAGACTCCAGAACTAAATGCCCCTGCCCCGCCCCCGGCCCCTCAGGGCACCCTGATGGGGCAGCTGTTCCTCTACACTGATCCACTCAGACTCTGGGTGAAGACCGATCGGTGAGTGGTGTTTCTCCCAGGACTCCGGACCACCAGCTACGAATCAGGGTAGAGGCCGGCTGTAGAGCAAGCTGTCACCCATCTAGCCATGCCACCCAGGAGGGCTCCAAGGAGCAGACGGTCTCACTCCGCAGGTGGTGGGGTCAGGCAAGGACATTTATGGCTGCAGGGGCCTCCTATTTCTTTCACAAACACTTTATCATAAGTGGAAGCAATACACTTATTTTTGTCATTTTACTTCCTAACACTGAAGATAAACATGCATAGATAGCATCACAGACCATCTGAAAGGGACAATAAAAGCACTGTTTTCTAATTCTTCACTTATCAATAAAAAAGCAGGCAGACTTCTATCTTAGTTGTATTTTTATAATCTCCCCAGTTTATTTTGAAAACAATCTTTTCTGCCACAAATCCATATGAATTTTAGATTAGTTACCTCAAAGTGCACAGAAGTTACCTGTATTTGTCTATAAATCAAACAACAAAGAAAGAATACTTAACGCATCAATATTTAAGCATTCCAACATAAAAGAACTTTTCCCAACTTTTTAATAATTTTTTCCCCACCTGAGCTCATCTACATTTGACATTTGGGTCACATAGCATTTAAAAGCAAAACCAGCATACAGTGACTTTCCTTCTGGATGGAATTAAATTTCCAGAGGCAAAATGGTTCAAATGGAAAGAAGCTGACTTCCCTGTGAAATAAACCGGACAGATAGACAGACAAAAACTGGCAAGCATTAAATATTCTAAAGATGGACACCTAACTCTCTTTCCCACTTTCTACGTCAACGGTGTGCACTGTGAGCTGGGGTGAGCTCCCACGGATGGCCCGCTGGGCTGGATGGGGGCCCTGGCGAGAAGGGGTCATGAGACAGCCGAGGGCATCGTCCCCGTCGGTGGTCCGCAAACTCAGGGAGGAAGAGGCGGAGCTCGTGTGCCCACACGGCCTGAAGGGGATGCTGGAGGTTTCTGTGCTCTGGGGGTCGTGTCCCACGATTTTTGTAACCGGGGCAAAGTGGGAGTTCAACTCGTCAGGAACGCTTTGTGTACCCCACAAACTGGATGAAACATTTCTATTTATTTGCCAAATACAGTAACTGATTTCCATCTACAAGCATTTAAGAAACAGGGTCAACCGAAGAAGCAGCTGCGGCCTCACTGTGGCTCCTGTGGGGCTCGCCGGGGGCCGGGGGCACGGGTGCGACATCAGCAGGCCTTCTCCAGGAAAGCTCTGCAGCACCTCACACACTGCTGGTAGACGGTCTCAAAGTCGGACTCGTTCCCCTGGAAGCACAGGGGGAAGAAGAAGTGAAAGCCGCATGACAAAACGCCCTTAGGAGAGCCTCATCTGGTGCGGCACACGGCAGGGCAGGGCACGGCAGGGCAGGACGTGCACAGGGGCCCATCTCTGTGCCACCGCCACACAGCAGCGTCACAACGGAAGGAGAGGTGTACTTACATAATAGGGGTCTTCAATAATAAGCTGTTTCTGTGGATCATAGCTCCCAAGGAGTTCAATTTTAGCTTTGCAGTTTTTAATTTGATTACTCTTTCTATTCAAGTCTCTGTAAAATTGAAACATGAACTTAGTTTTCTGATCTATGGTTTCAAGTTAAACAGGGACATCTGCTAGGGTTTTATGAAACATCCGTATCAAACCCCAGCAAGAGTGACCTGATTTAGGAAGGAAACCAAACCTTCGGTCGACCCGAGTGACCCTCCATATGCCAGGGTTTCTGACTCAGGCGAGAGGGTTTGCAACAGCAGCACATTCTCACGAACACTCTGACGCACGATATGCGCTGCGAGCCGGGCAACAACTACATATGCCCTGTGAAACACATGTTGGAACGATTAAATCAAAAAGCTCCTACTTCAGAGACTAAACAAGGGTGGCAGAACGGACCTCAAAGAGCCACGTGAACCAAGTGCCCAAGGGCCGCAGATCCCACCTCAGGTGTCCCGACACACGCACCGGGTTTCCCTGTCTAGCCCCTGCTCCTGCGTTTACCCCTCCAGCCTCTGCCCAAGCTGCAGACACAGCTCTCCTGCCACCGCCTCCTCCGCTCCCACCGCGGCAAGAACAGCGGCGACTTTCCAGGCTGCATCTTGATCGTTCCTCCGTTTAGTTAGCAACCCCCACTGAGCACCTAGGATGAGTCAGACCCCGTGCTAGCGAGGGGGAGGCAGACCCCTACAGCAAGCGAGCGAGCTGGCCTGAAGCGTGGGCTCCGCCAGCTCCGCCCCTGCGCTGGGTGCCCACCGACCCCTGGGACTGTGCCAGGAGACGGACCGCAGGAAGTTTCGGCCGGACACCGCTGATACGGTCAGTACTGTGTCAAGTGAGAAAAATGAGAACAAATCACCGAAAAACAAAAATAGAAACCATGTATCTCAGTGATGTTCCTGATTCACGGAGACAACAGTAAGGCTGTGAATCCTATCTGTCCGCCACATGTGGAATGCCTGTGAATTCGCACGGACTTAAGGCAGTAGGTCCCCGAGGCCACACTGAGGCCACGTCCCAGCCCTTCCGTGTGCTGGTGAGTGCTGACGGCAGCAGGCGGCTGCGGTCTTGGTTCTCAGCGTATTAACACGAAGTCAGTAAAGCTGGCTGTGTGACGAGGGTCGCAGTGCCCTGGGCTTACAACTGGGAGTTCTTCATACTCTCTTGGCTCATCTAACCTGCAGTGGCTTCAAATTTCTAATGTGCATTGTATTCACTTATTTTGGGGATGACCACATTGTATCATGTTGTTTGTTAGGTGTAATTCTGTGTTAGCACACGCAGCCCACACTAGACCCTGCGGCCCCGGGGGGCAGGCGGCATGAAAGTTTTCTCCTCAGTGTTCCCCGGCACCTGGCACTGTGCCAGGCGCACACATCTCAAGAAACACCGAATTCCTTGCTGCCCAAATGCATGCATGTCCCCTGGGGTTCAACAGACACGTAAGGAGATGGGGCACCGTGGGGACTGCGGCTCACGTGAGACCCACAACAGGCTCTGCTGAGGGAAGCTGAGCTCAAACCCCCCCACCTCGGCCTGCGTCAGCTGTGAACCCGGGACCCACCCTCTCGGTGCCTCTCCGATTCGACGCGGAACGACGATGTGCAGGGCCCACAACGCACCACATCAGTTGGCCACTGTTACCTAATACCCCAGCCTGTCTGCTTCTGCTTTTCAATCAGTTAAGGCAATCAACAATTTAAACAGAGTGAAAAGTTTCCTTGTTGCTGAGTTTCCTCAGTCTTCCTTGCTGCAGGATGGGGGACAGCAGGTATGGGGAGGTTAAGAGGAGAAACACAGTGAAACACCCGTGGCCCAGGAATCACTACAGAGGTGACAACTTTACCCCACCCTCTGGCAAAACCAGCAATGCCTGACGAGGACCAGGCTGTCCCTTATCTGAGGGCGTGTCTCTTGGTAAACACTCCGGGGAGACAATTCTCAGTTACCTTCTGGTCTCTTACTATTGTAAACAGGTAATTGTATATATTGTGACCATCATTTCTATGAAAACTTTACTAAAAAAGTCACTTTAGACAAATTATCTGACCTATTATTAAATCGACAGTTGAATAAAAATACCCTTAAAACATGAGATTACCTTAGATTGCTTTCATCCATACAAAGTATATAATCAAACGTGGCAAAGTCTTCCTTGGTAACCTAAAATTAAATAAGAAGTCAAAAAACAGTGTTTATAACAATCAAGTCTAGAGGACCCAAAGCAGTACAAAAAAATTTTGCTGTGTTTGAATTTGGTACCCAATTAAGTTAAATAATTTAGGGTACTTTAAAGTTAGAGTTAATACTATTAAGTTCCTTGGAATAATAGTAACATAGTATAATATGTAAACAAAGTTTATACTTCATCTGCGATTTCTTAGTGACAAAGTATAATTCACTTCACATATTAAAATGTCCTACGTCCAACCCCCCTCAGTGTTTTACTCTATTTTTCCTTGTGCAGGAACGCAATATCCTAGGCCCCAGTGACAAACACCAAACTATAGAGACGGATGGCTGTCCCTGTGGGGCCCTGTGCAGGGCAGGTAACACGCCAGAGGAGATATAAACCAGGCCAGGCCAGGCCAGGCAGAGAGTTCTGGGGGAGGGAGGAAGATATACGTTAAGTAACGTGTTCAGAGAAGAGTCCCTAAGAAGGAAATCTGTGAGTAACTGTATGTAGGACTTGGCTCTCCCGTGAGAACCCATGATCTGAGCAAGACACAAGAAAGGATGCCACTCGGTACTTTTACTGATTCTAACCTGAAAACTTACAAGTTTTCCAACATCACACACTATCAACGGAAGCCCACTACGATGTAAATGGGAAAATTATTTTAAGATTTTTAACTATCATAAATAATGATGCAATAAGAAAGAAAGGAACATAAACAGGTCACAAAATGAAGGTGAAAATAATTTCTAAGAATGTAATTTCTCAATAATAATCTTCCTCTCTAAAAAAATCCTCTAAAATACAGGAGTACCAGGAAACTCAAAAATAAGGTATCAAAACCCTGGTTAAACAGAGCAATGATGCTATTTAACAGCCAGTGTAGTGAACAAATAATAAATATGCTCCTTATTCTGTTAAAAATGTAAGTTTTGGCTGTTAGTATGCACTTGATTAGTTTCTGATACAGTGTGTTACTCACGTGCTGAGGACTACAAGTTGTTAACATTCCCAAGGTGCTATGTTATTTCAAGTTCTATTAGAACAAATACTACACGCTATTTTCACAAAACGGTTTTATGAGAAATTTAATTTAGGATCAAATATTAACATTACTTTTAATTTTAGAATTATTGCAAGTGTAGATAAGACAGTCTTAGAACAGACATCTACCATAAAATGCATACATGTTTAGATATTAAAATACTTGAGAAAGAATAAGAATACCTATAATTAATATCTTATAAAAAGCCATTTGGGGGTGCCTGGGTGGCTTGATCAGTTAAGCATCCGACTTCGGCTCAGGTCATGATCTCACGGTCTGTGAGTTCGAGCCCCATGTCAGGCTTTGTGCTGACAGCTCAGAGCCTGGAGCCTGTTTCAGATTCTCTGTCTCCCTCTCTCTCTGCCCTCCCCTGTTCATGCTCTGTCTCTCTCTGTCTCAAAAATAAATAAACGTTAAAATAAAAAATAAAAAAAAAAAGCCATTTGTGTGCTCCTGTGACGAGGTTTTGAGAGGCCAGAACCCCAAAAGGAGTCCCCGCCATGGGTTATGCGTGGCAATATTTACCACTGAATATTAAATATTTAATACCACTATTAAAAAATGAAAATGGTGAAGAGTGGCCTATTCTGTATTTCTGCAAATCTCTGTAATGTCTACTTCCTGGAGGACAGACAGGTTCTCCTCTGCGCATCTGTTACCTGATGTGCAACATGCTGAGTGCGAGTGCACAGTGAACCCAGCCTCACACAACATAAAGGGAGTATTTTCACGGCCACTATAGATAACTGTGGATGCTCTGTGATACTAAAACTCAGTAGTGGTAGTTTCTTAAAGGTTACTTGCAATATAGAACATGGAAACATATCAGTAAATTTTTATTACTTTGTTCAAGTCTACTGGTCAGTCTGACACCTTCAATGGACTCCTTAGCATGTCCATTTTTTTTAAGTTTACTTATTTATTTTGAGAGAGACAGAGACAGCACGAGTAGGGGAGGGGGAGAGAGAGGGGGACAGAGAATCTGAAGCAGGCTCCACACTGTCAATGTGGAGCCCGATATGGGGCTCGAACTCACAAACCGTGAGATGGTGACCGGAACAGAATCGAGAGACAGACACTTAAGCACCTGAGCCACCCAGGCGCCCCATGCATGTACCATTTTGACCTCATGGACACTTTGAGACTTTGAGGGCAGGGATTCTCAAAGAGGGGGGCAGATGGCAATGTCTGATTGTTATGATGGAGAGGAAAGGGGTGCTCCAGTATCTAGTGGGCAGAGACCAAAGACGCTGCTGAACATCCCAGACCACAGCTGTCAGTACCGCCAAGGGGGAGAGCATACTCTAGATGCGGAGAAGCCTGGGCAAAGGGCCACTGCTGGAAAAGAGAAGCTCCAAGGATCAGGGAGCAGAGAAAAACTGGACAGAAGGGCTGACGAGACAAAGACCCCAGAGAGCAGCGAACCTGATGCTCAGAAGCTTTCTTCTCAAACCATTTGCCACATTCTTAAACGACTCACGGCAAAAAGCTAAGAAGCCCCAGGGGGAGGCTGCAGCTACTCAGGGAGGTGGCAGCTGCCAAAGAGGGGCCCTCGGTACACTCCTGGAAGGTTCCACAGAGGAGGGACCAGTCCCTCAAAGCCCAGCCTCCCAGGGGGACCGACAGTCCATCACAGCCCAGGCCTCACAGGGGGGACCAGTCTACCACAGTCCAGGCCTCATAGTCCAGGCCTCACAGGGGGACCGGTCCATCACAGCACAAACCTCACAGAGCCACGACCAGCCTGTGAGAAGGGTAGAAAATGGAGAAGATGACGTAAGAAACTTATGTTCAAAATACACGTAAGCTGAATCTCTGAAGAGAAAGCCGAGAAGAAAATGTAAAAAGAAAGTAACGAGAAGTTTCCAAAACTAACAGAAACCACCACGAGGCAAATTCGGGAAGCATACTTTGGCTTACCATAGCAAAAGTGCTGGAAACAAAGAATCCATAAGGAAAAACCTAAAGACAGCAGAGGAAAATAGAGCAATTTCAAAAAACAGAGACAACTGATTCGATGAATCCAGCCAAACCATTAAAGCAGAAATACTATCAATATTTGACCAACTTAGGAGAGCAGAGAAGGAAGGAACATCTCCCGGCCCGTCTCAGGAGGCTACACAACCGGGACATGTGTGCTGCTGGGTGTGCCCC
This sequence comes from Felis catus, assembly GCF_018350175.1. Classification (NCBI taxonomy): domain Eukaryota; kingdom Metazoa; phylum Chordata; class Mammalia; order Carnivora; family Felidae; genus Felis; species Felis catus. The sequence goes on from NC_058370.1 coordinate 140,243,653, forward strand.
CCACCCAGGCCTTCCCCAGCAGAACCCTGTGGGTGCTCACCGTGGCATCGCCGACCTAGAAACGCCGCGAGCGCCCATCCGCGGTGGGACGGACACGACTGCGGCGCGACTGTGAACGGCCCCGAAGCGAGAGCAGGGGACGACCGGAGAACCTCCCAGAGAGGAAGGCCCACAGAAAGAGCACACGCTATAGGTCCCACGGCCACAGACATAAAAGGTGGCAAGAATCTTAGCGGTGACCTCTGCAGTGGGGGCAGCGGCCCAGGCCCCGAGGACCACGGACGGCCACGCACGGTCAGGGCTCTGCTGAGAAAAATGTCTAACAAACCAAACGTCCCCACAGACTAACCAGATGTGCGTTCACACACTCAAAAACAAACGAAGCACCCTAAATACATTTATTAAACCCAGGTGGAAAATATGGGGAAAACTAAAATTTTAAGCAATATGACAGAATAGTTCTCACACAGATAGTGACAACCGCTAAAAGAAAGCCTGTGAACAATCACAAGATGCTAAAAGGTAACAAAGACCTGAGGGGATGCTAATTTGCAAAGCAAATCTCACCGGTGTTACCAACCAGACAAAAAAAAAAAAATCATCCTTGAGAAAATTTTCTTAAAAGCACCAGGGAAAAATAAAAAAGCAAAACAAACAAACAAACAACAGATGATGTGTGAATATTATTCTTAAAACCAGCAATTACAATTCTCCTTTCAAAATTTAAAGTTTCTAGCTTTGTTTTTAAGACGTGTATTTAAATTCATTTGTACCCCAAATTATACACTCGTATACAAAAAATAATCCAGTCTTAAAAACAGAAAACATGAAAGTGTGACGGCCCATAATTATGAAGGACTTCGAAATCAGCAGGTTCTGTCAACCCTGGAGATTAGAAGGACATGTGATACAAAAAATGTTTTCCTGGGGCGCCTGGGTGGTTCAGTCGGTTGAGCATCCGACTTCGGCTCAGGTCACGATCTCGCAGTTGATGAGTTCGAGCCCCAGGTAGGGCTCTGTGCTGATGGCTGGGAGCCTGCTTCAGATTCTGTGTCTCCCTCTCTCTCTCTGCCCCTCCCCTGCTCATGCTCTCTCTCTGTCTCAAAAATAAATGAAAAACATTAAAAAAAATGTTTCCTGTCCAATGAAAATTCCATTTAAGAAAACGTCAGGCCCTTAAGGAAGTTAATAACTTAAATAGTAAACTGTTAAACACACAATCAGCTAAAAGCCAGAAATGAGCAGTTCACAGATTCCAGAGTAAACTTATCTAAGCCAATATAACGTGCATACCCCTGGCTTCTGAGACATCACTAATGCACCAGAAGTGTTTCTACGGCACTTCTGCGAACTTTCTGGCTCACACCTCTGTATGTTTTTATTAAAACAAACAAATAAGCCAATGATCAAATTCCTGTTCTACCACTTTGAAGCTGGGTGACCTTTGATAAGTATTTTCTCTCCAGAACTCAGTTTCTTTATCTGCAAAATGGGTTTACCAAAGACTCCTTTCCCTAACAAGGTAACGGAGAGGACAAAAATTGAGATGATCAAAATTAAAAATACAACGCTGTATGGCAAAGCAATTTGAAAAGCTTTAAGTAAAGACATGATTTAGTATAATAATGATTAAAGAGTCTTTGTCCTGTCTTATACAAGGTTCTCCTCCAAACGCGAAGACTAAATCATGGCTCTCACACTGCCAGCCATACTTCTAAATACGTACGTTTGACAAGTGATTTTCAAAACATTCAGTGGCTTCTCATTTTAAAGGCTGTGTACACAGCCTGTACATTTTGTTAGGTTGGATACAAAAAGAAGTTAGAAGATTTAGCCAGATGTTTTAAAAATCCAATGAATTCTCCATAAAATAATCATAGTGATAAAGTAGCTTCTCCACGTAACAATGTATGAAGCATTTTGTACCAGAAATGAAGCAGATCTCTTTAGCAACTAGTCCTTGTGGTTGTGGAAGGTTCCAGAGCACACACCTGCAGCAGCCTGCTAGCGAGGGAGCACCACGAGCCTGCCCTGAGCCCTGACGGCTCACTGATGCTGTGGCATGGAACCCTCACAGTCTCCCCTGTGGTTATGCAAGAGTCCAGAACTGTGCGGCTCAGCTAGCCGCTTACCAGTTCCAGGGGGCTACTCAAATAAGTTAACACGTAAACTCCACTTCCTCTGTCACACTGGCCGTATTTCAAATGTACCACAGCCTTTACTGGCTTCCACACCGTCTGAGCGGACACAGGAGGGTTTACTGCCCAGCACTCCAGACTCTGAACCCAGGAGTCCAACCGCTGGGATCAGTAACACCCCACATTTCTAAGACACTTCACAGTAGAAAATACATTGTTGTATATGTTCTAGTACTTTATTCTAGCAACAAACTTGGAATGTAACCAGACTAGTCACCAGAAGATCTCAGAAAATAAAAAGGAGATTCTAACTCCAGCCCTTAGGGAGGGCTCTCTCCAGTATCAACTGCGTGATGATATGTGTATTTCACTAAGTAAATTCCAAGATCACGCACATCTTTCAGAACTGTGGAGTCAGCAGCGAAACAAGAAGGACACACTGTGGCTACTTAATCGGGCCTCAAATAACTGCTCATGCACACGCCAGTGTGGTTAAGCCTCTCACAACTTCACAAGTCACGGGACACCAGTAATAGAAATTAAATGAGAGCTCTGCTACCTGTCGTGCTTTATGGGCTGTGCTAATGCCATGATTTCTGAGGCAGCTCACAGCTCTTGGATCTGGTGACCGGCCCACGTTCCAGTCAGAAACCGCGCCGCTGTCAATGACCCACTGCAACACAGAACACACATGTGCACTTTCAAGTTCCGATACGGTACCTGCCGGGCAACGTGAGTCATGGAAATACCATGCTTCCTCATGCAGTTCTGCCCTCGATAGTCAGGAGGGTTCCCTATTTCATATGTGGATGTCGCTGCACTGTCTATCCTCCACTGCAGGAGAAAAAAAGAATTTTTTTCACAATTTTCTGCCCCAAAGGCATTCAGGTTGGCCTCTTTAAGACAGAGAATGGTACTTACGTTATCTGAAAGATTTTGCTCAGTTACAAGCTTTCTGAAAACTGCTTCTGCAATGGGTGATCGGCAGATGTTACCTTGAAAAGAGGGAGCGCAGAAAGTGGGCATCAGGTCTGATGCAAGGGCACATGCTGGATCCCTGCAAGCACTTCACCCCGACACCCAGCAACGGCACCTCCCCCAGGAGAGACCGCTGAATGGCAGGACCTCTGGGGAACAGCCGGTCACTCTCCATCTGTCCAGGTGTTCAAAGTACAAAGAGCCAAGATGTCAGAAAAACAATTACCGCCCAAATCATCGTTTTCCAGGTTGCTATCAGTAGCCCAGAAGTGAGTCGTGAAACCAATGAAGTGGGTTGCAAGGAGCCTACTTTAAAATGAAATACAGTAGCATTAAAGATACGGATATCCAAGTATATCGCACATAAGGAGGGATCCTGTTTCATAAGATACACAAACAAATGGATTCAGCCATAACGGTAGTTCAGCACAAGATTTCACTGCGCGGTCTGTTGCAGGGCCTGCCCCAGTGCCACGGAGCCGGCCGGCTGAAGCAAGGCCGCTGCCCTCCGGGCCAGCAAGTCTGCTCGGAACTTCCGACATCGGCTGCAAGCTCAGGGACCCCCAGGGCCACCCTCGCTTCAGAGCAGCCAGCTACAGACTCAGGGTCCCCACAAGTGCAATAATTCTCTAGAAGAACACGAAAAACTCAGGAAAATGCTAGACTTGGGATTATAGGTTTATAACAAAAAGATTCAAGGCAGAACCAGCCAGAGTTAGAAAGCAGAGGGCAGATTCTGGAGGAGTTTCACATATGAAGCTTTCTGGTCCTCGGGCACGTGTCACTTTCTCGTCATCCGTGTGGGACAATACCCAGGGCACTGGGGCTTAGCTCACCAGAGCTCCAGTGCCAAGGGCTCACTGAGTGTCATTAAGTAGTCGTGACTGATGAAACTATGGGCCTGAAGCTGAACTCATTCTCTGGCCGCCCCCCACAAGTGCTCACACCCCCAACCAGACTCCCCCTCTCAGTTTAAACTGCACAGGGACCTCCTGGAGTAACAAAACACTATTACTGTAGGGAATTCCAAGAGGTTGTACGTTACCACCCAGGACCCGGGACAAAGGCCAGGGAGGGCCTAATTCCTTACTACACTGGGGGAAAAGATAAAATACATAAAATCTACTCTCAAAATACTTCTACATGTGCCAAGCAATGTGTTACAGAAAACTCAGAGTTAGCTATAGCAAAACAAGAAAACAAATGTGGACAGACAAGCAGTATACCACAGAAGCACAGGAAATTAAAGATTCTAAAAGCATAAACAAGATAGTAAGAAATTTCTTACCAGGAAAAAAAAAAAGGAAGATTGGAAGGGAGGAGAAGGACCTTTCTGGGCATTTAAGTTAAGGGTTGTATGTATGAATAAGAGAGCAGCGAATGTGTGCTGGAAGGCCTGGTTACAAGGACCTTAACTGTGCCCGGGAGGTGGGCCCAGCAGGTCCAGTGGGAAGGAATGTCCAACAAACATACTCTGCACATGTCCCACACAGAAGCCCAGCGCTGTGCAGGGCCTGAGGACAAAGGCTCTTCTCACAGTCAGGCAGACAACTGCAAGACACTCAGCCCACAGAGGCCAGCACGAAAACACTAGGACTAGACAGGAACTGAGTTAGCAAAACATACACCACTTGACGCATATTAGAATCTTGGGGTTTGTGTTAAGCATGTAGAATTGGATCTTGTAGAGTGTTGTGAAGCACAACTAATTCCCCATTACATGAAACCGACACTGACTTTACTACAATCTTCTTCAGTTTCCACGTTAGTCTTCAATCAATAATGTACTTATAATATTTTTCCCCATAAAGATTGTGGTTTCCACAGCAGTGAAAAAAATCTGTCAACCACTCAACCATGAAGGGGAAGACAGGAATTGATCCCCAATGTCCTCTGTAAGCTAGTTTGTACTGTGAAGTTTTTCCTTTACACATTCTGAATTTTGTAGAGTTTTTAAAACAAGTATCATCCCCACTATGTTAATTATTGTAAGGCTCTGATAGATGTGTAATTGTTTTACTTGTCCCCATGTACCCTGGGAATACTTCTAAAGAGCAACCACTCGACTCAATTTAAGACAACCCTTGTTATTTTGAAATTCTAGAATAGATGCTTACAATCTCACATCTAAAGACATAATTAAGACTAGTCTCACCCCTTTACAAACAATTATTAAGCAGCTTAGTTTCCCCACAAGACAAAACCTATGGTTATTTACTGCCTTAACGTTAAGGCATATTCACCCAAAATTACTTTTTTTCCCCAGAGAGTTCTAGTTACAGCAAGGTATGAATAAGTATAGATGGGAAAAAATTACTACTACAAAAATTAGAAGTCATACTACTTATAAAATCAGCAGAATCCTGCTTCCTTGTAACTTGCTCTCTTTATTTCAAAAGTTGATATCACCAATTATTTAAAAACAGAGCTCATGAGTAAAACACAGTAATGCAGGTTTCATCTATGGAAAAGTTCTAAAAACTTAAAATGGCATCTTCAGATTTCTTTGGAAAAAAGATCTGTGAAGTCTCAAGTTTTGTTGTTTTTTTTTTTCCCCCAAATTAGGCAGATAATTCATACTCACACTGCACACCTTTATTTCAAGGACTGAGACTCACAAAAGAAAAAAATGAAATTCTCCAAGGGTAGGGGCTGTGTCTCTTACCTTGAGCCACACCCCCCCCACAGTGTACAGCACAAATGAAGTATCAGTAAATGTCAATTAATTGTTTGAAAGAGGTAATCTGGCACCACTAACGTTATCATTTCCAACCACACTGGCGGTGGCACAAACACCAGTGCCTTCGACAGTAAGGCACCATCTCTACCGCACAAAACATGGAACGTTCAATCATCTTTCCAAACTAAGCACTGCAGTTCTTTCTTGCCATTAGCCTTACCAATGAAAACATCTGACAGTTCTCTCTACACTTCAGTGTGAAAAGAGCCTTACAATTAAATGCTTTGAAGGAATACATTTTTTACATTTCAAAAACATACCATTCTTATTGCTCTAAGTACAGGCCATCATGGGAAAAGGCCTTCATCAGGCCCTCAAGTCTGCCCAGAACTTGACCTCTCCCCCGCCCCCACCAGTGAGGCCCTCTCTGGTCCAGCACCCCTGGTCTCACCCCTCTCCAGTGTAATCTCAACACAGCAGCTGAACACTTCTTTCTAAGTGTCCCTCTGCTCAATGGCTTAATCCTCCAGTGGCCTGTGTCCTTCAGAGTAAGCCCACGTCCTCACAGGCCTCACCAGATCTGTCCTGTGTAGGCCCTAAAACAGCATCTAAAAACTAGGATTCATTGCTCATCACCTTTATTATGTATGGCTCCCGGAGCCAAGAATAATTTTTACCTTTTTAAACAGTTAAAAAAAACTCAAAAGTAGAATAATACCTTGTGACACGAGAAAATTATATGGAATTCAAATTGCAGTGTCCATAAAGTTATACTGGAACACAGCCAAATGTTACTGCTTATGTATTGTCTAGGTCTGCTGGTGAAAAGTACCAAATATTTACTTTCTGGCTCTTCACATAAGGGGTTCACAGACTCCTGCCCCCGAGCACTCATTTTATGTAAGAAATTCGCTTTCCTATGCATCCAGAATGGTTCTAGTTATGTATTCATGGTGGCATTCAAATTACCTTCAAGAGCCTTCAGGTACAGAGGAAGGTCTGACTGAAAAGCCTCCTGGGTCTCCAGGCCAGTGTTTCCCTGCCGATATGAACGGGACCAGCACTCTCACCGCAAAACTGTCCACCCACTTTCTCCTGGGCCCAGGACACTTTTCCAAAGATCCAAGGCTTGTGTTCTCACCTCTTCCAAGTCTTTGCCCAAATGTCACCTTATAGATGAGGCCATCCCTGACCCAGGCTTGCAGAGTGGGCCGGGCAGGTGAGAGGGGTCATGGCAGAGAAAGGACCTCGCTTGGAGAGTGGGCTGGGCACGGGAGGGGACCCGGCTAGGAGAGCGGGCCCAGCAGGTGCGCGGCGCGGAGAAACAGCCCCGGGGCGCTCCATCCCATCCTCCCCGCCCTCCTCCCGATCGCCGTCCCTGGCCCAGCGACGAACCCCAAACGGCACGAGACCCACCCCGACCCTTCGGGAAAGCCAGAATGGGGCTAGATCACGTCGGCTCACCCAGACACACGAACAGCACAGACTTGGACACCGGCTCGGCCATCTTCCCGCGCTCACACCCAGGCGCCCACTGAGCGCGTAGGGACTTCTCCCGCGCAACGCAGGCGCACCTCGAGCGTCCCGCCCTACGCGCCTGCGCAGTCCTGCCTCCCTGGGCAAGGGTCCGGGCCGTGCGCCTGCGCAGTACTGAGGCGGAGGGCGGAGCGTCACTGGAGGACGGAAGAGGTTCCGCGGTGAGGGGGCGGTGTGGGGGCGGGGCCCGGGGCCCGGGGGGGAGGTCAGGAGGCGGAGGAGGGACCTCAGGGAGGAGGACGGGCTTCGAGCGGAGGGGCGGAGTGGGGGGGCGGGGCCGTGAGTCACCTGGAAGGGGGAGGGTCCCAATGGGGGCTGATTGAGGTCCCGGGCTCTGCGCACGGATCATCTCGGGGTGGGGGAGGACGCCCGGGGCGCATGGTGAGGGTGGGCGGACGACTGACCGATGCTAGAGGGGTCCTGAGCGGGTGCCCGAGGGTCTGCGGAGTGTAAGGGTCCCCGCGGGGCGGGTCAGACCTCTCCCTCCTTGGCTTCAGGTGAACGACCCCCCCAGACCTGGGCTCCCTCCCCAGACCTGGTTCCACCGCTCCAGACCTGGCCCCCCAAGACCTGGCCCCCCCAGACCTGGGCTTCCCCCAAGGCCTGGGCCTCCCCTCAGACCTGGGCCCCCCAGACCTGGGCCTGCCCCCAGACCTGCCCACCCCCAGACTTGGGCCCCCCCCCCCTCCCAGACCTGGGCCGCGCGGCCCAAACGCAAGGCCCGCGATCAGGGGTTGAGCGGAGTCCGCTCGGGACCAGGGAGCACTCCCCGGGCCCCCGAGACACCTGCCTCGCCCTGACCCCCAGTGCTCAGGTCACACATAACCCTCTGCCTGGCGACAGGGCCCTGGGCTGGGGGACCCAACTGTAAAAGACTGGACGCCTTAGAAGCCGCCCTGGGAGGGACGCGGTGAAGTCAGAAATCCCGTGACCGCGCCGTGCTTTCGTCGGGGGTGTATGTGGCGGGTGCTTCGTCCTGGCAAAAGTGGAGTGTTCACCTGCCCCTTACCTGTGTCAGGTGTGCACCTGGCCAGGCGGTCCCCGCCCCGGGAGGCGGGGCCGAGCCAAGGGCGCTCTTCCTCTTCCTGGGGAGGTGTCGGCCGCTCGAGGGGCGCCGGAGGACCAGGCTCTGGGGTCACAAGTGAGTACAGGTGTGGGTGACGCCGCCGAGCCGCACCTAGAGTCGGGACCCCCCACCTCTCCCCTTTAGAAAGTTTGGCTGCAGAGGGTCAAAGGTTGGGGAAGAGGGCGGGAGAAAGGAGGGCATCCGGGGATTTTGCTGTTGCGTATTATCAACAGGTCATTCCGCAAGCTGTCAAAAATTAACCAATTCTGTAGACTCGTCCACAGGTGTTTCCGTACACAGAAAAGCTCTTGCTAAGTTTTAATTTTGGCTACTGTAATTCATTTTATGTTATTTGTAATTAATGTTTGAAAAGCACTTACTACTCTTTTTCGTCCCAATTTGTTTCAATAAGTGACTCTCTAGAGCCCTGCGGTGCTGTGGGTGTGAGGTGAGCTTGACTGGCGGGGGCAGGAAGTCAGCAGGGCGCCCTGGGTCCCCTGTGAGGTTCCGGGCCCTGCATGCGACCACTTGGCCCTCCCTGCGATCAGCCAAGCCAAGCCGTTTGGGGCACCTCCTGTGGTAAGGGGGATCTCTGAGCAGAGAGGTGGTGGATAGCTCCCTAGCTCTGGGGGCACCGGAAGTCTGCGGGGCTCCCTGCCGCGGTGGGCTTTCCTATGTAAACAAGTGCCACAGTGCCCTGAACGGGTAGGTGACCACAGGGAAATGACATGTACCTGCTGGCCTGAAACATACCTGTTTCACTTCAACAAATGTTTCAGTGTTGTCACTGCTGCCAGAAGGGCTGAGTTGGAAAGAATGACACAGACCTGGGCCCCTTGCCCCCAGGGAGTCATCTGATGGGCCCAGACAGTTCGACTGGTAGGAGAGAAGGTTTTCAGGTTTTGTTCTGCTTACAGAACATGCGCGTCCTGCATTCTTGTTCTCAGGAATGTTTTTATTGAGATGTGGGAGATGCCTAGTTAATAATAAGTTAGAAGATATGTATTACATGCACAATGGAGAAATCACAGGCTCCGGGTGCCCTTTCCTTCCTTGTGTGGGCCTGCTCTTGGAACACCTGTGGAGTACCTTACTTCTGAGGTGTCCGCAAATTACTATGTTGAAGGTTAGAATAATCAAATAAGTTATAGCTTCCATCCTGTTGATCTTGTTTAAATTAAGGAGAATTGGTTGTTTGGTTTACTAACGTCCTATTTATTTTTTTAAGTTTATTTATTTTGAGAGATAGAGCGTGTGTGTATGTGCACCAGTGGAGGAGGGACAGAGAGAGAGAAGGAGAGAGAGAATCCCAAGCAGGACCCGAACCGCCTGATGCTGGGCTCAAACTCATGAAGCATGAGATCATGACTTGAGCAGAAACCAAGAGCTGGAGGCTTAGCCGACCTAGCCACCCAGGCGCCCCTACCGACATTCTAATTAAACAAAAGTTTCTGTAAAATGAGAAAATACTAACCTCATCTTTTGTAAGATTAAAAAATAATAATCTTTCCTCATCAAGAGTGATGTGATGCTTTTATTCCACTTAGGAAGCATTTACTCTCAGGAGAGCTCTCACTCTTTGGAAATATGATGCGGGGCTTCAAAAGGGAAGCTGGTATGGGTCCAAGGGAAATAGGGCTGGCTGTGTTGCTGGAATGACTGCTGGTCACAGAAGTCCTTCTGCATATTGCCTTGTTTGACATCGTCGTATGCAACTTAAAACCTAAGCACGCTGAATTTTCTATTTTGGGAAGAGTCCATTTTTTTTCACCAAATGATCAGACCAGAGTGGCATGTGTAGTCCTGCTCTGGATGAGGATCACTTTTTAGTTTGAGAAAAGATAAAAGTGAGTGTACATCAAAGGTTTCCTAAAGCTGAAGGTTAAGTGCTCACTGCTCCCTACCCTTTGTCTCCCATCTGCAGCCTGTGGTTGGGGGAGGAGAAAGGAAGCTTAGGGTACACTAATGTTCGGGGTTCAAATGCTCAATTTGTTTTAAAGTTTGGACTGCAAGGCTGCTGATGTGAGCAGAGAGACCGGTTTTGATTTCTAGAACTGACAAGTTTTGTCCCTTGAGTCAAAAGAAGAAGTTAAACCAAGGCCACAGAAAGATAAGAATCAGTTGAAGAAACAATGACCGGCCTTAGTTGTCTGGCGGTGGCTTTCAAGACCACAGTGTTCTAACAAAGCTTCCAAGCTCAGGTCATTATGTCAAAGCCTTTAAAAAATTACTTGGTTGCGTGAAGGTTTTTTTGTTTGTTTGTTTTTATTTTGGCAAAGATGTAATCAATTTATTCTATATATTTCCTTTGCAGCTTTCTACTTACTTTGATTTTGGTTGGGGTTTTATCAATTCAGTGAATTAACCTTTATTTCATGTTAGTTATAAGGCTTAATAATTTGGTTAATATCTAATTAATGGACATTTGGAAAACCATTTCTAAACTTGTAAACTTTTCCTATAGGTACCTCTCTCATAGTCCAGAGTCCATTGGGGAAAATATTTTAGTGGACGCTGGCTGATATGAAGGAAAGTTGGGAAACCCTGGTCCTGAGTCCAGGGCAGGGGTGGAAATGCTTGAAAGTGGTCAGTTTCTAAGTTACTCTAAGCAGGGGTCTCAGGATTCTGTTTTGCAGGGATCCAGCCCCTAGTTTATGGCCCATGATCAATATGGAAATTATTTCCACAGCTTAAGCTTGTTTCAAGCTTTTGAAGTTTCCAAAGTAAACATTTTCTCCCCAGTATCTTAGAAATTCTTAATTAAAAAAAAATTATCTTAGTATAGACATTTTCAAATATTTTAATCACTTTTTTTAAAGCTTATTTTTTTAAAAAAATTTTTTTTCAACGTTTTTATTTATTTTTGGGACAGAGAGAGACAGAGCATGAACGGGGGAGGGGCAGAGAGAGAGGGAGACACAGAATCGGAAACAGGCTCCAGGCTCCGAGCCATCAGCCCAGAGCCCGACACGGGGCTCGAACTCACGGACCGCGAGATCGTGACCTGGCTGAAGTCGGACGCTTAACCGACTGCGCCACCCAGGCGCCCCTAAAGCTTATTTATTTAGAAAGAGCATGTGCACAGGAGGGGCAGAGAGAGAAACAGAGACAGAGACAGAGAGAGGGAGAGAGAAGATCCCAAGCAGATACTGTGCTGTCAGTGTGGAGCCCGACTCGGGGCTTGAACCCATGAACTGTGAGGTCGTCACCTGAGCTGAAATCAAGAGTCAGACGTTTAACCAACAAGCCACCCAGGTGCCCCTTAATCACTTTTTCAAGAACATTTTAATCTAAATTTCTTAGCTTGAGGTGTGGCAGCCAGTCACTCTTAGGAGGAAACTCAAATATTCATGGAGAGTTTGCTTTGGCTTGGGATTCAGGAGACAAGACTTTTGTGCATGTCCAGTCAAAAGGCTTCTTTAGCAACAAATGACCTGTATCGTTTAGTGGTATAATAAGGCCAAATTCTGACCAGACCATGCTCTCTCTATACCTTATGGCACAGCAGAGGAAAAGTGGGTGAGCCATGAGTTGATGCTGAGGACAGGAACTAAGATTTATATCTAAGTTGTTATTATTATTTGTTGGCTCTGACAGAGAAATTCACTGTATTTAACTATGACTAAGCAATATGATTTTATCAGCAATTTAATAGGATCTGTGCTATTAAAGCAAATTAGCCATTGTCTTCCATAGTTCAGCCGAACACGAAGGCATCCTGACCAAGACCAGGCCTGTCAACCCCTGGTTCACGGCTACGAGGGCTCACAGACCACACTGCATCTGAATTCCCAAGTCTGATAGCCCCCTTCCCGTGTTTACAAAAAAGGCTGTGACCTTTGCCCACAGCAGGATGTTTGCAATAGCAGCTCTCAACTGTGGAATTTGCTTATTTGACTGGTTTAATTCTGCTTGCTTGATAGGGTTCACAGCAGAAAGTCTTCTGGGGGTAAGATTTATGTACTATTTACTATGTTTTAGTTGCATGTGTCAGAAAATCTGATCCAAATTGGCGTTAGCAGAAAAGGAAAACATACTGGTCCATGTGACTGAACAGTCCAGAGCTGCTGTGGCTTTAGCTGTTGCCCAGTCCTAGGCTCCAGCAGGGCCAGCAGAGCCCAGATTCTATCTGCAACTCTGGTCAAGTGCCCTTCTGTGTGGCTTTGCCCTCAGGCTCACCCCTTGTGATAAAATGTTGTAGCAGGTCCACACGGAAGCGCCTGGGAGAGGGGAGTTCTGCAGCTCCGCACGAGCACTTGGTGAGATGCAGATAGCAGATCAGCTTTGGTTTGAAGCTCTGATGTGGCAGGAGATTTGTTCTGACTTTCAGACTTGGGTCACCTGCTCAGTGCAGGATCAGTGAAACAGACAAACCGTGACGGTTCTGAAATAAGAGACATAGATGTTCAGCAGCAGAAGGAACCCATTTCTGCCACAGGTTACCGATCGATTTCAGTAAGTTGTACGGAGAATCGAGACATATGAGCAAGGCACTGTAGGGTGCAGAGGTCAGTGACATATGCTGCTTCTGCCCTGGAAGGATTGTAGTTTAGTGGTGGAAAAATGAAAAGGTGAGAACATGAAGTGGGAAGAAAACCAGTTGGGTGGGTGTAAGCCTCAAATCACAAACTCGAGTGCCGAAATGGGAACATGTATCACGAGCCTTCATTTTCTACCAGGCGTGGCTGTCTTCGTTCTCTCTGGTGGCAGTCACGTTTTAAAGTGGCCCCAGGTCTGGGCTACCACTGCCCACTCATTTAGCTTTTGGTGTTCAGTTACTACTAATCCTGAAGATGCTGCTACGCTGGCCCTTGCTGCATTCGAAAGGCTCTGACAGTCCAGTCTGCTGGAGAATTGCCCAGTTTCCTCCTGGGAGCAGAACTGCCCGCCCACGCCTTCTGGGTCAGCAGGACCTTGGTGCGGGAGCCACATCGGCCCTGCGCATGCATGGAGCTGAGGCACTCTGCCCACTGGTCTCGTGGCGTCAGCCCTCCTTGGGTTTCCTCTTTTCTCATCCCCCCGTTCTTTAGAGGACCTGGAGAGGACGGACCTGGAGAGGACTGCTTTAGGGTGCTACACCATCAACCTGTCCCTTGCTTCCCTCTGGCCCCCTCTCTCATAAGGTCTGGGAAATGCTACAGAGGTTGAGAGGCAGGGAAATTTTGTTATTACTTAGCACATTTTCCTCTAAACCCATTGTATTTTGTATGCAAGTGAACTGTGTCTAGTCCTCACAGGGATTTGACCTTCAGTTCCCAAAAGCCACACAAATACTTTATCATTTAACACATATTTATTGGGCACTTAGCTATATGTCATTGTGGCATGTGCTGGAGATATTACAGTTAATAAAATAAAATAGTCAATGTGCTTACCCCATGGGGCTCACATTGTAGTGAAGGATATGTACAAGAAAGATCAGATGGATAGGTGGGTGTGTAGGTAGGTAGGCAGACAGACAGACAAACAGATGATAGATATAGACAGATAGATATAATTTATTTACAGATAAATAGAATAGATATGGATGCAGACAGATATATATGGTTAACAGACAAAGCAGTGATATAGGCCATGGTGCAGACTAAATATGATGGGAAAACTTTGAGGGGTGTAAGCAGTGGGGGACTGCTATCTTAGCTATTACTTAGACGGAACATTTTTTTTGCAGAAATTACCGTAGGGGCTCAAGACTAGGAACAGAGAAAGCAGCCAGGAGACTTTGAATAGACACAAGAATTTATATTCTTTGGGCCAGCCTGCTGGTAGGGAGGAGTGAGATATAATCAGATCTTGAGCATATGTTGAAGGTTTATATTCTGATAGGGTATGCCAACGGATTGGTGTGGCTGTGAGAGTGACAGAGAAGTCACAGTTAGGCCAGGTTTTGAGTGTGAGCTCCTGGAGGGATAAAGCCTGCCTGGAGAGAAGGCTCAGGGAGAAGGTGAGGAGAAGGGAGGGCATCACAGGCAGCTTTGTATAATTTGAACTGCTTACTTGACACTTCATGCCAAAATGGAGAAAGTAATTGATGATATCGTGAGTCTGGAATTTAGGGGAAGGTTAAAGAGTAGATAAAAGCTGGAGATTGTCAGAGATAAGTGGTGCTTACAGTTACAGGACCTGAGATCTGAGTGTAAATGGAAAAGGATGGGGCCAGGGGGACAAGAGGGTCTTGGCGTCAGGGGATCAAGGCAGCCCTAACAGCCTTGGTGGCTGCTGGGTCCTTGTGAGGCCACCAACCAGATGTGGGGGCAGGTGTGTTCCTGTGCTCTTCAGCTCATGGACTGGTTTGTGTGAGCCACAGTGGAGAGGCTCTGCCTGCCGCCTCAGGAAGGGACAGTCCCTCCAGGACAGCAGGAGATAGGAGGCTACCCTGCTGATCCAGAGCAAGCACTGTAACCCTGCTCAAATGGCATGCCCACAAGATCAGCCTGGTGACGGGTTAGTCATTCGAAGGGGTATGCAGAATGGTTTCACTTAGAATCAGCGTTTTAAACTTGGTCTTGAAGAATGAGTTGTATTTCAAGAGGTCAGAGGTTGGCACTGTTTTTCCTTAAGGGGCCAGATAGCACATGTTATTAGGCTTTGTGGGCCAAGAAACAAAATTGAGGACATATGTAGACACTCATATAAGAGAGAAAATAAACTACCACAATTTTTTAATTGATTAAAACTGAAATAGAATAACTGAGAAGTTGTTTTGTTTTGTTTTGTTTTTTGTAATACAAATCTTGTGATGAGACAAATGTGATTATGGGAGAACATTTTGCTACTTGAGATTCGAAGTTAGTGTTACTTATCATGAAAATAAATCACAAATGTTCAACTGTTATGCTGACTATGATGTAATTTTACCTGTAACATCTTTGAAAATGTGTTTTCACACATAATATTATTATTGTGTTTTAATTTTTTCAGCCTTTAAAAATGTAAACACTGGCAGTGCCTGGGTGGCTCGGTCGGTTAAATGTCCGACTCCTGATTTCAGCTCAGGTCATGACCTCACAGTTGAGAGGTGGAGCCCTGTGTCTGGCCCCTTACTGGGCCTTGAACCTGCTCAAGATTCTCTCTCCCGCTCTCTCTGTCCTTACCCAACTTGTGCTCACACATGTGTGAGTGCTCGCTCTCTCTCTCTCTCTCTCTCTCTCTCTCTCTCTCTCTCTGTCTCACACACACACACACACACACACACAATATTAAAAATGTAAACACTGTTCTTAACTCCTAGGCCATAGGTGAACAGGTGGTGGCTGGACTTGGCCCAGGGCCATGGCTTGCCAACCCCTGCGGGGTCCCTCATCAATTTACTGCCCCTTACCTCCCAGGGTGTCCTTCAGTGTGGGCTCTGGGATCCTTAACAGAGCTCCTTAAAGTATTACTCCTTTAAAGCGGCACAGTGATGAGCTTCCTCAGTACAGGGTGCAGGAGGAATGTGACAGGAGGGACAGGCAGGCGTCAGCCATGTGCCAAGAGGACCCGGGTGGATCCTACCCGCCCTCCCACAGGCCCAGGAGAGGACCCCTGTAGGACCAGGAAGCCTGGGCCTGGCCACATACTCCCCCCTTGGCCCCTCCACTCAGAAACCAGACCTCCTCAGCTCTTTCTGGCAGCCAGACTCCCACGGCTGGCCCGTGCCACCAGCTGCTGACTGCTTGTACCCCAGAGGGTGGCCCAGCAGCCCCCGAACAGGCCCAGCCTGGGGGAACATGGCCCCTCTGCCACCTGCAGGCACCACATCCTCTCCAAAGAGGTGCGCATCTCTTCCAAACTGGTCCTTAGTGAGGGCTGTCTCAGCCTAGGGTGCCATCCAGAATGGATAATTCTCACAGCCGACCTCCCTCTCAACCAGCTCTGTGCATTCCACCTCCTGCTTGGACCCAGGCTCTGCACCTGCTCTAGGTGAGCAGGATGGGGGTGTTATAGCTGTGAAAGACAGCAGAGCTAGGCAAGTGACGGAAGCGCAGGATAGGACCCTAGCACCTTGAATTGTTCCAAGATGTACACTGATGGGTGTTGTCGGCATAGAGAAAATAGATCTTTTTTGTTTGAGAAAGAACGTGCATGCTCTCGAGTGGGGGACAGGGGGTGAGAGAGAGATCCTAAGCCCAGCGTGGGGGGTTGATCTCAGGACCATGAGAGCATGACCTGAGCTGGTCAAGAGTTGGACGCCCTAAGTGACTGAGCCACTCAGGTGCCCCGAGAAGAGGCATCTTTTTAAAGGTTTTAACATTTCATGAAAAAGCAAAACACTGCTTTGCTTTTTTTAGAAGGGCTTGCAAATAGTGTATTATAAATACTATTTAATCAAAGAAGTAAGAACGTTAACATATAGTATCGTATTTGATAGCATTTTTACCCATGTTTCCACCTCTCCGAACTACCTAAGTGATTAGAATATACGTATATAAAACAAGTCAAATCTAGTCCTAAGTTAGAAAATGAAAATTACAAATACTTCTCCCCCATCTTTCTTCTTCAAAATTTAGAATTAATTTTTAAAATGTAATAATTGGGTAATATTAGCTGCAATAAAAAGCCTCCATATCTCAATCACCTAACACAGTAAGAGCCACTTCTCCAGCACGTAATAGTCTAGTGTGGATGTTCCAGGTGGTGAACAGCTTTCCCCAGGCGGTGACCCAACTGGTGACCCAGGGGACCCAGGGGACCCATCCTTCCCCCCTGTGGCTGTGCCATCAAAGTCCTCTTCAGCCAGCCAGTGATGAGAAAGAGAGGGTGGAGAAAGCAATACGTCTCAGCTGTCGTGGCATAGAAGTGACACACGTCACCTTCTCTGGGCACCTGCCTCTCAGGGACAGTGCTCCCTGTAACACAGGAAGCACACGTGTGTGGGCAACTAGCTGTCCAGACACAAAACCAATAAAGCCAAACCCTCTGTATGCAATTCATTCAACCCATGAAGAGTAAGGTTGTCAGGCCTCATCTTAGAAACCAGCAGAAATTAGGAGCTCAAATACTTCGTCTAGTTATAATGCAAATTACAGTCAATGCATGTACCTTATGAACAGAGGAAGTTGTATTAGTCAATTTCGTAGTTCTACTCCTGTTTGCTGACTCACATACCTTCTTCTTAGCAACCAAAATGGAAATGAAGTCACTCCTATCTCAGTATATGCTCACCAATCATGGCTTTTAAAAGCTATCAATTGCATCAATACTGTACTGGAAATTTGGAAAGTTGGAAATGCCCTTTACCATATATGTATTTTCTTGATCACTGTGGAATAAATATCAAAAAACAATCGTATGTCATTATTGTGTTGCCTGAAGTCATGGCTTATAGAACCACCTCCATAACATGTACTTTAAAGGGCCAAATGTTGGGGTGCCTGGGTGGCTCAGTTGGTTAAGCATCTGACTGTGGCTTAGGTCATGCTCTTGTGGTTTGTGAGATTGAGCCCTGCATTGGTCTTTGCACTGACAGCATGAAGCCTGCTTGGGATTCTCTCTCCCTTTCTCTCTGCACCCCCTCTGTCTCAAAATAAATTAAACATTTAAAAAATAAAATCAATAAATGAATAATTAAAAAATATTAGGTTCTTCATATTTTATACCAATATAACTTTGAGATGGGTCAAATATTTAGTATAAAATATAAGCTGTGCCTGTATAGTTCTTTTTTTTAAATTAAAGTCTTTAGTCACAATAATAGTTAAAAAGATGATAACAGTAGAAAGCCCAGAGACATGTTCCCATATAAATAAAAACAAATGCTGAAAAATAATAATTGTTTTAAAAAGCAAGCAGAGATACAGATTTGCGGCGTGAGCACAATTTTAGACTAAAGAATATGATGCCAGAAAAACAGGCAAAGAATAGGAACAGAAAATGTGCAAAACAGGACATGTAAACAAACTAAAGAAAAATTCACTGGCATTCAGATAAACTCAAATGAAATTTGTCACCCTGTTTTTCTGATGTATGGCCTTTGCCTTTACCAGTGTCCCCCATGACAGTGGACGTTTTTTATGGTAATACCCAGTGATCTAAACCTGGGTGGTATTTTTCAGAGGCAATTTATAAAGTAATATAAGCTAACAAATTATGGGTTGTTTTTATTCATCGATTCCCAACCCCTAAGACTCTACCCTAAGATAACTGTCATCCAACAGTGGTATCTCTAAAAGCTAAAAATGGAAATAATCTACATATTTGGCAATAGGAATCAATTGAAGCATACACTGAAATGCAGACAGTAGTATTGGGGGATATTAACAGCAGGGGTGGCTTTTACCCCAACATTTGCATATGTATACTTTTTCCATTATGTTTACAATGTGTTTATGCCATAATTTCTGATCATATAAAAATATAGAAGTTTTTTGTCATACTTGGTTGGGCCTTTTGTACTATGAATTTGAAAAGTAATTCTCCCATAATTTCTGGTTCTGTTATGGTTTGATTTCTGGCATGTCAAACTGTTGATGAATTTGGAGTTTATCCCCATGTAGCATGAAGCTGTGGATGAATTTTCATTGCTCCCCCCCACCCCCGGCAAAAGATCACTATTTATTGTGTAACACAGCTTTTCTACATTGATTTAAGATGTTATCTTTATTATACATCAAGGTATTTTATATATTTGGGTCAATTTCTGAATTTTCTATTTTGTAAAATTGGTTTTTCTGCCTATATTTGCATCTACTATCAAGTAAATTATTGACACTTTATTTTATTTTTAATTTATTTTTAACGTTTGTTTATTTTTGAGAGAGAGAGGCAGAGTACGAGTGGGGGAGGGACAGAGAGAGAGAGGGAGACACAGAATCCGAAGCAGGTTCCAGGCTCTGAGCTGTCCGCACAGAGCCTGATGTGGGGATTGAACTCACGAACTGTGAAATCATGACCTGAGCCAAAGTCGGACGCCCAACCGACTGAGCCAGCCAGGCGCCCCAATGCTTTATGATATGTTGTGGCTTTGGCAGAGCTCGTCCTCTCATTATTCTTCTTTTAAATATTTTCCCTATACTTTCTTGCTTATTTTTTCCATATGAAATCGAGCATTTCATTTAATTAAAGATACTTGTAAAACTTAGAAGATGAATTTGATTTCATTAAGACAAAAAGTAGAAAAACATAAGAAAATTCCAAAGACAAGTGCCAAACAGCGAATCAATATTTGTAACTCATGTTCCAGAAAAAAGGTTAATTCCTTTACTTTATAAATGAATAAGAAACAGAGAAATACCTCCCAACAGGACACTATGGAGAAGACTTGATGGAAATGGAAAGATGTGTAACATCACTCATCACAAAAGAACAAATTAAAGTACACTGAGAGCTTCATGCCAGAGAAGTGGTGCTGGCACTGCCACTGGCTGTAAACCCTAGAAATTAGGCAAACACACCGAATGTCTGCTTTCACATATTGGGTGATGGGTGAGTGTGCCCGAGATCTCAGAGAGGAGGGGAACCCCGTGATTGCCCCTTTTCCTGCACTTTCATTTCTCTTGCTGAATGGAGGAGACAACGGAGTTTGGGGAAGCCATGCATCTGAACTGGCAAGGTGGCCTCATGGAGGGGAGTGGGCCCGAGAGATATGCTGGAGGACCCATGAACCCTTGGCGAGTCCCAAACCCTACGTTTACGCGTAAAACTTTCAAGATGGCGCCAAGAACAGCTACCAGGAAGCTGTGAGGTGAACTGTTTTCAGTTCAGTGAGGGTTGTGGGATAACAGTTGCCACCGTCTGCTCATTAAGCTCTGAGCACACTGGGGAGCGAGCCCAAAGAATCACACCACACTTGGAGGGCTCACATCAAAACGACTGTACACGCACCGAAGCAAAACACAGAAGCAGGCCTTGGAAAGATTGATATGCAGGTCAGTCCCTGCATAGCCTGCTGCTAAGGGCATCAACTCTGTTTAAGGAAGACAACAAAATCCAGACATTCAATGTGGTGATATTCACAATATCTAGCAACCATCAAATTTTACCAGAAATAGAAAACAGGAAAATCTAACCCATAGCAAGAGAAAAATCTGTCAAAAACAGATCTGGAAAGGCCAGAGATGATGCAATTATCAGATAAGGATAAAAAAAGCACCTTTTAAAATATGCTCAAGTATTTAAAGAACAACATAAACATAATGAGAACAGAAATGGAAAGAATAAAAACAACCAAATGGAACTTTCAGAGCTGAAAACAATCTCTGAAATGAAAATTTCATCCGATGGCCTGAATAGCAGACTTTACATTGAAGCCTCTTGGCTTCTTTGGCTCTTCTGATTCCTTTCCCTGTGATAAAGAGATGGTCTATCCCCACATACTTCAGGTCTGGGAGGATTATCTGCACACTTGTTGGAACAAGTACATGCTTGCTTGCATGAGTTTATGAACACCCAGGAAAGCCTGACAGGTAGAATGCTGTACAAACACATTGGAGTAACCACTCAGTTCCTGAGTCTCTTAGGATTTTACTAACAAGGATAATCTATACAGACAGTTCAACATTTTTGACAAAAGTATCCAGATACAGTAAAGTTCATATTTTTTATTTTGGACAGTTGCAATAAATTATATATTTTTTATTATGCGCAGTTATAAATTACATCTTTTGTTGATTCTTTAAATTTTAATATTTTTAAATTACCATTGGGGTAAATTAAGAATTACACAGAGAAGGTGTATAATTGAGAGATTGGACCATATTTTGTTTAAGATCCTTTAGAATCCCATGATTTTATAATTTCTGGGAGTTTGAGAGTTTAGGGTTTCCCAATCTCAGAATGAATTTAATTTATCAGGAAAATAGAGATGAAACAGTAATTTCAGGATTTCCAATTCATTTTATTTGTCTGGAAGGATACAATTTATTAATGCTCAATTGTGCATGAGAAAAAATGAAATTATAGTAATTTTCTAACTTGTATGTACTAGATTTTTTCATTAAAATCTCTTTTTTTAATCTTTCAGTGAATAATCCCATACCTTCCAATCTGAAATCGGAAGCAAAAAAGGCGGCTAAAATTCTAAGAGAATTCACAGAAATAACTTCCAGAAATGGACCTGATAAGATCATTCCTGGTAAATAAAATATATACCATTCATTTCTAAAGTTGTTTTGTTGTTTAAGTTACTTGGTGCACTTCCTGACGCCAGGCAGTGGACCCCCCTAAGAGCAGCAAGCCCACAGAGTAGCGTTTCCCTCCTTCTCTGGGGGACCCCCACACCTCCCTTTGCCTTCTGCCTTTGTGGAAGCGGCCTCTCCTGCCTCCCCTTCATGGTGTCCACTTTGGTTTTCTCCCAACTCACCTGTTCTTGTCCTCAGTTTCTGAGGCCTTGTAAGTTTATCTTGCAAACTCACTAGCTAATCTCATAAATAAATTTTAATTTTGGGTTTTCTCTTTCTAGATAAGATATTTACATTTTATAGTGGTTTAACAAGACATTAATCAATAATTCCCAACACAGCTACATATCATATTCCTTGGCTCATTAAAATACAGTGCTTAAAGTTCCTGCAAACCTGCTGAATCAGACCCTGGGAGCAGTGTGGCAGGAATGCGCATTTTTAACAATGCTTCCCATGTGATTCTAGTGCGAGGCTGACCACATAAGACCTGAGTCTAGAGATGACCTTTTGGGAGCCACTACCTGCCCATTGCCACTAGCACTTATCTCTACAGGGTGTTTCATGGACTACTTGTCTTTGCCACGAGGCAAAGAAGGTTCACATGCCGACTACCTTGGGCAGTGCTGCAGACTAATTTCCCTCTTGACCACCACAACTCTGATCCAGCATGACAAAGACTACTTGATTTTTTTAACTACTTTAACTTCTTAAGTCAGATGTTTAAAGTTATTTAGCAGAACTTTAAATATTAAAAACTTTTAAATTTGTTATAATAATAATAGTTATTATTATTATTATTATTATTATTATTATTATTATTATTATTGTTATTTTGGCCCAGCCACCACTTCCATCATAGGAAAACAGTGCTTCTTGGAACCTGGCTACTCAAAGTGCTGCTGGGCATCACCTGGGGGCGCGTTAGAACCGCAGGACCTCAAGGCCCCACTTAGACCTAGTGAGTCAGAATCTGCATTTTTTACAAGATCTCCAGTGATCTATATGTACACACAGGTTTGAGAAGGACTACTTTAGGACTTGAAGAAAATTCAATCAGAAAAACTGAATTTTCAGTAGCAGTATTCTGAAGCAGGAGATAGAAGACATTTCTTGATATATATCAGCATCTGCGTATGTGGCCCGCTAGCCCGATTTATGGCAAAACTGGATTTCCTAACACAGAAACATCTGAGTATGGATTACCTCTCATGGATTTTGTGCAGTAAAATTCCATCATGACTTTCTTCTGCCTGCAAAGACCACCTGACTCCCTTTCAGTGAGTGTAGCTGGGAAAGTGAAGACCAGTTTACGTGGCAGCCTGGGTAAGAGCTGACTCCCAGGTGTGCAGGCTGTGTGTGGTGGGGAGGAGAGGGCCCCAGGGGCTGCCAGAGAGCCAAGCCTCTCCTTTCCTAGAGCCTTCCCTAGGATGGGGGGGGGGCATTATGTTTAAATTAACACTAGGGTGATCTATTATATAGTGGAGGATAAAATCTACAAAAAACAATTTAAAACAAAACATCTAGACTGTAGACCTTAGCGGTACGAGGTCACACTCGGGTGTGAGGGGCCTGAGATCCGTACAAGGACATTTAGAGGGTGAATCTGTACTCAGTACATCTCTGCCATCCATGAAAAGCTACTTGGCAAATCAGTTAGGCATTACTGGTATTTTAGTGTTCCTGAATTTGGGTAGAAAATCTATAAAAACAAACCTGATACTTAAAATATGTTCATCTACTTTTGCTGTATCTAAATAGAGGCAATCCTGACCATACACACATTGAGAGTGGAGTCGAGGTGTGGACGAAGATGTTCTACCAAAGTGGGGTTGTAAAAATAAACCTATGTGATATACAATACAGCTTTCAACCGCATTACAATATACTTATAACGTTTTGAAATACAAAAAGGAGGCACTGGATGCCTGGGATGAGCACTGGGTGTTGTATGTAACTGATGAATAACTAAATTCTCCTCCTGAAACCAATATTGCTCTGTTAAAAAACAAACAAACAGGGACATTGGGGTCCAAGGGTAATTTCAAATGTTGAGGCTTCCCTTGTTATTTGAAGGATATGCTGTTTTGTGAATAAATCCACAGAAAAGGGAGGCACAGTGTTTACTAGGCACATATATTAATAACTCGTTTTATGTGATGAACTTCCCTGAAATGTGAATAAACCAGTGGTTTCTAAATTGAGTTATATTCTCAGTACACTAGTAGTTATGTGTTACTCGAATACTCAGATCGTTTTACAAAGTTAAAAGTCTTTTAAAGTGGCAAAATCACTTGGTTTTTCTGTGTTTGAATCCAGATTTTCGTATTAGTAAAAGGTGAACTAACTATGGATTTCAGATCAAAGTTCCACAGCTTGCAGCAAGTTTCTCCTTAGTACTTAGTACAGTATGGATCTTTATATTATGAGTTATGTTCTCAATTAATTGAAATCTCCAAATTATTTGTCCTGCTGGTAGATGTCACAGAAAAATCTCATCTGTATATCTCATTTATCACAGCGGTTGCAGGATGTTTGAGCACTTGTGACGTTAGGTGTAGCATTGGAAACATACAAGGAAGGAGGTGGGGCAGGGAGGCCCAGGTGCACGTGCTGCGTAACCGAGTTTTTTTCAGCTCATATGTCCCACTAAGGCTCATACTGAGAGCCCTGGGTCCTGCCAAGGAGACTGCTGTGTGTACTGAATCTGCTCAACCCCTGAACATCTATCCAGGAAAGTCCATTAAAAATGCTCACCTGCTCGTTATCTTTAATTTTGCAGCCCATGTAATTGCTAAAGCCAAGGGCCTTGCGATATTGTCTGTGATAAAGGCTGGATTTCTAGTAACTGCTAGAGGAGGCAGTGGGGTCGTGCTGGCGCGTCTTCCCGATGGAAGTAAGTTGATTGTTTTCGCTTTGAACACAACTCACAGGAGCGTGGTAGGTTTCTTCATCCTTCTTTGTTCAGCCCTTGGCTAAGAATCAGAAACAACCAAGTTCTCTTCTCAAGCACTACCCACGTTTTCACGGGCAGACTTCCCAGCAGTACAACCAGCCCAAGTAGAAGCACATTCAAAGGCACTTCCCTTCTGTGGGCTCAAAGTCTGTGAGATGTTCCCACAGTGGTGACAGGTAGCTCTCTGTGAAGGTGGAGATCTGTCAACCTCTGGGGTCTCAGAATCTCAGGAGGACTTTTCTACTGGGCTTTTCTGCTGTTCTTATTTCCCCTGTATTTCTCACTTTTGAGCCCAGATGCTCAGTCCACAGAGGGTAATTTAAATTTTTTTTTTAACATTTATTTTTGAGACAGAGAATGAACGGGGGAGGGTCAGAGAGAGAGAGAGAGAGGGAGACACAGAATTGGAAACAGGCTCCAGGCTCTGAGCTGTCAGCACAGAGCCTGACGCGGGGCTTGAACTCACTAACCACGAGATCATGCCCTGAGCCGAAGTCGGACGCTTAACCGACTGAGCCACCCAGGCGCTCCTCACAGAGCATAACTTAAAAGCTGCCCAAATGAAATAGCAGATTCCCTGGGGCACCTGGGTGGCTCAGTCAGCTGAGTGTCTGACTTCAGCTCAGGTCGTGATCTCACAGCTCTTGAGTTCGAGCCCCATGTCAGGCTCTGTGCTGTCAGCTCGGAGCCTGGAGCCTGCTTCCGATTCTGTGTCTCCCTCTCTATGCCCCTCCCCTTCTCATGCTCTCTCTCCCTCTCTCTCAAAAATAAATAACATTAAAAAACAAAACAAAAACAAAAGAGAAGCAGCAAATTCCCCAGATCCTGGCCAGATGGGCAGTCTTCAAACAGCGACAGCTCCTAACATAGGAAATGGAAAACAACTTTGGGGTTATATGACGCTAATTTCTGTAATACAAACTCCCCTAAGCCTGGGTAGATTAGTTCTAAATATATTCAAGCAATATCCTGTTACCTAGAACACAAATTAGGTTAGGAAACTAATAAGCATCTGCAGAAAGGACTTTATCTAGACTCTCCCACCCTCCCCCCATCAGATTAATTTTCTCCCTAATTCAAATGGAATTATTGTACTAAGTTTTAAAATGTAAGGAAATGTATCTTGTTAAAATCTTAATAATCTTGAACAGATAGCCTATTTCTTGTGCTACTACGCAAAAAAAGACCAGTTTTTGCCCTCAGAGATTTACAATAGAAACGGTTTATTATTGTGTCACCCTTAGAAGTGATTATAATAAACTTTTTTGAATCCTTTCGCTCTGTTATATCTATGATAGAACTCTAACTAAAAACTAGAATTACAGCTCAATTATTTTGTAAAACGTTATATAAATGTTGATAGTTAAAATTAGATATGTTTAGTAGGTGAGGATTCAGTAGTTTGGTGTTATGCACGTTTGTAGAGAAAGATCAGGGGGCATGAATTTGTGAGTCTGTGGGACTCAATATCTCATACCTTTCAAATATTTTTAACTTAAAATCATATAGGCTTATTAAAGAACATTTTAAAACACAGGGGGAAATACCAAAGTCATTATTTTCAAAGAAATGCTATTTGTTCACATTTTAGCATTTTCTTTCCCATATGTGTGTGCCAAGCAGTTTTAATGTTAGAGTAACGTTTGCTTCTTTGTGTTTGTTAGAGTGGTCTGCACCGTCAGCCATCGGCATAGCTGGGCTTGGTGGAGGGTTTGAAATAGGAATTGAGGTAAGTGTGTGAAAACACAACTGCGACTTACTACGTGAAGCTTGAGAGAGTATCTACTGTTCTCATTTCACCATCGATGGAATATATTTTATTCCATGTGTTTCCCTTTCTGGATGAATCCCCACTGATATCATTCTAATGTTTACCGGTATCTTTCATCGAGAGTGGCATTTTGCTGGGTCCATCTTTAGCATGTCTGGGGAGCAGGAATGTCTCAAAGCGGATAAACTGTACTTGGCCACTTGTGACTTGCTCATTGCAAAGCTGCTAACCTCTGCAGCGGGTTGTCGAACAAGCCAGAGCTTAGATCCTGGGCTTACCTGGCTTAATACAGTGTATCTTCACGGGTGGCAAAATCCAGTTGTGTTATATCTTCAGGTTGCTTCAGATGCTTGGAGTAAAGACTGCCTTTGCATGGTTTCGTGTTGTGACCTGGTTCCTGATGACCATGGCCTCTCAGGCAGGCCCTGAGCATACCTGTTTGCAGAGGTCTGTTACTTAGAGATTACCTTCTGCATGATACTAATCTTTCATCCATGGCAGTATTGCTAAGTCATGGGCAAATCGAATCTCCTAATAGTCTCAAATCACTTTCTTCTCAAGTTCTGGTCAGTTTTGTCCTAAGCCATCTTTTTATGCATTTTCTCTGTGGCCACAGTTTTAAATTCCCTTGGCCTCATTAGACACGGGCCTTTCCACCACTCTTATTTCACCTTTATGTGACCTTCTTTACTCCCTGTTCCCTTAATCTGTATTATAAAAAGAGATATATATTTTAGCTTTCCCTATCGTAACTGCCTTTTTGTTGGATATTCAACCAGACCAAAGCCATACAAAGCATCGCCCTGTGTGGGCAGTACATTTTCATCCCTGCCTGCACCTCCTTGCCGACAGGCGGTGCTCTCTGCATGGATGATGCTCAGCTGGTGGTGTGAGTGCCCCCCTCCCCCCCCCCACCTCGTCACCCCTCTCCCTCCACTGGAAGCTGGGTGGTGCTCTGGGCCTCAAACAGCATTTGTTTCCAAGCTGATGAGAGATGAAGTAAGGGTGACTGCAGGAAGTTTAGCATATGAAAAACTAAAAATGTGAAAATGGGACTCCCCGTGATGGCTCCTTGGAATATCCGGGTTTGGGCATGTTAACAGCCTTGAAAACAAGTGTAGTAACGTGTAATCCTATCATTAGCACGTGAAATAGAAAGATTCAAAGTCAACATTTTATAGAGATATACTCGATTATCTTCCAAAGGCAGTGTGGGGTAGTGGTTGGGCTGTAAGAGCAGAGACTGTACCAGACCCGGGAGCACCTGCAGCCCTGTGCACTGAGCGGCCCCCTTCTCCCGGGATCTGCGATTTTTCACTTGTAAGATAGAGGCAACAGTAGCCTTCCCTCTTGGCTTATTAAGTGAGTTGAGTGCATTTAGAGTGGCATAAACTATTATAATTTTTATTGTGAATGTCCTCTTTACCTTTGCAATGCTTACTTGTGCTTGTGATTTATAGAAACTTTTGATCTTACCCTCATGGCATATAGAAGAAATTAACCCTGGACTTTCATTTAACTAACATACATGGAGGAAAATCATTAGCTTTTTAAAATGCCTATTTCAAGTAGAGATTAGAGGAATTGCCTAGGGGTTAGAAAGACTGCCTTTATACTTCTTAAACACAACCTGACTTTGCCTCCCTGAGGCCCACAGATATGTCCCAGAGGGTAATCATAATGCGCAAGCAGTCAGTTCCTTTTCAACGTTGGCAAGAAGTCTTGTGCTTCTCCACAGAGCATTCTCAGACTTTATCATGAGCACGAGTTTTCTGCTGCTGCTCTCACAGAGCTCTCCAGCCCACTTCGAGTGAGCGAGGAAGCAGAGGTTCCCTTGATACAGCAGCTCTTGTGAAGCAGGACCGTTCTTGTCAGCAGCGGCCCTGGCTTCCAGTAAAAAGGCAGCAGACCTGTGGCCAATGGCGAGCCAGATAGACACCCTCAGTTACGGAGAGAAATTAGTCCCCAACCACCTAGGGCTGATTCAGGTTCCTCTACTGGCATTCTTCTTCTTTTTTTTTTTTTTTTCAACATTTATTTATTTTTGGGACAGAGAGAGACAGAGCATGAACGGGGGAGGGGCAGAGAGAGAGGGAGACACAGAGTCGGAAACAGGCTCCAGGCTCTGAGCCATCAGCCCAGAGCCTGACGCGGGGCTCGAACTCACGGACCGCGAGATCGTGATCTGGCTGAAGTCGGACGCTTAACCGACTGTGCCACCCAGGCGCCCCAACTACTGGCATTCTTCTTTCCAGCAGCAGGTTCCCAACTTGACAGAATGTTCCACACAGGTGTTAGCCTGTTGGTTTTCTTATCTGGACCTTAATGTAGATTTTGAGTACCTTGAGGGCATAGATGTTCTCTCTTCGTGCCTAGTCTTCGACTGGCCAAGTATCGAGCACAAAGTAGAAACCCAGAGTGAGTCTCAATGTCTTTATCTTAAGCTTTCAAGGACACAGAGAGCACTCACATAATCAATTTATGCTAGTAAATATTTGTTGAATAATGTAATTATCTGCCATTCCGTTTTAGAATGGACGAACAATAGCAGTTAACATTTTTGTAAAACTTTTGCATATATTCTTATAGAATCAGTTCCATCCCATAGCCATGGAGAACGGTTATCACTGCTCTCATTTCGCACATGAAAGAACTGGGTGATGTGAGTTCCCCAGTAGGAGGTAGCCAGACAGTGACAGACGGGCCATTCAAACGGAGGGTTCTGGCCCTGAAACCACTCAGCAGGCTGTTTGTGGCATTGGGTGCCGCGTTCCTTAGCGGTCCTGGTGTTCAAGCCTCTGTCCATAGGTAGAAGGACTATGTGTTCTTGGTTCCATGGATAATCAGGTGAGAAGTCAGCCCTGGGTCTCGTCACTTGTAGTACCCTGTCTGTTCCTGACTGTGACTTCCGTCTACATAATTTCCCATGGATTTTAGGCCAGGTAGGCAGGGCACACGTGAGTATATTCAATATACGGAGACATTAAGCATCTTGCCTAAGATCACACAGCTAGGGTATGGTTGTCCTTGGTTGGGTTCACTAGATATAGAGCCTGAGACAGGGCTTAGGGTACATGTGATTTCTTGAGCAAATGTTCTCAGGGCTGAAACCGTAAGAGACTAAGGAAGCAGGACAGAGAAAGAGTAGAGTTGGAGCAAGGGATGGTCCCAGGTAAACTCAACCTGGTCTGACAACAGGAGAAGGCAAATCACATAACAGCCTTGTTAAGCCTCGAGGCAAGCGGGGTGGCGTCTGGGCACCACCACTCTCTCCGTCCGTGGGCAGCAGGTGGTGTGCCTCTGGTACAGGGCTGAGGGAGCCAACAGCACCAACCACAGCAGGGGGAGCCAAAGCAGATCTCTTGCATCCAGGACACTCTGTGATCTCTCAGCCTACCATGCTGCCTCCTGTAGGCGATAACATCTTTAGGACATGTGAAATATGAATGTGATCTGCAGGAACTTTAGATTTATGCTCTGTTTTGGAATCCAGACCAGGTTAAGGTTCTGAAGGTATATGAAGTTAGGGACTAGGTCATCTTCTGACAGGATCTGGTGGCCTTCCTTAGCTCAGACATTAGTTAACACTAAGATTATAGTACTGATTCAATTATGTAAACTACAGAGAATTTCCAATGTTTTATAATTCACACACAATTCATTAAAAACAAAAATGATCTGAAAGTCAATGGTCTAAGGAAAGATAATGCAAAGACTTGGTTTAAAGACTATTAGCATTTTCTTTTCAGGACAGTCGTAACAAAGCCCAAAGCTCTGAAAACATCCATATATGGATCACTCAACTGTTTGTTATAGCAAAGGCCAGAGTTCACCATGGGCCAACTCTGATCAGTCTTGCTTTCACCCAATAGTGTGATTTGAGAGAAATGATTTAGCTTTTCCAGAGAGAGTTTGGATGAGCTCTTTTACTTTAATAATGAGGAGGCTGTCCAGGTGTAAGCTAAGGAAAAATTACTGTTAGAGGCTAGGCTCAACTTCTGAGCCCACTAAAGTCAACGTGCAGAGAAGGGCCCCGTGGTGTAAGGGGTGGAAGGTGTCTTGGCATGTAGAATGTCAACACTCGGTTTGAATGTTGAGGCTGAGGGCTGTGTCCCAGAGGGCTTTGTCCCCTGAGGGCTGTGTCCTCAGAGAGCTGTGCCCCCTGAGGGCTGTGTCCCCCCCCCCCAGAGCTATGTTCCTGGAGGGCTGTGTCCCCCAGGGCTGTGTCCCCAGAGGGCTGTGTCCCCCAGGGGGCTGTTCTCCCAGAGGGCTTTGTCCCTGGAAGGCTGTGTCCCCCAAGGGCTGTGTCCCCTGAGGGCTCTCTGTATTTCTGGGCTCTCATGGGGCTTGCATACAGCTCCGGCAAACTTGAAAACCAAATGCCGTCCTTGGTGGGATGTCTTGAGCCGTCTCACGTTCTAATTTTTGCCCTTAGAGAACTTAGTAGGAGGCACTAACAAATGGTTAACTAGTTTCCTTCTGGCATTTCGAATTCTGAGGCCAAAAAGAAAGTGGACGTGCAGTTTACTGGTGGTAGGCATGTGGCCTTGCCAGGGATTTCAGGGTGCAAACGTCATTGAGAACCCTTGACCTTCTGCCCTCACTGTTAGCTGTGTGGTCTTTGCTTGGCTTTCTTGATGTGGTTAGTTTAAAAGAGTACTTTCGATCTTTCTGATCTACCTATGTTTGATGTGTTCTGGCTATCACTGTGACAGTCCTCTTAACCTTACTAGACCTTTGTCGTCACCCGCATTACCAGCTTGTCGGGTGGACCGGGGAGGTTTGTATGGAGCCCCACAGCACATGGTCGGGGGTGTCTGCCACACTGACCTGTGCAAATGTCCCTTGTGTGAATCCTCAGCTCAAAACAACAATGACCCTTCCTTCATATTCTTTCATTGTCTACATTGAAATTCTCGCTGCATTATATGGTGTATATTTGAGTTCTAATCAACATGTATTTTAAATGATATTTAGACAATTATTCTTAAATGAATGGGCTTTTTTTATTTTCAGGTCTCAGATTTGGTAATAATTTTGAATTATGACAGAGCAGTAGAAGCTTTTGCAAAAGGTGGTAACCTGACACTTGGAGGGAATTTTACCGTGGCAGTTGGGCCCCTGGGAAGGTGAGTACTACGACATAGTTTCTGAACAGCTGTTGGAGAGTAATGGCTTAAAAACTATACAGTTTTGCATTAGGAGGAACTTTGAATTGAAATGAAACTGATTCATGATTTACATATGTCCCAGAGGGTTTGAGGCTCTTTAGAAGAAATAGAAAACATAGGCAGTGTGATAAAATGAGAAAATTTAAAA
Organism: Felis catus; assembly: GCF_018350175.1. Classification (NCBI taxonomy): domain Eukaryota; kingdom Metazoa; phylum Chordata; class Mammalia; order Carnivora; family Felidae; genus Felis; species Felis catus. The sequence continues at coordinate 140,275,194 of NC_058370.1, forward strand.
CTAGAACACACAAAAGGAAACTAAATATTTCAGAAATGAAGGCCATCGTATCTACTGGAATTGAACATAAAATGTACCTTTCAGCTTTGAAGGAGCCAGGTCAAATTGAATTAACTGATAAAAGACAGTATTGATCAAGAAAGAAAACGAAACTTGTCTTCAAACTAGTGAAAACTTAAAATGAAAGTGTCTCACTGGCATGATGTTTACAGTATATATGCTGCATTTTCCCTCTCGGTTAACAAACAACTATTCTGGGGTCAACTGAGCAATTTAGAAATTCTGAAAGCTCAGACTGTTTACAAAAGCTAACACAGTACAATCCTCTGAAAAGGTTTCTAAATTCCATGAAAATAGTCAGTGTAAAAAGAACCCACAGTCTTTAGGACTCTTGAAATGTACGTTGCTGTTTTAAGAAAGGAAGACAAGGTTGGTAATTATCAGCTTTCCATGAATTGGGTACAAGGTGGTCCTCTGTGTTATCACATCACTTTTTAATGGTTTTAAATAACAAGTCCTTCCCCTGCCCTGTCCTTGCTCTAGACCACTCTAAACACATCTAGCTCAGGCCAATAGGAAGTAATGAATGAAAACAAGTGGCCTGAGATTAGAACGATGTCACTCTTTGGAGGGAGAAGTGCAGTGCCGTTCAGATAGTCGTCTTTAGGATCTGTCCTCTTGCCAGTCTGGTTCTCTCCTGCAAAACCTTGCATTTCACAGGAATTTGGAAGGAAATGTTGCCCTACGGAGCTCCGCTGCTGTCTTCACGTACTGCAAATCTAGAGGACTCTTTGCTGGCGTATCTCTAGAAGGCAGTTGTTTGATTGAAAGGAAAGAAACTAATCGAAAGTAAGTGCAAGCCAAATAATTTTAATTTGAGGAAAGTGTGATGAGAAAAATAGTACGTCATAGATTCACATAGTTCTTTGGAGTTTACAGAGTAATTTCGTATATTCTTTTTTTAAGAACATATTTTAAGAATATGCAACATTTGACTCTAACTATTTCTTTATTTAAAGATTCAATATAAAGCAATATGTACTTGGACAAAATCTAGAAAACACACACAAAAAATTATAAGGAAGGAAAAAAATCCCATTCTACCCCTTTGAGATTAACACTGCTCAGTTTGCTTTATTGCCCGACAATGTTTTCCTAAGCATAACTTCCCTTGTTTTGCCACATATGATTGTGATCATAATAGATAGAATTGCAAATCCTTTTTTCCATCCAGCATTGCAAGAATCATAAGTGTAAGTTAATGGCTACATAATATTGTATTAGTTGGCTGTATCATATTCAGTATATTTTTCAAACATCTGTAAAAGTACCTAAGTTACAACTTGTAGGTCAGTCAAAATATTCCTCATTATGAGAAGCTGTCTATTATGACTCTCTGCCTTTGTTGTGTTTCCATAAAATGGAGATCAATTTTGATTTTTAAAAAACGGATTTAGAAGTATTTTGACAGCTGGAGAAGAACTTGTACTTTAAACTGGCATCTGGCTAAGTTTTCCCCAAACTGCTTCTCTACATCGCCACTAAAACATGTCTGGCTTCTCAGAGGAAGATAAAAGGTTGACTGACAAGAGAAACTTCCTTCAGAACGTGGCAGGCAGAGATCCCACTAGCTGGGAGCTTGGCAGGAGCCGACAGTGCTGTCTGGTTACAGCAGAGGAACCCCTGCCCCCCAACCTCATCTGCCTGCTTTCCAGGGAAAATCTGCAGAAAATTTACTGCCCACTCAAGAGTTTGCTAGCACATTGGGGCACCTGGCTGGCTCAGTTGAACAGCCAACTTTGGCTCAGGTCATGATCTCGTGGTCCGTGGGTTTGAGCTCCACGCTGGGCTCTGTGCTGACAGCTCAGAGCCTGGAGTCTGCTTTGGATTCTGTGTCTCCCTCTCTCTCTCTGTCCCTTCCCCACTTGCACTCTGTCTCTCTCTGTCTCTCAAGAAATAAACATTAAAAAAAATTTTTAAAGAGTTAATAAGCACATGTGACAATATTCAGTGTAAGCCACAGAAACTGGAAAATAGGAGGAGTGGGGAAAAATAAAGATTTGCAGAGCTCTGTGTCTTATAAAGTCAAGAGAGATGTTTCTACTTCTCGTTTTTGAAGCATTCTTTTAGGAACTTCTGATTTCAGGCCTTCAGAAGACTTTCTCACTAAAGTTCACGTGAATCTGGATAAACTAAACAAACATACTTCTTAATTAATTGCAGGGCTTCCAAACATGTAAGGCAAATCTTTATATAGTTTTGATGCAAATAAACAGTTTTAAAGAAATTACAAAGCCGTATTTGTTGGCCCCATTTTTGTAAGAAACTTAAAAAATAAAAGCCTGTAAAAATGTATATGCTTGTAGGTATATTTGCATAAGCGTAGATGTATTTGCATACATGTGTTTATATAGATGTGTTTGTATATGTGATTTGATTTTTATATTATTGGAGAAAGAGTATGTGTATCAGACTATTTATGGTGATTGGCTCTACAGATGATCTTGGGGGAGTGAACTTAGGGGCTTAACGGGTTATAGCTTGTAGTTAGTGTTGGAAAAATAGTATATATGAAGTATTAGATGTGAGTATATCCCTACACACAGGTATGTGTCCTACTTTTAGCTCTAGGAAAGCTCTATGTCTATAAATGTTCTTAATTTGATATTCCTTATTAGGTTTTATTGTCAAGACATCCGAGCTTATGACATTTTATTTGGAGACATGCCGCGGCCTGCTCAAGCGGAAGATCTCTATGAGATTCTCGATTCCTTTACTGAAAAGTATGAAAATGAAGGACAGCGAATCAACGCAAGAAAAGCAGCAAAGCAACAGAGGAAGCCTGCTGTAATGCGTGGTTTTTTTTTGTGTCTCTTAGCAGTCGCAGGAAATAGCATATTCTGCCCTTGATATCAGGTTCCTGATAACCGACTCCACTTCCCTTATACTCTCATTTGCGTAAAGTCCTTGTGAAAATGTCATACACCTCTGATGTGTCATCTGTACAAACCTCGAGGAGAAACATAGGTTGTTTTCCATACTTGCATCTCTGAGGAGAGGACTTTGCACCAGTAGCCGTGCTAACGGTAGCTGCTGACACACAGGTCTCAGGCCTCCGAGCATCGATCGTGCGCACCAAGTTCCACGACACCCTTCGGAGTCGCTTGATCCCCATCACAGGGCACGAAAGCCGCCACAGCAAGCCTACGTTGTCACGGCCTCCCAGGGGCTGCCGAGCCAGTCACCAGGTGGCTGTGCCCGCGTAGGTTGTCAGCGGTGCCTGGATGAGGCGAGGTACAGAAGGGCACCCACTGTCAACCCCTGCATGTGGCGTCCGTTTCAACTGAGTGTGGCCCGAAGCACACTACCTGTGCTCACGTAGGGTGCTTCGTTAATAAGTGCATGGGGTAAAATAGGCCACATACATTCTCCAGAAGAAAAAAGCCTCACATGCTCCATGGTAATAAAGTATTTTAAAATCACGTGCATTTTTTTTGTCCCTCCCAGGCTAAAGAATTACCTCCGAAACCATTGTCAAGACCACAGCAGTCATCTGCACAAGTCCCGCTGAACTCTGGCTCCCAAAGTAAATATTTTTGTCGTAATTCAAATATAATTAACAATTGTTAAACTTTAGTATCAAATGGAACTAAAATGTGTTGAAGAGAAAGACAAATGCTCAGACTCCTCTAAATACAAAGGTATTCTCATGACTGTAACTTGTGAAAGCTTCTTCTCATTCAGAAGAGGCTTTCTCTAATTTACAAAGATTTATCTTTAAAAATTTTCTCATTTATTTTGTCATTTCTTCCAAAGACTGCTATCCTGCTGATTTGAAATAGGAACAAAAGAAGCCATTTTTCTTGTATACTCATAGATTTATATTCTGAATATTGATCTAAGCCATATATTCTTAGGAGCTCAGGATTTCATAAGGCTGGTTTTAAACTAGACTAAATGTTTAAAGCACCAGGCTCTGGCCTCCATCCCTCTTTCCATTCATCGTTTGTATGACAGTCACTCTTGGAATTCTGCTCTATGGGCACAGAGGGTAACAGTACCTAGCAATATGGTAAAGGAGGTGATGCTTCATATAGTGATCCACTATTATTCAAGAGCATTGTGCAGTGGCTTTTGCGAGTACAAAGATGAATCCACCTTACATCCTGTCCTTGAAGAACTTTCAGTCTAGTACAGGAGGTGTCCCATGGGGAGAAGTAACTGCCATCACCAGAAGGAAGCATGTGATAAGGTCTGGGAGGAGGAGTAGAAGTGTCAAAAGGCTCTAGAGGGCAGGAGGATGGCCCCTCCTTCAGGCTCTGTATCCACCGCCCCTTCACCTGCGGACCCACACGCAGTCTCCGCCCTCACGCTGGCTCCTGGCTGTGCCGTTAGCTTGCCTACATGTCCCCTCCCTGGAAGACACTCAGGAACCAAACCTGTCCTTTATTATCCACTCTTACTGTGTGACCCGGCTGTTCCTTTGTCTCCTGGGATGCCGTATTCTTCTTTCAATAGGGATGGTCTGTTTCTGATTCATGTTCAGGTGATTAATTTGCGTACACTCATATTTCCAGTGAGTAACAAGATGTGGGCACTGGAGTCTATTTTTATTTTAAAGCTGCGTGATTACATAAAATTTGACCTCTGTAGTTATGTCTTAAAATACATGATGTTTCTGAAGTCTCCTCACTAGGAAAATACATGTCTGTAAGATGCATGTGTAAAAATCTTATGAGGGCACCTAGGTGGCTCCGTCAGTTAAGCCTCTGACTTGATTTCTGCCCAGGTCACGATCTTGCAGTTCTTGGGTGCAAGCCCTGCATCAGGCTCTGCACTGACAGCATGGAGCCTGCTTGGGATTCTGTCTGTCTCCTCTGTCTCTGCCCCTCCCCTGTTCTCTCTTGCTCTCTCTCTCTCTCTCAAAAATAAATAACTAAACATTAAAAAAATTAAATCTCAGGGAACCTACCTGGGTGGCTCAGTCAGTTAAACATCTGACTCTTGGTTGTGGCTCAGGTCATGATCTCACAATTGGTGACTTCAAGCCCTGCATCAGGCTCTGCACTGACAGCGTGGAGCCTGCTTGGGATTCTCTCTCCTTCTCTCTGCCCCTCCCCCGCTCATGCTGTCTCTCACTCAAAAACAAATAAATATTTTTTTTTAATAAAATTAAATCTGACCTATAAAAATAAGTTTTTAAAAAAAAATTTTTTTCAACGTTTTTTATTTATTTTTGGGACAGAGAGAGACAGAGCATGAATGGGGGAGGGGCAGAGAGAGAGGGAGACACAGAATCGGAAACAGGCTCCAGGCTCCGAGCCATCAGCCCAGAGCCTGACGCAGGGCTCGAACTCACAGACCGCGAGATCGTGACCTGGCTGAAGTCGGACGCTTAACCGACTGCGCCACCCAGGCGCCCCATAAGTTTTTTATTAAAAAACAGAATCTTAATTCTTAATTACATATCTTCACATATATAATTTTATATAAATGCATAATAGATGGTTTTTGATGCATTATTTTCTTTTTCTTTTATGAGTTGCTGCCTTTCCTTCATTTCACCTCCTAACTCACATGGTGCCCTCTCCCATACTCATTTCAGGAAATCTATGTTGACAACATGCGGTGTAGACATCTGTATTTCTCTCCACATGTATCTTTCTTTGATAGTCCTACTCACAGGCACATGTATAAGAACATATACACACATGGAAGGAATATTTTGTCTTGTAAAAATGCTGCCATATTATACATGTTTTACTCTATCTTGCTTGTGGGTTTTATTTATTTTGCTGAAAAACACCTCATGGAAACATCTGAATCAACTGGTGCAGCTCTAATTAATTCTTTTTAATGGCCTTTTAATATTCCATGGGGCAAAAAACTTATTTATTCAGCTGCTCTCCTACTGATAGGTATTAACATTATTTCAGTTTTTTTCCCATGCCAACCATCTCCCCAATTTACATCTTTGTAAATTTGTGTGTCTACATATTGGTACTTTCATTTATTTCTTTATTTATTTTTGGAGATAATTACCAGGAATGGATATAGTAAGTCAAAGGACATATTTTTTAAATTTCGACAGATTAGGTAGATTGTTTTTTAAGTTTTTACTACTACAGAGTCTCATCAGCCATTGCCCACTGTATACACTTCCCAGCATGCACACTCCCCACTGTATACACTTCCCAGCATGCACTCTCCCCACTATATACAGTGCCCACTACATATACATATACTGCCCACCATAAGCACTCTCCCACTTGTAGCTCTCTGCATCATATATGTTCCTCACCACTGTTAGTGTTAGAGTATTTGCATGTGTTAGGGTTGGTTATATCTCCTTTTTATTTGGATTGTGTTGCCCCTGTCAGTTAGTGACTTAAAGGTTTCTTGATATAATTGCTGGAGTTTTGTCTTTAATCTTTTCTGAAAACTTTCTTCATTTCATTGGTCGATTTTTTTCTATTGGAGTATTTGTTGCCTTTCCCATTTGTAGAAGCACTTTGTATATTGAAGACTTTGTCATTCGGGCTACAGTTTTTTTTCTACATGAATCATTTGTCTGTTGGTCTTGTTTTTCATGCAGAGTTAGTCCCCCCTTATCCGTGAGGGCTAAGTTCCATGATCCCCGTGGATGCCTGCAACCATGGATAGTACTGAACCTCATATAAACTATGTTTTTTTTCCTATACATATATACCTGTGATCAAGTTTACCTTATAAATTAGGCACAGTAAGAGATTAGCAATAATAAAATAGAAAAATTACAATGACGTACTATAATAAAAGTCCTATGAATGTGGTTTCTCTGTCTCTTAAAATATCTTGTACTTTTCTCCCCCTTCTTGTGATGATGGGAGGTGATGAGATGCCCACATGAGACGCAGTGAAGTGATTGACACAGTTGTGAGGTGGCATTAGGCTTCTTCTGACCTTCTGACAGTAAATCAGAAGGAGGATGAGCCACTTCTGGGCTGTGGTTAACCGCAGGCAATTGTGAAACAGGAAAACTGTGGATAAGGGGGTCTGCAGTATGCAATGTGCAATTCCAAAAAATAATGCTATGAACTTAGAGTAATTCTATGACTTGGGATATTAATCACAATAACATATAAATTAACTAATTTGGCATGTTTATGATAATCTTTCCATTTTATGCTTTCCATTTGCTGAGGCATTTTTCTGTCATTCCTAAGATTTCATAGTGTCTGTGGCTTTCTTGTTAAATTTATTCCTAAGTACTTTATAATTTTGGTTTGCTGGGTGAATGGAATGTACTTTCCCATTTCTATTTTGGAGTGCTTATTTTTATGTTGAGAAAGTCCTAATTTGCATGTATTTTGTCCTATATCTGATCACTACCCAAAATCTCTTATTTCTAGTCAGTTTTTAAAATTAGATTCTTTTGGAATATTTATACCCTCTTCCCCGTGCTGCCAATGTTTATTTCTATATTCTTATGTCATAAGCTTCTTAGGCCGCAGCCTGCATATTGTACTTGTATCCTCAGGGTACCCGACACTGCCTAGGGTATGAGAGCAACAGTGTGAGAGATACACTGTCCGGCTCGAGACATGTCCCTTCTGAAAGCCATTTCCGTTCACAACGGGACGTACAGGCCATCCTCCCCTGGCCTTCCTGAGGGTTTTTGTTCCACACCTGAGTAAGAAAAGTAACCCCCAAGTCATCCAAATCACACCGTGCTACATTGTCTCCAAAATGTAAGAATGGTGATGTAATCTGAAATATAGATACTGACGTAGTGAGTGAGTGACTGAGGAGTAGCAAGTCGTTTGGACAGTGGTTCTTTGTTTCTCTGCTTTCCACAAAACTGAAGAGGGACGATGGGATTGTCGTGTTAGCTTATGTAACAACAGTAATTAGTATTATCACTATATATTGCTTATTTTAAGAATCACGTAGCTATCTATCACCAAAACAGAAAATTATAAAAGTATCTTATTATCTTATAAATATTTTATTATTATGTTTTAATTACAGATAACCATGTGATTTTTTGACCTCTCTCTCAGAAGGAACATCAAATAATTCTGTTACATTGCTGTAAAATGTATCCTTCTAGCCCTCTCTAGTTTTTATAAGAACCAGCCTTCATAGCACCTATACATTTAAAAAGGAATATTAAAATACAACTTGACGTTGAACCTCTGTCATTCTAGAAATAAGAAATAGTCATCCTGTTTAATGAGCTAAAGTCTCATCCATCTATCGAGCTGTGTTTCAAATAAAAATTTACTTTCCTGTTTAGTAAGTTAACAAATTTATAATATATTTAAGATTTTGGTCAATTGTGTACCAGTAATGATTACAATAATAACTCGATCTGTAAGAAATTATTTAACAGTCTTGTGCTTACTTCAAATAAAATTAAAAAATAAATTTCTGTACAAATTTTTGTTGTAGAAACTGTTCCATAAAATATAATATTAATATATTAGTATAAAATCTTTGAGACGGGGTGCCTGGGTGTCTCAGTCGGTTAAGCATCCGACTTCAGCTCAGGTCATGGTCTCGCAGTTTGAGTTCGAGCCCTGCGTCAGGCTCTGTGCTGACAGCGTGGAGCCTGCTTCCGATTCTGTGTCTCCCTCTCTCTCTGCCCCTCCCATGCTCATGCTCTGTCTCTCTCTTGCCTCTCAATAGTAAATAAATGTTAAAAAAAAAAGTTAAAATCTGTGGGACAAAGGGAATGGAAATATGACTAAAAGGTTAAAATGAGCATTACATAATTTCTGATATCTGCAAAAGCTTGGTGCTTTTTTCACCGAATTCTTAATTTTGGCTCAGGTCATGATCTCATGCTTTGTGAGATCGAGCCCCACGTTGGGCTCTGTGCTGACAGTACAGAGCCTGCTTAGGACTCTCTCTCTCCCTCTCTCTCTGCCCCTCCCCCACTCATGCTTGCTCTCTCTCTGTCTCAAATCAAATTTTTAAAAAACTTTGTTTTTTAAATTCACGATGGTGAGTGCAGATACAGTATTAATGATGTGTATTTTTACTGTGATATTTATATTCTTTTATCCCAAAAAGGAGAGATGTAATTATTTAATTAAAATAATTGATATTGAAATATGCTACAAAGCATGCCCTTTAGAACTTTTAGGCTTATATTGAGCAATTTTAGGTGTTAATTTAAAAATATGCAAGTGAATACATGCTGCTTAAAAATTATTTGAGGAGTCAAGCAAACAAGAATGTTTAAAATCACTGGTTTGGGGATTACAAACTTTTTTGAATTCAGGTATTTTATGATTGCTCTGGAAAACAGATGTGTGTGCATTTTCCATGAACATGTATGTCCAAGGTCGTGAGTTGTAGTGCTTCTGATCATGTGCATATCACGTATTTACTCTCTGCCTATGCTCAGTGTATTTCCTGGGTTTATTCAGGCTCCTCGATTTAAAGGGTGATAAAATAATGAGAGTTCTATCACTGAGCAATTTAAAGTATTTGCTCTGTTGTGCTCGCTTCAGCAGCACATATACTAAAGTATTTGCTTTGCAAGGGCAAGATTAGGCATTCTTGGCTATTTTATATATGCTAATATTTTATGTTATTTATCTTTTTTAATATATGTGAATAAGTTTTCTAATTTTTTTTTTTGCAGGTAATGGAAACAAATATAAGCTGTACCCTGAACTTTCCAGCTATCAGGAGAGAGTTGGTAAATAAAATATCTACATGTTAAAAATTACTCATATTGATCTTATAATCACAAAATTTCTAATTAATCTGGCAGGTTGTAAAAATCTCTAGGAAGGCGTACATCATTTCTTTGACTTATAGAATATGCACGTTATTCTGAAAAGTACCTCATTTAAAAAATGCTGTGGCTTTGCTCGCTTACTTGCTTGTAATCTGAGATTAGCAGCGTGGTGGGGAACCCAGGAGGGACAGTCACCTGGTATGACGCGCCTGGCTCAGGAGGGAGCTGGCTCCAGGGCCCACGGACTTGTCGGAGGCTGAACTACAGGATCTTGTAAAACCTTGTCAGGAAAGAAAGACAAAGTTTGCTCATTGTGAATTACAGCTTCGTCATCATCACATTTGCTCTGGGTTTTAGCCCCATGAATATTTTTATATTTTTAAGGATTTTTAAAATTTTTCGTGTTCAGATATTTTGCCATTATTGGGAGCTACTTCATAAAACTCATTAGGATTTGCTGTGATAAAAAATAGTCCCTCAACCTGTCTTACTTTAATCTTTAGAAAATGTTCTTTGAAAGAAGTAAGCAATTATTTAGAAATGTGAACGGGACACACAGTGAAGGCAGAGGTTAACCAGCTGTAAAATAGCCTATTTTTCACATCATCTTGTATCACTGGAATCACAGAACCATATACTCCTGGGTAAGCAAACTACCTGGGCATTATCTGTGTGGTGGAAACAGATTGGCAAGGTAACGAAGTACCCATTTAACAAAAAATTATAAAGATATTTCAAAAATGTCTCTTAAGCAGAGTTCCTTGAACAGAAGTCAACCTTTTCCTGCTAGATTAGATTTTCTGACTTTCCTCTTTCTTCCAGCCTGGTTTCAGTTGTTTGGAGCCCAGTTCTGGCCATCCTCTCCCAGGTAATTCCCTTCAGGGAGTGGATGCAGAGGCCTGTGTTCAGAGCCAGTCGGATGGCCTGGGCTTGACTTTGGGAGAGTGCTGTGCTGTGGTCTCAGGCATAGTGAAAAAACCCTGACAGGTTTTAAAAAATGTATTTTGTTCTTGAAAATGTGATTTACAGCCGTGGTAGAGATTACCGAGAGTGTTAAATGTGACCTTTGGACACATCCTTTGGAAGCAAAAGGGGTCAACATATAAATGTTTATGCCCAAGTAGCATAAACATCTAAGACTTTATATTGTGGTCTTTTATTTTTAAAGACTGTTAGAATTAGACCCATACTTAGGTATCCTGCAATTAAAGAGGTTCTTACATTTGAGGTCAACAGACAAGCTGAGTTGCTTGGGGAGGGGGCCCAGCAGGGACGCTGAAAGACAAGGGATGACAGACGCTGTAGACTTAGCAAGGGGTGCTTAGTAAGGTGACAGTGGGGACTGCAGCCCTTTCCTAGGGATCTCTAGAGCTCATGCCCATAGCCCAGGTGCCTAGAGAATGTTAGAAATACCCCCCCAAAAGGCACGGAGGGAAGTGTCAAGTTATAAGAAACAAAACCCTGAGTGGGCTCTGGAAGGAGACTCAGACTTGAATTCAATACTTTCATCACTAGCTGTGTGATCCAAGGATAACGTTACCGGCCCGTGGTTGGTTGGTTGGTGGGATTTTGTTTTTATATTTGAGGGTAGGATGAATTAAAGTGTACAAATAGTGGGCACTAGGTTAGTATTAATTTATTTTGTCCTTTCTCCAAATAAAAGATTTTGAAGAAAAAAAATGAAAGGGAAGGCTTAAAGTCTATTTTTAAAATAAAACTTACTTCACATTATTGTGTGTTTAAAAAGCAGCTGTGAAACCAGTTAAACTCTTGCCAAGGACCTTCTCACATCCTGGCAGAGCATTCCTGGAGAGAAAAGTCACAATGCACAGGCCTGAGCTGAGGTTCAAGCCCATTCACCAGGACACCCAGGCCCCATCTTAGCCTGTCCCATGCCCACCGACAAGCTGTAGCTCTGCATAGGCTGCTGGGCATGGCAGTAGTTTCCAAGCTGCACGTACTTCTGTTTTGCACCCTTTGGAGGCTCCGGCTACGTGCTGCTTGGGCCTGTCACAGAGACAACCGGGAAGGTCCACAGTCTCTGCAACAGGCTGTGTCCTTCGACGTCAGTATCCATTGCCTGCCTCCTATCCACCCAGTAGTTTGCAGTGACAATCTGGGCACACCCATTGCAGGGGCCACCCTGTGCTGCGTGGATGGCCAGGAGCGCCCTGGAACTAAGTCTCTGGATGCCAGTAGCACCCCCCCGAGTCGTGACAACCACAAATGCCCAGACATTACCTTTTGAGAACTGCATGTCTGGTGACCCCACCTAGTGGCCTTATCTGCCTCACTCACTACTGACTCTGACTCTTCTCCAGAGACCATGGTCCCCAAAGTGACAGACCCCACACCTGGCCTGAGGCGATGTGGGTGTGAGAGTTAAATCAGCCATGCAATTCCTCACTACATTAAATGTGTCACAAAACCAAAGATGTGTTCTCCTACTTCTGCCTGCCTTGAAATGGACCTTCCAAAGGCTGAGATTCCTCTCCTGAATTATGTCTGGGGCCAGATGTATTTATTGGCTGCATATGGGTTACATTATGCAGACTCCCATCAGAAAGCCACTGGGAGTAACTAGTGAAGTCCTGTAGACCCAGTCTTGCTAATTAGGAGCCTCAGGGCAGCTGCCAATCACTTGAGCTGATTGTAATCTGTTTCCTGTTAAGCGTAGTCCTGATTTGGGAGAGAAAAATAAGCTGTATTTGAATTAAACTTGAATTATGATGAAGATGACTAATTGTTTCAAAGAGCCTCCATATTTTTTAAACACGGGAATATAAAACTTGAAGTCATGTAACTCAGAAGAAAATGCATCCGTGAATTCCAGACATTTTAGCAATTGGTGGGGTCTGTTTCCAAGGTCCCCAGAGGGCTCTCCCTTCCTGGAAGGACATACCTCCTTTCAGAGAAAAGGCCCGCCTATTTTTAAAATAAATTATTTTGTGGGCATTAAAATTTTCCTCATGGAAATTATCCCTAATATATCAGTAAAGAAGAACTTTAAGTCATGTTGATTGAAGAAAAAACTAACAGGTTACAGCATGGAATGGCCCGTGGACAGTCACCTCCAGGGAGCACCTGCCTCCCCCCCCCCGCCCGCCATCTTGGCCCAGCCTCTGTTTGCATGTGGAGGAATTTCCCAGCAACCGCTTGAACTGCCGACTCTCCTAGGGCACACCGTGTTGCCTATCCGGGGCACATTCTTCTCTAGATGTGCCAGCAATCTCAATGTACCAACCTCCTCAAACCCCACAGCACCACCTTGTTCTCCGCTGCATCTCAGAACCACCTGCCTTGCCCTTCTACACCTGTTCCACCACCACTTTGTCTTTAGTTCATTTGGAAACTGCAGTCCAGAGGAAAGTGGACAACACCTGAGTGAGAGGGCAGGGACTGAACTAAGTCCGCCGTCCTCTCTTTCATTTAGTTCTTAATATCTTTCTTCCTCTAAGTATTCATCGTGAAATATTTTCCTAAGACTGGTAAAAATCAGTTCTGTTATCAGTGATTACCCAGGGCCATCATCCAACATTCTTATCATTTGGAGAGTCCTGATAACTCAGTGATGCAGAAAAATATGCCAATTCTCCCTGAAAATTTGCCTAACAAAAGTAAAATGCCCTGATAAATCCAAGTTCAGTCTGTTGAAAACAATTTAATACTTTAGTGGCTGCTGAGTACCTTGGGGTATGATGTCAATGGTGCTTATGAGTAGCTGGGGACAGACTTCTGGGATTCAGATCTCAGCTCCCTGGACAAATTGCCTAACACCTTCCACCTCAGTTTAATGTTCTGCAAAGTGGCTGCCTCGCTGGAGATGAGGCCTAGAGGGGCACATGTCTTGTGCTGTTACAGTGCCCGACTCTGTGAACAGGAGGCCGCTCGTATTATATACTCAGGGCTGTTGCCTGTTACCACTGTGATCCTCTTTTAATGCATTTCTACTTTTTGTACCTAGTGCTACAAACACACACCTGTATGGCTGCTAAGATGGCTATGACTTCCAGAACATTCCTGGTGTTTACTAGCACTCTTTTTGCTTGCTTCTTTGTATTATCAGATGTGTCTGACAAGGAGAAAGGAGGAATTACTTGAGGGTTTTCGTTCATTGTTTGCTTAATAGAGGTTGAGCTTTATGTATGGAGGTGATAAACACAATTATTGATAAGAAACTGATTTTCGGAATGATTTTTTTCTCCAACGTTAACCTACATTCCACTGATCTAATGACGAGGAGGCCTGACACGAGGACTTGCTGTGTGTCCCACGTCCATGCAGCCTCTCAGTCACTTGTCACTTGTCACGTAGGCGGTAATGACCAATGTGTGTTGGCTGCCGCATGCACTGGCTTTAGGAATATGCAGGTAAAATATCACCATTTTACTCTTCTGTGACATACTTTTAACTTCTTCCTTAAAGTGGACAGACGAAAAGTTAATACAGTAAGAACCTACAATATGCAGAACATGTCTGTATTATAGAGAGAACTAATGCCAGTAATATCTGTAATGTCATTATATTAGTTGTTATTAGGGTTATTTCTCTGGGAGAACTCGAAGAACCACATGCCACGTGCTTTACAGGAAGAAAGCTTGCGTGAGCTACAAATTCAGTGTTTCAGTCAATGTGGCTTAATTAAAGTGCTGATTACTTTTATTTCTTACTGACAGGCCAAATTGGGTTTATTTTTTATTGTAACAGTATAGGTTGAAATAAGGAACTGGCTTGTAGAATTCGGTTATTTATGTTTTCAGTGTATCCGCACTAAGAGGCACTTAACAAGCATCTAATTGCCTAATAAGTGCACAAAATACGTGAAATAGAAATATAAAAATTCCAAGAAGATGACTACACAGAAAGTATGTTTCTTTTTATTTCTTATGATGCTCTATAGTTTCTAATATTTAATGTCTTTTCCTCATATTAACTCCTCAATTCTCAAGGTATTTTTTCCTAATACAAAAGATTCTACACATTGTGTCGAAGCTCTTGTGTGTGTGCAGACACACTTCTTGCTGTGCTAGTTTGAGTTTATCTCTGTTTTGAGAAAAAGGATATAGTAAGCACAGAAATGAAAACAGCCGTGAAGCCTATGGGGAAATGTGCTGAATCAGCAAAATTTGCATGTCAGCTGGAACCCTCAAAACCAAGGCTACACAACATGATTTTTCTTTTTAACATTTTATTTTATTTTATTTTCATCATGATAAGTCTAATCTCGACCCCTTTTTTCCCCCATCCCTCTACCCACATCTGCTCTGGTGACTGTCAGTTTGTTCTGTATAGTTAAGAGTCTATTTCTTGGTTCTCCCTCCCTCTCTCTCTCTCTTTTTTCTTTCTTTGCACATTTGTTTTGTTTCTTAAATTCCACATGAGTGAGATCATATGGTATTTGTCTTTCTCTGACTTATTTCGCTTAGTTATACTCTCTAGCTCTGTCCTGGAGTATGGTTTTCCAGTCAAATCATGAGCATAGATGTCTAACAGCTACAGTTCAAGGAAGCCATAATGGTTGCTCTGTTAAAAGGGGGGAAATGTGGGGCATCTGGGTGGCTCTTTTGCTTGAGTATCTGACTCTTGATTTTGCCTCAGGTCATGATCCCAGGGTTGTGGGATTGAACCCTGCTTGAGATTCTCTCTCTTTCTTCCTCTCCCTCACCCTCTGTCCCTATCTGCAGCAGTCCCCCCCACCCAAATAAAAAAAATAAATACATAAAAGGGGAAAAATGTAAATACAGTTGACCTTTGAAAAATGGAGTGTCGGGGGTTAGGTGCACCAAAGCCCATATAGTTGAAAATCCACATAAAACTTTTGACTTCCCCAAAACTTAACTATTAATAGCCTATCATCGGCCAGAAGCCTTACCAAAAGCATAAGTAGTAGATTAACACATATTTTGTATGTTATAAGTATCATATGTTGTATTCTTATAATAAACTAAGCTAGATAAAAGAAAATGTTATTAAGAAAGCAAGGAAAATACATTTACAGGGCTATGCTGTTTATCAAAAAATCCACATGTCTGTGCACCTGTGCAGTTCAAACCCGTGTTATTCCACAGTCGGCTTGTAGTGTTACCTTACAGGTTGTTCAAAATGCAAACAATTATAACCACAGATATTTGCTAAATACATAGTTAACTATATAATAACATACAGTTTGACTTGTGTGGATTTAGGAAATGTTATTACCAAACATTTGCTCTTTTCAAAGAAGGAAATCATACAGACCACATGCTGTGAATTCTGCCAGAACATCAAGTCCTAAAAAAAAGTTAACTTAGATACACACTCTTCTCAGGGTTTCCCATTAAAAATGTGAATAATTTAAATAATTTTGTTTGTTTGTTTTAGGCAATTTGAATCAACCCATAGAAGTGACAGCACTATATTCTTTTGAAGGACAACAGCCAGGGGATTTGAATTTTCAAGCTGGAGACAGAATCACGGTTATATCAAAAACAGATTCTCATTTTGATTGGTGGGAAGGGAAGCTTCGAGGTCAGACTGGCATTTTTCCAGCCAACTATGTTACCATGAATTAAAGTTTATATTGTTTTATTCTTTGAGAATTACAAAACATTTATTTCCGCACTGATAGGATTTACTATCCAGTTAAGCAATGTTTAATATATACTTTAAAAATACTTCTCTTTATTCCATAAACTTTTATCCAGTATATAAAAGATTTTTTCTATCAATAAGTGGTTAACTTACATATCTTTAAATACTTTGTACTAATTTTATAATACACTATTTAATAGTTAATATCATCCATTCATCAAGGTCACAGCCCTTTTGTGTTAATTATCAAACATCAATAAACATATGAGCGGCTATGTATACGGTAATTGCCATTATAATTTGAGAATCTTAAAGGTCGGAGCATGAATACCAGTTCATGTTATTTCTATTTGCAAAGTGACCAGAGAAGAAGAAATTAGCTTAACGAGGGTATTAAGTAATCCTTCTAGTTATAGATATGAACTAGATATATGAATCCTGAAAAATGATCTTTATCTCTTCAAAAATTGCATATATGTGTATTGAAAGCAGAAACCTCCTATTGCAAAGAAGTTCAGCCATTCTGCATTCCACAAAGATGACATTAACTTTTCTTCTGTGTGAGGTTATGTTTGTGCATTTCTGGAAGAAGAATCAACTTATGTTGACATGGCCCAGTTGTTCCTAAATAAATGTTTTTTAAATGATAAGTTAATGGCTTGATTTTGGTTTCTTTACTTTCTCTGTGTAAA
Organism: Felis catus; assembly: GCF_018350175.1. Lineage (NCBI taxonomy): Eukaryota > Metazoa > Chordata > Mammalia > Carnivora > Felidae > Felis > Felis catus. The sequence continues at coordinate 140,292,189 of NC_058370.1, forward strand.
GTTAGAGGCCCTGACGTTTGCCTGAAGGTTAAATAAAACCCACCAGTGTGATTGGCTGCCTAACTTGTTTTCTTTTTGGCTTTACTAATATATACTTAACAAACACAATTATAAAATATTTAAAGGCTACAATGTGATGATACGTATACATACATACACACTAGGGAAGGGTTACCAATGAGTTAATTGGCACACCCGTCATTTCACAAGTTTTTTTGTTGTTGTTTTGTTCCTTCTTTGTTTGGTTTGGTGAGAACACTGAAGTTGTACTCTTAATAAATCCCGATTATTTATGAATATAATACTGTATTGTCAAGCATGGTCGATATGCTGTACGTTAGATCCCTGGAACTTATTCCTCCCATAGCTGGGAGTTTGTATGCTTTACCAATATCTCCTAATTTTCCCCATCTCCCAGCCCCTGGTAGCCACCTCTCTACTCTCTGTTTCTATGAGTTTGGCTTTTTTAGATTTCCATACAAGTGAGATCATGCGGTATTTGTCTTTTTCTGACTGATTTATTTCACTTAGTATAGTGCCCTCAAGGTCCATCCATATTTTCGCAAATTCCAGGATTTTGTTCTATATGTGTGTCTCACATTTTCTTTATACATTCAGCCATTAATAGACACTTAAGGTTTGCTATATATAATAACATGTCATCTGTAAACAGTGACAATTGTGTTTGCCCTTTCTAATGTGGCTGCCTTTTTATTCATTCCCTAACTGGAAGCCTGTATTTCTCACTCCCCTTCATGTCCCTTTATTTCTTTTTCTTTCCTAATTACACTTCTAGGACTTCCTATACTATGTTGAACAGAAGTGGCAAGAGTGAGGATCCTTATTTGTTCCTCATCCCAGAGGAAAAGCATTCGGATTTTCACTGTTGAGTATGATGATAGCTGTTGCTGGTTACATGTGTGCATGTTGTCTAATCTCCACATAGTTTTGAATTTTCCAAGTTTTTTTTCTTGTGATTTCTTGTGACTGTATTCAGAAAAGATTGCTTGATATAATTTCAGTCTTTTGAAATTTATTAAGATTTGCTTCGTGGCCTGATGTGTGATCTGTCCTGCAGAATGTTGCATTCACATGTGAGCACAATGTGTATCCTGCTGCCGTAGGATGGAATGTTCTGCATGTGTCTGTGGGTCCACCCGGTCAACGTGTAGCCTGGGTCCAGGGTTTCCTCACCGATTTTCTGTCTAGATAATCCACCCACTGTTGGAAGTGGGGGATTGAAGTCTCCACCACCACCACCCATCCGGACTGTATTGCTGTCTATTTCTCCCTTTAAGTCTGTCAATGTCTGCTTTATATAAAACCCTTTTAAAAAAATTTTTGTTTGTTTATTTTTGAGAGGGTGAGAGAGGCAAAGCTTGAGCAGGGGAGGGGCAGAGAGAGAGAGGGAGACACAGAATCTGAAGCAGGTTCCAGGCTCTGAGCTATCAGCACAGAGCCGCACTCAGGGCTTGAACCCACAGACTGCGAGATCATGACCTGAGCTGGAGTTGGCCACTTAACCGACTGAGCCACCCAGGCGCCCCTACATTTATTCATTTTTGAGAGACAGAGAGAGATAGAGTGTGAACAGGGGAGGGGCAGAGAGAGAGGGAGACACAGAATCTGAAGCAAGCTCCAGGCTCCGAGTTGTCAGCACAGAGTCCAACATGGGGCTCGAATTCACAGACAGTGAGGTCACTTGAGCTGAAGTCGGATGCTCAACCGACTGAGCCACCCAGGCACCCCACTCGTGTGTGTTTTTTAAAGTCTGTTCAGTCACTTATGTCTTTTGATTGATGAATTTAGTCTATTCACATTTGAAATAATGTTTTATTTTTTTTTATTTAAAAAAAAATTTTTTTTTCAACGTTTATTTATTTTTGGGACAGAGAGAGACAGAGCATGAACGGGGAAGGGGCAGAGAGAGAGGGAGACACAGAATCGGAAACAGGCTCCAGGCTCTGAGCCATCAGCCCAGAGCCCGACGCGGGGCTCGAACTCACGGACCGCGAGATCGTGACCTGGCTGAAGTCGGACGCTTAACCGACTGCGCCACCCAGGCGCCCCTGAAATAATGTTTTAATGTTATGGATGTACTATTACCATTTTGTTCATCATTTTGGGGCTGTTTTGTAGTTCTTTTGTTTCTTTCTCTTCTTTTGCCCTCCGCTTTAAGACGATGGTTTTCTTTGGGGCTCCTGGGTGGCTCAGTCGGTTGAGTGTCTGACTCTTGGTTTTGGCTCAGGTCACGATCTTACGTTTCTTGAGTTCAAGCCCCATATTGGGCTCTACCACTGATAGTGTGGAGCCTTCTTGGGATTCTCTCTCTCCCTCTCTCTGCACCTACCCCACTGGCGCTGTCTCTGTCTCTCAAAATAAATAAATAAACTTATAAAAAAAAAGATGATGGTTTTCTTCATGGGTAGTATGTTTGGGTCCTTTCTCTGTCTTTGTGCATTTACTATAGGTTCTGCTCGTGGTTTACCTCAAGGCTTACACACAACTTCTTAGCGTCACAACCACCCATTGCGAGCTGATACCAAATTAACTCTGAATGCATATAGAAGCTTTTTTACAACCCCCCCTTTTGTTTTTGATGTCACAATTTACATCTTTTTACATCGCATATCCATGAAAAATTATTGTATTTATAGTTATCAATACTTTTGTCCTTTAATGCTTACACTAGAGTTCTGTGACTTTCCCCACCACTATTACAATATTAGAATATTCTGAATTTATATATTTACCTTTACCAGTGAGTTGTATTCTTTCATATGTTTTCCTGTTATTAATTAGTGCCCTTTCATTTCACGTTGAAGAACTCCCTTAAAAAATTTTTTTTTAACCTTTTATTTATCTTTGAGACAGGGAGAGACAGAGCATGAACAGGGGAGGGTCAGAGAGAGGGAGACACAGAATCTGAAACAGGCTCCAGGCTCTGAGCTGTCAGCACAGAGCCCAACGTGGGGCTCGAACTCACGGACCGCGAGATCATGACCCCAGCCGAAGTTGGCCGCTCAACCGATTGAGCCACCCAGGCGCCCCATGAAGAACTCCCTTTAATATTTCCTATTAGGCTGTTTAAATGGTGATTAATTCCTTCAGCTTTTGTCTTTCTGGAAAGGTCTTTCTCTCTCCTTCAGTTCTGAAGGACAACTTTGCCAGATACTATATTCTAGGTTAGCAGATTTTTTTTTCCTGTCAGCACCTTGAATATATCACTCTGAAAATGCCCTTCTGGCCTACAACATTTCCGGTAGAAAATTCACTGATAATCAGGGGTTTTCCTTCTACCTAACAGTTTGCTTTTCTCTTGCTACTTTTAAGATTCTGTCCTTGCATTTAATTTCTGGCAATTTAATCAGAAAGTGTCTCAGTGTGGGACTCTAGATGCGTCGCCCTTGGAACTCTGTGTAGGTGTTTCTTTCTTCAGGTGAGGAAAGTTTTCAGCCGCCATTGTTTGAATAAGCATTCTGTCCCTTTTCTTCTCTCTTCTTCCTGGAACCCTCTAATTCATCCATGGGCCTAGTTGATGGTGTCCCATAGATCCTTAATCTGTCTTCACTCTTTCATTCTTTTTCTTTTTCTTCTTCTGATTGGAAATTCTGTCGCCCTGCTCTCGAATTTGCTGATTCTTACTTCTGCTTTATCTAGTCTGCTATGAAATTCCTCTATTGAATTTCTCAGTTTGATTACTGTATTCTTTGATGAGAACAAAGGGAAAAGAAATGTAAGTAAAATGAAAGTTCCTTACAATTTGCAGCCCTCATATGTCTTAACCGACTGAGCCACCTAGGTGCCCCAATATTACACTATATGTTAACTAACTAGAGTTTAAATAAAAACTTGAAACTACAACAACAACAAAACAAGATAAGGTGCAGAATTTCAGCACTTTGACACTATAGGAGAAAACTAAATGGAAAACTTGGAATTGAAAAATAAACCAAGAAGACAATAGTAGAATTAATAGTCATTTTGACACAGCAAAAAGAGAATCACTCTTCTGAAGGTCAGAAACAAATATTCGTCAAAAGCACAGGAGAGACCTGTCTGTGTGCTCATGTCCTGCAGCACACCAACTGGATGACAAGAATTGAGGGTTTAAATGTGACGGGACTGGCGATACTTCTCACCGCTTTCTTTGCAGGGTTTCACAGCTGGTTTTTGTTGTTCATTGTTTATTTCCACATGCAAGCTTTACAGTCAATCTGACTGTCTTCAGAAAAAAAAGACTTGACATATTGTTTTAGTGGCATTGTGTTAAATTCTTACATCGACACCGGAAAATTGGTACCCTTATGATGCTCAGTTGCCCGAAGTGAGGGTAAAGGATGCCTCTCCATTCGTTCCAGGCTAATGTGGTTATTTTAGGGATGTTTCAAAGTGCTCGCATATGTAACTTGCAAATCTCTTATTAATTTTACATCCTGGCCTCGATCATTACTGTGGATATTTAAATTTGTCACCTACCTACCTTAGTTACAGCACCTGCACTGCTCCTGCAAAGAGCCCTGACGGGGAGACCGAGTCTTGTCTGGCTGTCTGCTTCCAGTGCCCAGCACAGCACTCTGTTGTTGAATGAGCTTCTGTTTCTCACTGAGTAGAAAACAGAGAGAAAGCAGAGAGAATGGGAGTGTGCCAAGGTATCCATGGTCTTACAAAGACCTAGAATCTAAAACACATTCTTCTGATTCTATAGTCTACATTCAATAGAATTAAATCAAAATCCTCCAACTCTGAACATGTTTTACATTTCAGACTTCACTAAAAGTCAACTTTTGTAAAAAGATACACATTTTTCTCATCCAAAATTCTCATGAGCATTTTTTAGATTTTACCCACAATTTGGAAACTTTACCAAGGGCTTCCATTAGTATTAAAAATACTTGGGGTGCCTGGGTAGCTCAGTCGGTTAAGCAACCGACTCTTGATCTCAGCTCAGGTCTTGATCTCAGGGTTGTGAGTTTGAGCCCCACACAGGGTGTGGAACCTACTAAAAAAAACTTCGAAGACAACCCACAACAACCCAGAGACACTAAGCACCTTGCGAATTTTCCTTTGCCATCTGTGGTACAAAACATACATTTCCCACATGCTCACTCTTACATTTCAGCATTCCCAATTTCCTACTTATTTGATCACTAAAACAATCTAAGTTCCCATTCAGCTGGTTAGGACATTTGAGAGTCAGCACTGCATGCTGTCCGTCAGAACTGCAGACATTTACAAAGATTGTAATACATCTTGGCAACTACCTCCTAAATGTTTCCAGTATCAACAGGCCAATTCTTTTTGTAGAACCGACTTAATTTTGTTTAAATGTGGTTTGCCTTACTGCTTCTAGGAAAGTTAAAATGAGGCCATAGGATTTCCTGAAAACATCTCCAACAAAGTGAAGGACTCAAGCCATCGGGTGGGAGAGAGACAGCAGGCAGGTTCAGATGAGGAACCAGATGTTCTACCCTCTGCTCTGCACGAGAGCTCCAGTCAGTGATGTGTTTTCCACCCAAAGGTCAGATCACTCTGCCTAAAACCGGGCATGTTTTATATCTGACTGTTATGGAATTTATTAGATGGCTACCCTTCCCAAGAGTTTGAAGTGTGAATATTGGCCTTAGTTCAGGTCCCTCACTTCCTTTGACATGGTTCTGTGGGCAGATAGTGGACTCTGGGGAGTTAGCCCACCACATATACGGTTTGGCAAATTACTCACTATGACAGTTTGGAAATTCATTCTGCCTCTCCTGAAAATACCTGTTTTGCAGGATTGAATGGCGTTGCTCATGAGCAAAGAGGTCAAGTGACTGGCACTTTGTGTGTATTCAATGAGTATTAATTTCCTATTCTTCCCTGGAACATTGGACATTTCACTCAGCTATTATGGGTGCACACTGTTTTCCATGCAAAGGCAATACACAGATTTTTTAAAGTTAAATAATCCTCACGTTGTATAATGAAAAGTCTTGCACTTGCAGCCCTTGGGTGCCTCAATTGGTTCAGCATCTGACTCTTGATGCTCTCCTAGTTCGTGAGTTTGAGCCCCGCATCAGGCTCTGTCCTGACAGTGCAGAGGCTGCTTGGGATTCTCTCTTCCCCTCTCACTCTGACCCTACCCTGCTTGCTCTCTCTCAAAATAAATAAATAAACTTAAAAAAAAAACAAAAAAAAAAACCTTGCACTTACCAACAGAAGGTAGTGCCTTAATAAAAGCAACTCGTACTTTCCAGAACCTCCCCTGCAATCAGATTTGCCCTAATGTAATGATAAAAATGTGATGCAATCTGCAGTATCTCCTACTTGGATATAACAACTCATTTCCTGCCCCCCCCCAAAAATAAAAATAAACAAATTTTACAGGCTACAAAGAAAATCCAGCCCATTCCTTAAAATAAAATGAGATAGTAACAAATGTACCACACTGATGCAAGGTTTTCAAAGCAGGGAAAGTTGGGGGGCACCTGCGTGGCTCAGTCAGTTAAGCATCTGACTTCAGCTCAGATCATGATCTCACAGTTCGTGGGATCGAACCCTGCGTCAGGCTCTGTGCTGACAACTCTGTGTCTCCCTCTCTCTCTGCCCCTCCTCTTCTCATGCTCTGTGTCTCTCTCTCTCTCAAAAATAAACATTAAAAATTTTTTTAAAAAAGTAAGAAAAGCTGGTGGGAGAGATGAAGGGGGATTTGGAAACGATTAGCTTAAATTTTTCTGTAATTCTAAAACTGCTTAAAAATAAAGTGTTAGTTAAAAAAATAAAATGAAATCCAGCCATTTGATCTTATTATTTAAACTACTTAGGGGCGCCTGGGCGGCGCAGTCGGTTAAGCGTCCGACTTCAGCCAGGTCACGATCTCGCGGTCCGTGAGTTCGAGCCCCGCGTCAGGCTCTGGGCTGATGGCTCAGAGCCTGGAGCCTGTTTCCGATTCTGTCTCCCTCTCTCTCTGCCCCTCCCCCGTTCATGCTCTGTCTCTCTCTGTCCCAAAAAAATAAATAAATGTTGAAAAAAAAATTTAAACTACTTATAAATGAAATTTTAATAGTTGAAGAAAAACACCATTTCCATTTTTATAGGGCAGTATTAGCCCATGTGTTCCAGATCAAGCATCACCATATTTGTGTCATGTAATTTAAACTGTTCAGGAAAAGCACAAGTTACGTTCTCCGGTGCCTCCCATAGGTGCCTATAATCGCTTCTGGGAGAGAGCCAGGATCTTTCTCATCTTTTTCATGAGCAAGAGCTCCTAAAGGGCACACAAACAAAAGCATATATTTTGGAAGAATGTCCAGTTCCATGTGGGGTTGGATCACGGAACTTCTGAGTCTCAGCAAATTGTTATCATAGCCACCTGGCCAGGCTTGGGGAGGGCTAAAAGAGCTGACAAGCATGAACAGTCTGGACACCTCCCACAAGAGCGGGAGCAGGAAAGAATTGGAAGAGCTGCTCCTTCCTCCTGGGCCTCTGTCCATCCAAACCCGTGCACGTGGCGCCTCCCTGGGTCACCACTTCGAAGGTCCAACCTGTACAGCTTTACAACCAATGTAATGTTGGGTCCGAGGTAGGGAAAAAGTGTTTGAAACACTTTGAAAGACTATTTCCCACAAGCACAGAGAAGATGAAAATGGTGATGAGTGTCTGGTTTTTAGTCACACACATAAAGAATTTTCAACTGGAGGTTACCGGTGAAACCATCTATTAGCCAACTGATCACTACACTGGGGTTGGGGAGAAATGCACTCAGCAAACAGAGTGGCGATTTTGGTCATTTCTGTGAAGATGGGTGGTCCAGTCTTCTTCCTAAATGATACAGTGGGTGCCTGTCCTGTGGAGATTCTTCTAGAACAAGAGAGGGACTGGTAGTTACGACTGTAAGCTTTAGGGGCACCTGGGTGGCTCAGTCGGTTGTGGGATCAAGCCCGTGTTGGGCTCCCCACTCAGTGCAGAGCCTGCTTAAGATTTTCTCTCTTTTTCTGTCTCTCTCCCTCTGCCCTTCTCTCCTGTGCTCATGCTCCCTCCCCTTCGGCCAGGCCCTGACTGGCGTGGAGGACGGAGGGAGGGCCGGGCCTGGCTGTCCCTGAGGGCGGCACTTGTCCCCTCCAGAGCCAGCAGCCCCTCTCCCCGCACCCCTACCTGTGCGGGGCGGCACCTGTCCTGCACCTACCGCTGAGCCCCGTCCCAGCAGAGCTGCTTCCCAGGCTCTGGGAGCACCCATCGCCCGTCCCTGGCAGGAGCAGGAGGCCAGCTGTGCAGGCGGTGCAGGGTGGGGGGTGGAGGGTGGGGGGCTCTCCTCGGTCCTGTCTCAGGACCAAGGGCCCAGCGTCTTGGAAAAGGCTCCAAATTTGCGGTTGGGAAGAGCTGCTGCAGGGTGGGCAGGGGCGGGTTCCGAACACGGGTCCGTGAGAAAGAAGGTTCCGAACTCGCGTCGGTGAGGAAGGAGGTTCCGATCTCGCGTCCGTGAGAAAGGAGGTTCAAGCACCGTCCTTCTGCCCTGGCGGCCTGTGGGTCTACGCCACAGGACGCGCAGCTCAGTCAAGCCTCAGAGGCCACGCCCCACACGCAAGTTTCTCCCAAGTTTTCTCCTGGGTTTTGTCGTCTCTCCTCTGCCCTTTCTGACCCTCTTCCCCGGCAACCGCTCATCTGCTCTCTGTCACCACGGAAAACCTTCACATTTTCTATAATTTTAATAAACAGACTCATTAGTATGAGCTCTGTTGGGTCTGGCCTCTAGAGTCAGCATGATTTCTTTCCAGATTCACCCACCAGTAGCTCCTGCTGTTTCACGGCGAGCGCTGCGTGTACCCTGCTGTGTGGTTGCCCCGAAACTCTTACCCTTTTGCCATAAACATGCTCTCCCAGTTTTTGGCTGTAACAGAACCAAACAAACGGTGCCATAGACATTTGCGTACAGGTGCTTTGCATGGGCACGTCCATTATTTCTCTTGAGTCGGCGGGCAGGGACAGAGGTGGCCACAGGGCAGCTGGTGAGGCCCCCGCACCACGCGGGTCACAGTTTCCACCACCCAGAGGCTTGCAGTTTGGTGCCACGTACTTTTAACTTCATTGCTTCCGCTCCCGTTGTTTCCCTAGTGACCCATCAAGTCGGCCATCTTGCTTGTGCTTGTCTGCCGTCATTTATCTGCTTCAGTGAATTTTCCAACTCAATTTCCCCCATTTTTATTTTGGCTTGCCTATTGTTATTGAGTTCTGCGACATCTTTCTATGTTTTGGATAAAATCAGGTATAACATTTTCAATTATTTCCTCTCAGTCTGTGGCTTACGCTTTCGTTCTCTTCACACTGTATTTCAGAGAGCAGATGTTTTAATTTTTATGATATGTCCACTTCATCAATTTTTCCTTTGTGAATCTGAGAAGTCTTTGCCTAACCCCAGCCTCAGAGAGTTTCTCTGATGCTTTCTTGCAGCATTTTATAGTTTTGGATTTTACATTTAGGTCGATGATCCATTTGCGAACATTTTTGTGCACAGCGAGAATGGAAGGAGCAAAATTCTTGTGGCTTTTTTGTTGGCTTGTTTGTTTTCTGTGTTGATTCTTTTCCTTGTGTTACAGCAGGAACTCACTGGGCTCCCTAGACCCAAGGGCTGCCTTTCCAACAGCTCTGAAGATCTGCGCAAACTCCCTGTGTGCATTCCCTGTCTCCCTGTCTCTTCCCCTTGAGCTCGCAGTAAATGCCACCTCCTTGCTTGACCATACTTCTTACACTCCTTCATTTTTCCATCCTTGGTCTCATCAGACTGTAGTTTGAATAATTTATTCAGTCATATCCTTCTGTTTCCGATTCATCTTCAGTTGTGGCCAATCTGCTGCTTAATGCACCATCAAGTTTTAAATTTTAACTCTCACACTTTTTATTTATTGAAGTTTTACTGGTTTGATTTCCAAATGTGCTTCCTTTCTTTCTTATCTCATCCTTGCTTCTGCTTTATTTGTGTGACCATGATTATTGTATATCTTAATGTCTGATGACTCCTATGCCCGAAGTCCTTGCAAGTCTGGGTCTTTGCTTTGTTCAATTCCTTGCTGTTTCTTATTTGTAATGCCTTGTGTCTGTGCTGCTTTTGTGTTTTTTTTTTTTTTCAATAGGAAATGGATCACATTCCTGGCAATTGTATTTATGCCTTGGCTTCAAGTGGCAGACCTCCAGAGAGAATTTGTTTCTGCTAATGGCCTGGGGGCTTTCATGGCCCAGAAGTACTTCCCACTAATCGGCCCCATTGAGGACTTTGGACCACACAGGTACCACAAGCCTACACCCCACGCCTGTCCGTGTGACCAAAGTGCCCTTTCCCTTCTGTGTACAGACCTAATTTCCCATTTATCCTTACAGGGAATGCAGAACTTCACGGAGTTCCGAGTAATTCAGGGTCTCCTGCAAGCCTCCTGCTCCACAGGCCTGGCTGTGTCTCCCGTGTTTTGCTCGCTGTTCACCGCTCACACTGGAGTCTGACTCGGGCCCGGGTGGCCCGCGTGGCCCACCCAGGAGGATCCCTCACCCTGTACTCCTCCTTCGTGCCCCGTCACCATTGCCTCCACAGCACTCCTGCTTCTCCTCTGTTTTCTGGTTGACGAGGTCACCAAGAGTTTGGAGCTTGACTTCCTGTTGGAAATGGAGTCTTTTAAAATGTTTTTCATTTGTTTTCATCTTTAAGTTTCCTGAGGTGCCTCACCGTGATGCTGCCTCTGGGTTTGTTACCATTTTGGAGGTGAACTTATTTTTCCTCTACTTATCTTCTGATTTCTGTACCCATTCGTGCTTCATCTTCTCTGGTATCTCACCATCTCTTACTTAAGATTTCACTTTTCTGCTTCATGACCATCTTTTACTATAGCAATTATTTCCTTGATTTTTGTGATTGATAAAATGTTTAGTTGCAATACCAACCTATCAGAAACAATTTTGGATATTACTTAGTTTTGCAGTTTCCTCCCTCTGTCCCCCCTTCCTTCCTTCCTTCCTTCCTCCTTCCTTCCTTCCTCTCTTCCTTCCTCCTTCCTCTCTTCCTTCCTCCTTCCTCTCTTCCTTCCTCCTTCCTTCCTTCTTTCCTTCCTCCTTCCTTCCTCCCTCCTTCCTTCTTTCCTTCCTTCCTTCCTCTTTTCCTTCCTCCTTCCTCTCTTCTTCCTTCCTTCCTTCCTTCCTTCCTTCCTTCCTTCCTTTCTCCTTCCTTCCTTCTTTCCTTCCTTCCTTTCTTCCTTCCTTCTCTCCTTCCTTCTCTCCTTCCTTCCTTCTTTCTTCCTTCCTTCCTTTTTCCTTCCTTCCTTCCTTCCTTCCTTCCTTCCTTCCTTCCTTCCTTTCTCCTTCCTTCCTTCCTTCCTTCCTTCCTTCCTTCCTTCCTTCCTCCTTCCTTCCTTCCTTCCTTCCTTCCTTCCTTCCTTTCTCCTTCCTTCCTCTTTTCCTTCCTCCTTCCTCTCTTCTTCCTTCCTTCCTTCCTTCCTTCCTTCCTTCCTTCCTTTCTCCTTCCTTCCTTCTTTCCTTCCTTCCTTTCTTCCTTCCTTCTCTCCTTCCTTCCTTCCTTCCTTCCTTCCTTCCTTCCTTCCTTCATCCCTCCCTTCCTTCCTTCTTTGTTATGGTTTTCCATTTTCTTCTATGTTCCTAATCACTGAATGGGTGGGATGTCATAGGCCAGTATTCTCGAGAGTTTCCTGTGAGGTGAAAGGAGCTGTTCCTTACGTGGTTTGTACTCTGCAGAGACTCACTCTTTTCTTCTGTCACAGAAAGACACTGCTTTCTGCATATGTGGTTGGTCTCTGACCCCTTGTGCACACCCATCATTTCTGCCATGTGAAATGAGCTGGTAAAGGGTTCGGTGCTCAGCAAGCCTCCCCAGTGGCCCCTGTCTAACTTTCACTCCTCACCATCAAAAAGTGGGTCTGGTGGTTCCTCCACACCTGCCACCAAGTCCTCTCTCTTCACTGTGGCTTCTCCCCACAGTGCTGTGTCTGACCTCAGTTCTGTCTGACATTCCCTAGAATTCATATGGAGACTGAAGATTACACCTGCCCCCTTGTTTGTTGAAAATGGAGTTTTCATCAGGTTTTAAAAAGGCATCGCCCTTGTGGCTTTTCAGTGATCTCCCGGGGAGAGGGGGAATCCTCACTTATTCAGTTACCTTCAATATGGAAGTCTGGACTGACATGTTCAAATGTTAAGGTGGCAGTATTTTCATTTGAAATAGAACAAATATACAAATGTTGTGTCAAACGCATTGTTTCATAAATTGTATTAGTTAGGATAAGGCAAAAGGTAGTCTTTTTGTAAAAATCTATGTTGTGCAGACTCTACAAAATATAGACGTGAGCGCTTACAAATATAAATATTTCAAAACTTCAGTAACTAAATTTTGGGTAGTAGGAATAAAACCAAATAAAAAACTGTATTATTTAAGTTTCATTTCCAAGCACACCCTGAGATCTGTATCATGATGTGAAGGACAAATTCTGGATATGAGTAGTTTTCATCACAGATACTGTTTCACAATTATAAAAATCCACTAACTTTTGGATACACAGAGATGTCCTTGCCACTGGAAGTAGGCTGGATATTTAAAATGAGAGTAAACGTAAGAGTTTACCAATTATGGTAAGAGCAGAGGACTACATTATCAGCTTTATAGAAAGTCACATAAAATATTTCAAATTTGGACTTCGTAAATATTTTCTCAAACCAGGTGGCAGTAGTGAGTGAAAAATAGGTCTTTCCTGCTCTCTTTCTGGACTGTGTGAAATAGATGAATACAGCAAGAGAACAATCCATTGCTCTAGAAGGCTTTTAGAGATAGAAGTATTTTTTTAATACTTTCTTGATTTTGATTATAAACTAATGAGAATTTAATAACGAGAAGAGGTAAAATAATTGTGATTTTTCAAACACATGAGTTGGTATTTGGAGAATGGCTTAACATCAAAACCAAAAAAATTAAATTCTCTTCTGAAATGATTGATGTTTGAGAAATAGTACTTAGGAGATCTAGACACCCACTTTTAAGAAAATACGGCAAATATTTGTGATTCATGTGATTCTTAAAGCTAGCATTACAGGAGAAAGATGCTGTTAGTGCCACAGAGTGTTACAGAGATTCCACAAAAAATGGATTGTATAGATTGCATAGATCAATCTGGAAGTCAGGTTCAGTGTTTGACAGATCTTCTCTAGGCCACAGAACAATGCTACATACAGTCAGTAAGACATTGTTGATTTAATTTCACTTAAGTTAAATTTGGGAGGCTTATAAAATAAACACAATCGGAGAAGTGCAATGCTACCCTGTAATATAAATACTACGGAAAATTAGAATAACAATTGGCCTTCCTAGGCCTATGTCTACTCAAGATTTTCATTAGCATGTTGGGTTTCACTATAAATGTCTTGATTATCATATTCTTAGATTAAGCAAATTTGGTAGGGATCACAAATATTTAAAGTGACATTTCAGTCTTCGAATGTCTTTCCAAACTAGAGGACAAGGCCAAACCTATTATGATTTAATTCAACCAGGGGAAAAATAAGCCAGAATTTTCTCCCCTCCCCACAGCCCACTCCCCAGATTGAATAAATTGCAGCAGCAAAGGGATAGTTTAACAAAGCAAACATGGTGGTTTAGGAATTTCCAAACCCTCAGGTCACAGTCAGTCGTCAGTGAAATATCTATTTTAGGCAAAGGAAAGAAAACGGTTTTGTGTTGGGTGGGGATTAGCAAAAGGGCAGAGTAAGACGCTCAGCATAATTTTCTCTCCAAAAAGCAATGAAGACGCTTGACAGGATGATCACAAGCGACCATTTCTGAACTCTGAAAATTAACCAAAAGCATAAGACAAGCTGAGGAGGATTTATTCAAGGAAAGCCACTGAACCTTGGCAAAAGCAGAGGATTTCTGTGTTTGCATGTAGTGATGCCCTGCCACCCCTCCCCCCCAGCCCGAGCCTCCCCCCCTGCCGCCCCTCCCCCGACCTGCACCACTGGAGCCCACAGAAAAAACCTGGAGTCCAGAGCCACACTGAAAACAGTCTGAGAAGGTTGCACCCCAGCTGCCTGAGGCTAGGACAATGGTGGGAACAACAGACAAGTCCCACCCGCCAAAGGGAGATCTTTGGACTGACACGGGACTTGACAAGCCCCACGCATTCCTGCAGAGCCCAAAGTCTGTGTGTATCCACCCCCACAAAATGCACTTCTCTCCTCTTGTGCAAGCCCGTCCCTTCTGTCTCTGCAGGAGCTGGGAACGAGGGTGTTTACATGACCAAAGAGACAGACCACATGGATTAAAATGTCTGTGGTGACTTAGGTATTTCTGGGGTGCAACCAGGGAAAGGGGGGATGTGTCCAACTTGGGACAGTCTGGAGTTAGACTCTGTGCCTGAGTCTAGTCTCTGCTCAGAGTATTTTCAGAACTGCCTCCGCATCACACGAGACCCCAGAGGGACAGCAGAGGTGCCAACACTCACTTCTCCAGAGCGGTTTGCACCACATTCCCCAGAGGTCTTTGGAAAGCCACCATGCAAATAAAACCTCACTTTAAACAGTACCAAAGAACGTGAACGTGACGTAAAAGGAGCAGAAAGCCACACAGTGCATTCACTGTCTTACGAGCCAATGGTGTATGTGAGCGGAAGGGTTGGGAGGAGAAGGAGTTGGCCGGAGAGTGCAAAGGTAACAAAGAAGTTTTAAAAATAGAATATAACACAAGTACTACATTCTAGCTGGTAAATTTCCTGTTTAATGGTGTTGGATAGCTATTAAGAAACGACTTTACGTGCATACGGAGGTTGAACAAGCAGGAAAATACACTGCGAATATGAGAGTCATGATTCTCATCCTTAGAAAAAGAAGTTACAAGTACAGGCCAGGGCACGACAAGAGTAAACCCAAGTCTTGGATTAAAATCAGAGGCATCGATATGAATTCATGGCTTTTAAATATGCATAGGGATAGTTAAATGCAGGAATGTGTGTACCATGGGTTAGTCAGTCCACATACCTGATGACAAGGGGGAAAATATAACCTTAGTGTAGAGAAACCCAGCACATGCTACATTAGCAAGCGGTCAGGGCTAACACCCTCAGCGATAAGATATTGAGGGACAGTGTCCATAGGCACCCTCTTCTCATGAAAGACGTGGAGACACTGAGGGACGGTTAACAGGGAGAGACCAGGGCGGTGCGGCAACCAGAGGCCATGTGGGACCCGCACCTGGATCTTGGAACAGTGATGACAACCACAGAAAAATATGAAATCCATATAAAGTCTGTAATTCAGTTACTAGTTTAGATAAGTGTACTATGGTCACATAACATACTAACATGAGAGGAATGTGGATATACGGGATATCTCTGTATTATTTTCGTAAATTTCCTAGAAGCCTAAAACTATTTCAAAGTAAAAAAACACAAAATTGCATTAGAATTTTCTTCCTACAGTTTTTTTTTAAAGGTTTGCATGTTTAAGAGCTGCTTGAATATGCCTTTCAGGCCTGAGTCTCTGTCATTCTTAGGGGTCATGGCTAAATGCTGTACTTGGCTGGGTTGCTGTTGTGTTTGGCTTTTCTGTATGTTTTATATGCACATTTACATTATTTCATAATTGTGTTTTTATTATCATAACAGTGAAAACAAAGCTGCCTCTCTTCAGATATACATTCTGTGGCCACGTCAAGCCAAGGATGGAAGGTGGAGACAGCAGACTTTGCTGGAGGCAAGGGGCCCTTCTCTCTGGGTTTCGCAAGGGCCACCTGAAGGTTACATGCAGCCCTTAGGCTGTTGGCTCATCAAATATTAGACAGTATTTCTGGGAAATCTACCTAGACTTTGACATAAGTTTGAAGGAAAAGGAAGTCGGTCTTGAGGGATTTCTTTCTTTTCTTGACCTGGTCCAAGCCATGCTGGGAACACACTGTTCCTTGCTCAGGGGATCCTGCCGGTCCGAATCTCGAGACTTCATCTGGAGTCACACACGAGAAGTCACATATGAGAAGCTGGCACTCCTCGCTGGTCAAGGCCCACACTCATGTAAGTTCTGTGGGGCCAGCGTACGTGCTGATAGGCTGATCTCTTCGTCGGAGGCCTCAAAACTTCCTGTTGGTCACAGAGTAAGTCAATGGACTTGTGTCATGAAGAAAGTGGATTAAATAACCCAAGTGAAACAACGAACGAAAGTTTAAAACTCCTGTGATTATATTAGCTAAAAATGCAATGTTTTACCTTAACATGTAAAAATGTCTACACTTTCACATAAATCAAAAGTATGACGCGTGTTTTGGGCTTCGTGGCTTACCAGGCACTTTTAAAACCGTTCCCTTCCTTAGCGCTTACAGCTGAACCAGTGCAGTGCTGTTGTGCAACTCCTGCTGGTGAGAAAGCCGTGTTCACACACCGCCTGACCTCACGCCACCAGCCAGGGCACAGCCAGAGCTGCAGGACAGGTCGCTGTGCTGTCCAGAGCCACGCGGGGCCGCAGAGAAGGGTCAGCGGGGACACCCGGGACCTGCTCTTCTCAGCAGGGATTATCAGCCATATCCCGCCAGGGGCCGGGTTACCAGATCCCTTCCGGGGCCTGCGTTCCAAGTGACTGGAGTCTATGCACGTACATTGTAAGTCAACATGACATACTGTCATCAGACAAATCCCACATCTGGAGCGTGAGTGCTGGGTTGCATGCCGGCCCCGCCACCTACCAGCTCCAAGATTCATCTAGACGACTGGCCATCTTTGAATCCGGTTTCTCATCCGCAAAGTAGGTACAAGACGAGATAATGAACGTAAAAAAATCCCACTGAGTGCTGGGCACACAGGAAATGCTCCAAAGCATTGCTGAAGTATTATTACTATTGCCCTTGTCACAGAAAATGTCCAGCTTGCGCTGGTGATCACCTTTGCCCCACATGCTTCAACACAGCAGGTTGTTCGACTCCAGTCACCAGTGGACACGGAGTGTTTTATTCAGCTTTTCTGCCTTCCAGCGTCCCGGAACATGGCAGGGGGACTCCCTGGAACGTCACACAGAGTTGTTACTTCAGGAAACCGTGCACCCAGCATTCTAACTGCAGCTCCCGTCACACGTTTAATGAGGACAGGCCATGAGCTCAGTCCTTGGAGGGCCTCACTCTAACTTAGCTAACCTCTAATGCGCACTGCATTTTCCGTGCCGGCTTCCGCCTCGCGTCTCCCACCAGACAGCAGTTGCTCCCTGCAGGGACGGAAGCTGTGTTGCGCTGTTCTCTAAGCTCAACGTACCAGCTGATGAGCAGGAGTGAATGCCAGTTAGTAACTGGGTGTTGGGTAAGTTTTGTAGTTCCATATGAAGATTTTATACCTACATTATGTATTAAGATCCCTTCCTCCGAGAATTTAATACAGGAATCTGTTACGTGAAATGCAGATTCGATCATCCATCGTTCAGTCGACATGTGCTTATTGAACATCTACTGTATTCCAGACAGCATTCGAGGCAGAGAATAGAAGAGACGAGCATTCCTGCCAGTGTGTGTTGGTGTGAGGGTTACTGAGGAAATGACTGGAAGCTGTATCTCTGGTGCAAAACAGAAGTTGCTTGCTTTCCTGTAATTTACCAAGGCCTAGAAAAATAGACAAGAATGCGTTAGGGGCAATATTCGGTGGAACTACCTCTTGGTGATGCCATACCATGAAATAAAAGTGAAACTCATCTTTTTTTAATCACTTAGGTCTTAGCTTCCATGAAAGACCCTCTCCTTGCTGCCCTGGACACCTGGAGGCCAGGCGTTTCCCACAGCCAAAGCGCAAACCTGCCAGATGGCGGCCTTCCTTATGTCTGTCTCTCTCCCAGGACTGGGCTCCTGGTGTCAAGGCTATGCCCATTCTCCACTCTCTCCTCAGTGCACAAGTCAGGTCAGCAACCTGCTCAACTGAACTGAACCAACTGGGTAGCTTGCTCACATCCTTGCAAAAAAGTCAACAACCAACTTAATTAAGGCTGAAAAAGACATTAACATATGGAGCATCTTTGAGCCCCTCAAAGACAACCAACAGGCTGGCAAGGCTCAATTTTACTTAGTGTTTTGGATTTTTATTTCCCTAACTATTCTAAAATGATATTGCTTTATTCCCAGAATAAGCACATGCACAGAAAGAATCCCTTCCTCTACAGACCTCAGCTGCTCTGCAATGTACCCGTCCATGCAAACACAGCCTCCATCTGAACTTATTTTCCTAATTACACGCATGTAATCTAAAAAAAAAGCAAAGAATGTGGGAAAGGATAAAGTTTAAAATAAACTTTAAGCGGTAGGAATGCAGGGGACCCTGAGAATGGTGGGGGGAGTGAGTTTCACATCTCCGTTTTAACGTACTAACCTGGTAGGACCCAGGCAACCGGGAGTTTATGCTGCAGACATGAAATTAAGGATGCAGCAAAGCAATGAGATAAACTGATTTTATTCTAATATAGTTAATGAATTTTATTTTTTATTTATTTTTTAAATTTTTTCCTAATGTTTGGTTATTTTTGAGAGACAGAGAGACAGAGCACAAGTGGGGGAGGGGCAGAGAGAGAGGGAGACACAGAATCCGAAACAGGCTCCAGGCTCTGAGCTGTCAGCACAGAGCCCGACACGGGGCTCGAACTCACAGACCGCGAGATCATGACCTGAGCTGAAGTCGGACACTCAATCGACTGAGCCACCAGGAGCCCCGTTAATGAATTTTAAAGTATGTGAACTTAGAAAAATACAGCTATGTTGGCTGTACATGTAATAACATTTAACTTTTGCAAAACCTAAAGTTCAGGGTTGTATTTCTTCCATTCTGATAGTGTTATTTTGTTCACAGCCATACTAACATTTTACTTTTCAGTATTGAGAAACTGAGATATTCCTCAGCCATTAGAATTTTGATTATAGCAGCAAAATAACAGCACGGAAGGGTGCCTGTGATACACTGTTCAGGTGAAGTCGAGGACCCACACCCCATGTGCACTGCGGCCAAAGCTGAGTAAGCTGTGTGCATCTTAAGAAACTGGAAGGAACGTGGAGGTGGAAATATTTCGTATGTTAGGGTGCTGAGGTTGTGCAACGAGACTTTTTTTGTCTAACATTTTATATCATGTCTTATTTTCTTAGTAACGCTAAGAACTAGTATAAGAATTCAAGTACAAATTAATTTTTTCCCAAAGAGTAAATATAAACTTAACCATGGTATCGCTTCTTCTTGCTTTGTTCTGGCTTACCTTTGCCAAACTAGCTGCAATTTCTCTCCTAGCACCTCCAAGGAGATTATAATTATACTGTAAATCCTGAAAAAGAGACCTTCTCATGAAATTTTACTGGTGACCCCTTAGAAACAAGGTCAGTGCATTACAGTGTGGACGGGTTAGTGTTACGTAAGTCCTACAACAAAGTTAACTTAGAAGTCCGCCCATCAGTCCACACACCTAGAGAATAACTTTCCTGGAGCACGTGTTAACAGATAACCTTTTATTTTAAGTCTTTAAAAGCAGTTGTCTTTCAGCCCGTAGAAGTAACAGCAAATGTCACGGGAGTTGTTTACCTCTCCCTGGTTTTGTATGATGGACTGAAAAAGGAACTCTTGCCTGGACCCTCTTCCGAAACTAGCAATGCCCACTGCCCAGGCCAGACCTGTGGCTGCAGCACTTAGGTGGTGACCAATGGACCAGGTTCTTCGTTTTCAACAATATTTGAAGGGTTTCTTAAATACAGGACTTTTACAAGTTTAGTTGGAAAAGATTGAGTTCATGATATATGCCTGCAGGCACAAACCACATAATTCTAGAAACAAAGTGATTAAAATCCCTAACTTCTGCTTCCTAGGAGATTATGATGGTTTCACTAAGGTGCCTGTGTTCTGCTAAATGAAATACATTTTCAGTTTAGACCCTGAGAAGCAGCCACTGAAGAAGATGCCCTCTCCACCCACCTCCTCAGCGAGCACAGCTGACTAGGCAGAGGTCACACACCTGCCAGGTAGGTTACAGACGGGTCTTGGGCCAATTCTACTGTGGTTGGTGACAAAGGATTTGAAATAAGAACCAACAAAACCGTAGCACAGTGAAGTCCACAAAAGTCAGACTTTGGGCCCAGAAAGAAATCTACCCTGGACAAGTTATTTCTCTGCTGCTGACCATGTTGCCTTTGCTGCAGCCCAAGCTCCCGGAAAAGAGCAAAGATAAGGCACCTGCCTCGTATCCCAAGGAAGAGCTGCCTGGTCGGACTCCTTCCCCACATTCTCACGGGAGACTCAGCCCTTGTTCACCCACGACAAGGACAAACGCACATCCCCCAGGTCCTGGTTCTTTGTCCCGTGAACATTAGGCTGAACTGCTTTCTCTCTGCTGACCTGCAGAGCCAGTGCTTATTGAGCCAGACTTTGCCTGAGATTCTCCCTTCCCCCAGGCCCTGACCTTCCGCCCTCCTTTGAGTGTGGGAAGAGGAACAACGCAGTGACCACTTCCCTGGGGAATGGTGACCTCGAGACACAATACCCTCTGACCTCCTGCCCCTCCCTTCCCCCCCCCCCCCCCCCCAGCCCCGGATCGTCCGTGGCCCGCCCAGCTCTTCCCAGCCTGTTCCTTCCTTCTCAGGGCGGAGGAGCCCTCCTGTGCCTGACCTGAGATGTTCAAAGTCTCCGGTCCAGAGAACCTTCCCTCTTGCTGTAAAGTCTCCTCTTTGTGAAGTAAGCTTCTCAAAGCCCGTCCTTACCTGCGTTGGGATTTGTTTTATTTTTGTTTTGTACATTTGTGACATTCTGTTTGATTAAATTGGTTGACAATCACACAAATTCCTTAACCACAATGAGGAATGCATGATGGAGGCTCACTGTGGCAGGTATGTGGACCAGGGACCCTCCCGCACAGAACTCACAAAGACACTGGAAACAAACAAAGCCAACAAATCATTTGAAAATGTGTGGATGATCAGGGCGCCTGGGGGCTCAGTCGGCTGAGCGTCCGACTTTGGCTCAGGTCATGATCTCGTGGTTCGTGAGTTTGAGCCCCGCATCGGGCTCTGTGCTGACAGCTCGGAGCCTAGAGCCTGCTTCCGATTCTGTGTCTCCCTCTCTCTCTGTTCCTCTCTCTCTCTCAAAAACAAATAAACATTATTTTTTTTTTTTTTATGGCTTAGCATATGGAAATACAGTGAGCCTTGGAAGTCTGATCTGCAAGAACAGGTAAGTCTCAACTGGCTAAATGGGAGTGCTAAATCTTGGTGCCCAGAAGTATGGATTTCATTATAGAGGCAGGAGGTGGAAATAGTTTTTGTAAATTCAGGCCCTCGAAAGGTGACGACTGTAGCACTTGGAAAGGAGACCAGCCTTGCTGAAGTGCACACCTGTCTCTGGTGGAGGGAGGCAGGCTGAAAGAGAAGAAATCCCACGATGCTTCACCCTGTGGTTTTAGTTCACTCGCCTCTGTGGCCCCCAAGCCCTAGTTCTAAAGGGCAAGCCTGGGACCAAGCACAGCAAACACATGTCCTCTTTGGGACAAAGGGCTGTAAATATGGCCTGGGTTTAGTGTCACTTAGGCCAAGGTCCAGAGCTTCAGGACTTTACACGATTCTTGGCAGAATGGTTGGGGAGTGGCGGTCGTGGAAGGGTGACGGGGCAGAGGCTGCAGTGGAAACCCCAACTCCCAGTGGATGGATCCCTGAAGGCAAGGGTGAGGGAGGGGGAAGGACCCAAGCAGCAGGAAGAAGGGGCGCATTTGCTTAAATATGGGACTTGGAGAGCAGCCCTCTCTGGGAAGTGCCGGGTGCCCATTGGCAAGGGGATCTCGAGGGGAGAGCTGGGTCTGCAAATCAAAGGCCAGGAAGACACTTGCACTGACCCGAAGTAAAGTCCAGAAGAAGAGAGAGAGGCAGGTCCTGGGGAGGGCCCTGTGCTAGACTGAGCACAGGACCGCTGTGTGAGTGGTCAGCTGAGGAGGGAAAAGCCAGGAAGATTTGGTGAAACGAAATCTAGGAGAGAAAAATAGTCAAAATGAGAGCACCAGCGGTGTGACCAGCTGCCACCGGGGTGTCAAATAAAGCGAAGACGGAGGGGAGGTCACTGGCGTGGAAGTCGTTGAGAGTCTTGCCAACTGCTGTCCCAAGGGTGAGTTGAGGGCAGGATGAGGGATCCCACAGGGGGAAGCAGGGAAGAGCCAGCTCTGAAGGTGACGAAGGGAAGTCAAAAGCAGTGGGCACGGAAGCGGGAGGCCTTTCTGCAGGGGTCGAGACTGCCAGGCGGGGGGCATAATCGATGGATGGGGGCCCTGGGGGGCGGTTCGTCTGGACAGTCCGGCTGCTGCCCTGGGAGGCAAGATGCGCAGGTGTGGAGCGCGCGAGGCGGGGGCTGTCCTCGCTACCTGACTTCTGTTCTCTCAAAAAAGAATCAGCACCATGTCTGGTGAGATGTGGGGGCTGAGAAAGAAGGGCAGCGGTTGGTCGCTGTGGAGACTGGACGGCAGTTTTAGGGAAGTGGACGCAGCTGCCAGTGGCAGTCTGAGACTGAGTCCCCAGTGGGCGGTGGGGGAGGCCCCCAGGGTGAGGGGCCTGGCAGGGCAGTGAGGCTGGGGTCCCCGCAGCCGGGAGCGCCAGTCCTGAGCCAACAGGAAACGTCTAGGTGATAAATGTGGAGCTCTGAGGTGTGCAGCGTAGTCACGTGACCTGAGCCAGTTAGGAGGTGAAGTTTGGTGAGTGGCTATTTGCTAAGCCCCCCCTGCAGCCCCCCTGCAGGGGCCAGCTTCTGCTCAGAGAACCTTAGAGGTGTGCAAAGAGCAAGTGTGGGTGAGGTGCCAGGCCTGCTGTGGGGCTGGAGACAAGCCAGCCTCCCAAGCGCAGGGCAGAGGAGGGAAGGGGTTAGAGAAGAGCTGCTGAGAGAGACAGAGAAGCCCCACGTTTCTCTCACCCAGCACGAGGGTGGTTCAAGTCCTCAAGCCGCAAATGGGCATTAGTTTCTAAAAGCTAATAACCATCTCGATATCCCCTGGCTAAATATAGGGATGTGAACCCCGAGAAATAATCTAGAGGGAGAGCGAAATGTAATAAAAGGTACTCATTTCAGTATGAATTCTCATACTACGACCTACGTCCAGTGATGGCAGTGAGTGTAAGAGAATTGCGCAGTCACTCTTTGCAACGTTGAGCAATCATCCCAACAAAGCGCTAACATTGTGGGAACACATCATACCACCTATACGGAGTATCGAGTGAAGGCTTGCCCTGTCAGAGTATTTTCTCTAATTAACGATTAAGGTGAGGCAAACATGATCTATACATATGAACAAGGACCGGATGGGGCATGGAGATACAACCAAATGTTTGGGGCAGAGAGAAGGTCGGCCAAAAGAGGAATTTTGAGTTTGGTTCTTTTTTACATTGTCGTTTCGGCATTAGATGTTGTCTCTAGTTGGTTAAAGGTGCACGTAATCAGCAGGGTGTCACAGCCGTGCTGTCCCGTGAATATCTACACAGGCATGTGTGTGTCTGTGTCTACACTGCACGGGCTTCTCCCTTTGAAAACCGATCGTCGTGAATCCATTGAGACACGAGGGCCAGGCTCCTGACCCTCGAGGAGCTGCTCTTCTGTCCATCTTCAGTCTCTGAACCGACAGAGAGAGAGTCACCGTCTATGCTGCCCTGTCTTTTGTTCCTGCTGTGCACCCAGAGCCAATCAAAATACCCACAGGGTCCCAGCGAAGAACTAATTTCTACTGATTCTGTTATTCGTTAAACATAGGTTATGAGCTAGTAAGTGAAAATACATTTTAAGTGTTGGGGATTTTTTCAAACCAACCTTCTCCTCGGGCTCATGGTATGTTATTAGTTATGGGAAAATGTCTATATGGGCCACAGAAGGGCCAAGACTGTGTAAAATTGGAAGGTTAAAAATACTTTCTAAAATAGTCCTCTCTTTCTTTGCCTCCCCCAAAGCTAGAAAATTTTAGGAGTCAGATGTTTTCTGAAGGGAAATAATGTCCCTGGGAGCACTGTTTATAATTCCGAGTAGCAGAGCTGAGCCTCTGTGGCCTATTTATAGTCACTCTGAGCTCTGGGTGGAGGTCGGTGTCCTGAAAGGGGCTTCTGGAGGCAGCCAGGAAGGTGTGAGCCTCCAGGCCTTGGGAGGTATGGTGAAGGCTTTAAAGGTTTTGCAGAGGCAGAATACGCTGGTGTGTCGATATGTTGCCGTGGAACACAGTCTGGGGGGTGAAGGGCAGAGAGATCTGCTTGTGATATGGTCAAGGAAGTGAAGGTCGCTACATGAGAGCCAGACTACAGTATGAAGACCCCGGGGTCCTAGAAGTTGAGGACATGCACCCCGCCAACCCCCTCCCCCCCCCCCCCCGGGGGGGGGTCTCTCTCCAGAAAGACCACCAAGTGTCCACAGCGAACACCAGAGCTGTCCACTCTCCTGCACGGCTGGGCTGGCGAGCACAGTGCAGCCAGTTCAGGAAGTTGTACCCCCATTTCTCAAAGTGAAACGTACCAACCTAATGACCAACAGTTGACCCTTAGATATCTCCCTGGAAGATGGAAGACTGTCATCTGATACTAGGTAGGGTATGCCTGCGAGCACAGAAATGCTTATCTCAGCTTTGTTCACATTGGGCTCAATTTGGAAACAACCCTGGGGGGGGGGTCCTGGATGGACACACTGTCATACATACATCTGATGGTAATGATGGTGTGTGGGAGAATGTTACCACCAGGACACCCTCCCTGGTCTGAATACCAGATCTGTAACAATTTGGTTAGAATGGAAACATTGCTAACAGTGTTCAAATAGCCTGAGGCCCTTGGTGTGGGAAAAGCCCAGATACAGGATTCAGAGAGGCTGGCCAAGAAGCAGCGAGGCAGCAAGAGGGCCTCGGGAAAGACTCTTGATGGTTTTGAACACCAGGTTTCTTCACAGGTGTGTGAAGTACCTGTGTACTTTTGTATAAAGTACCCAAAAAACGTAGGTATAAAATTGATACTCAATAAACACCTCTGCTTTCCTTCTTAGTTCTCTTGCTGAGAAAGCAGTGCCACGTTTCCTTTGTTTATTCCCTACCAATGACTGCAACAGTTACATTCTCTCCAACTTAATTCTCTGGATAAGGGAGATGGTCCTTCCAGCCTGTGGCCCTGCTTCCAGAGAGGCTCACAGGGCTGGGTGCTCTCTGTACCGGCTCAAGGAGCTTGGTTCTGGTAGTTACAGACGGTTAGGGATGGGGTTTTGAGGGGAGGGAGATAGAAGCAGGTGCGAATAGAGGAGAGAAACTGGTGGCCACCTGGCCATACAGGCAGTGACAGCAAATCTCCAGGTTGCGGGGAGGATGTCAGAGGACCCTTGGTCCCACCGCTGGCCTTGGACCTGCCATTGCGAAGGTTCTGCTGGTCTGGGAGATTATGCCCCATAGTGAAGTAAGCACATGCACTCTTTAAAAGCTTTACATTTTATTTTTAATTGTGATTGAACCACACGATGTGAAATTTACCACCTCAAACTTTTATAAGTGCGCTGTTGAGGGTACTAAGTACACTTCTGCTGTTCTGCAACACATCCTAGAGTTTCGTCTTACAAAACTGAAACCCAGCGTCCACCAAACACTAAGCTTCCCTCTCCTCACCAGCCCTGGGCAATCACCTTTCTGCTCTGGGTTTGTGTGACGTTTGACTCCCTGACACTCCTCATCTGAATGGGATCACCAGCATTTGTCCTTTTGTGACAGGCTTATTTTACTTCGCAGACCATCCTTGAAGTTTATCAATGTTGTACCATGTGTCAGAACTTCCTTCTTAGTTTTTAAGCTGAACAATAGTCCGTTGTACGTTCAGACTGCGTCTTCTTTATCTATTCCTTTGTCAGTGGACCTTGAACTTGCTTCCGCCTCTTGGCTATTGTGACTTCGGCCGCAGTGAACGCATGGGAGTGCAGTGTCTTGGGGCTCCTGCTTTGCGTTCTTTTGGGTATAAACCTGGAAGTGGGATGCTGGGTCGTGTGGTGTTTCTAGTTTTAATGACCTGAGGAACCTGCATACTGTTTTCCACAGTGGCCGGATAATTTACAATCCCACCAGCAGTGTAAATGGTTCTGATTTCTCCACATCTTTGTCACCATTTGTTCTTTTCTAGTCTTCTGATCGTCATTACCCTAAAGAGTAGGAAATGACCTCTCGATGTGGGTTTTAGTTGCGTTTCTCTAATGATTCGTGATGTTGAGCACACTTTCCTGTAGTTATTGGCCACTGTGTATCTTCTTTGGAGAAATGTCTATTGGAGTCCTGTGCTCATATTTAACCAGGTTATTTGTCTTGTTGCTGTTGCTGCTGAAGCAAAGTATTTTTGAAGACCATTAAAACCCATTTACCTTAGATGCATATGCCTATGGTCTGTCATCTGGTATTCACGAGTACACACGCGTGTAAAAAGAGAGAGAGGAACCTCATCTTGCGGTTTCATTTAATTCGGTGTTTCTCAGCCTCAGCACTGCTGGCATTTTGAACTAATTCTCTGTCGTGCAAGCTGTGCACTGCAGCACGTCTGTCCTCTGCCCGCTGGAGGCCGCGTCGTGAAAAGCGTGTCTGCGGACCCTGGCACTGGCTCAGGAGTGAGGGCGGCGCACCCTGGCTGGGAGTCACTGACCCAGTCACACGAGGAGCCAGTGGCCCTGTGATAGGGGCGGTGTCACTGCGATCGCTCCTCTGGACGTTGCCTAGCACGATAGAGACTTTCTTAGGCCGGCGACCCCCACTCGGAAGGGAGGCCTCGTGCGAGAAAGTCAGAAGCAAGGCAGCACCAGGGATGCTTTTGAAGGTTGTCCGTTGGCTACACTTTGGGTACAAATGGCTCGGAAGGAAAATTCTGATACTGTGGAGGAATTTAAGCTTTGTTTTTACCCAAAAAATCTTATCAGCAAATGGTTTGGAGCCAACGGGGAGATACAATTTGTTCGTGAAACAGCCGGTTTAGTATTATTTCCATTACATTTGACATGTGTACTGTATTCTAAGATTATAAAAATAAAATCTCTCTCTAGACTACCTATAAATATTCTTAGAAAAAATAAACTCTGTATGTAATTGCTCTTGAATTTTGGCACACACAAATATTCTCCAAAACTGAAAACACAAACGCTTTTTAAAATTTTCCCTGGTGCCCACTTCAACAAATTAAGTCTATTGTTTACCAAAAAACTTTTTAACACAAATGCCATGTCTTCTTACTTGCCTTAATTATTAAAGCAAATACCAGACGAGCCATTCTCATTTGGCCTCCAAGATACCTCGGTGTTATCATCGTGTATTCATTCTATAGCACATACGTGTTGTGCAGTGTGTAGCATAAGCACACGACTCTATTACTTGCATAGATCGACTTGGAAGTATGCAATAGTATTGACAAAAACATAGCGTTTCTTCCAAGGCTTTATAGGAAATTAGGAAAATAGGATTGAGATTACATTGTGCATTAGTATTTTATACGTTGCTTTTTTAGATTTTTAGTAGTTCCCCCTTTTTTCCCACTTTGAAATCATTTCTCATAGTTACACATATAGATTATGTCCAGGCTTTGCTGTTCGGTGCATCAAGGTCACGTACAACTGTGGGTTTATGATTTTCTTGTAGCACCCCACTCGGCCAGAGAAAATGCCGAAATACTAAGTCAGAGGTTATATTTTAAAACTTCTGATAAGTATTAACCAACCATTTAACAAAGTCATACAAATGTGTTCAACACCAGCAGACACATATGTATTTCCAGTAAGATAGGTTTTCAAAAAAATGACAGAGGAATGCTGCTAATAGAATTAGGTAGGGGTGGATATAAAGGTGGGTATGTTTTTGTTCATAAAAATGACTCCGATAAACAAAGTAGTTGGAATAGCCAATATCCATGTGTTTCTCAGAGACTTTTTAGATTTTGCAACAGAAAGCTACTAATTTATTCATAAAATAACACTAATGCTTTTGTCTTGTACAATTTTTCTTATTCATGCAACTGAGATTTTTTCTTAGTAGCTATTATTACTGTAGACTAGAAAACAGGGCAATGTTTTCAAAATCTTGTTATCTTTGGTATGTTGGTTACAGAATTCCATATGCTGTAACATATTCTTATCTAATCAAAAATAAAAGCTTACTTGTTTTTTTAATGTAATTTCTTTAAAATTTTTTAAGTAGGTTTTATGCCCAGTGTAGAGCCCAGCGTGGGGCTTGAACCCATGGCCCTGAGATCAAAACCTCAGCCTAGATCAAGAGTCGGACATTTAACTGACTGAACCACCCAGATACCCCTCTTGAAATTTTTTTTTTAAATTAAAAACGATTATTGAGGTATAGTTGACATAACATTATATTAGTTCCAGTGGACAATTTAATGATTTGATATTTGTAAACATTGCAAATGATCTTCACAGTACATCTGGTTATTTATTACCTCACATAATCCCCAAAATTTTTGTTTTCTTGTGACTTGTATTGTTTTTGTATTTAGTTTATTCACATAACTTTGTTAATCTTCATTTTTATAATTTCTAACCATTCTCCTCTTAAACTGGTCTCTTTTTTAAAACACTTTTTAATGTTTTTATTATTTATTTTTGAGAGAGAGACAGAGCACGAGCAGGGGAGGGGCAGAGAGAGAAGGAGACACAGAATCCCAAGCAGGCTCCGGGCTCTGAGCTGTCAGCACGGAGCCCGTCATGAGGCTCAAAGCCACTAACCATGAGATCATGACCTGAGCGGAAGTCGGACGCTTAACTGACTGAGCCACCCAGGCACCACTTAAACTGGTCTTTTCTTATTGACCTCATTGGTGATTTTTTATTGCGATGGAATTGAAATAACTCTGAGAACAGTGTAAGGAGCTCTCACCTACCTCTCACCCTTTTACATCAGTTGCTTACATTTTCTCCTTTTGCTTATTATTTCAGTAACTTTATATATTTTCATATATGTGTTTATTATTGTTTCTGAACTTTTGAGAGTAAGTTGAAGATGTTGGGTCACTTCATACCTACATATTTTCGTGGAAATTTTTTAAAAGTGAGAACTCAGAGTGGAGGACTATATTTGTTACCTAATGCTATATAATGGATTACTCCAAAGCTTTGTGGACTAAAACAACAAACATTTCTGTGCTTTAGGAATCCAGGGGTGATGTAGCTGGCTGCTTCTGCCCCCAATGCTTGTGCAAATCCGCAGTAGTCTCATCAGGCAGGGATGTGGTCTCATCTGAAGGCTTGGCTGTGGTCTGCTTTCATGCTCACTCTGAGGTTGCTGGCCAGGTCTGCTTCCACTGGGGCTGCTGGATTGAGGGCCTCGGTGCCTTTGGCTTTTGGTTATTGCCAGTGGCCCCTCTTGGCATCTTGACCTACTGGCATCTCCAGAGGTTGGCTCACAGCATGATGTCTGGCCTTCATCAGAGCAAGCAAGAGAACGGGAGAGCCAAGAAACGTGGAACCCAGAACCCAGCTGCAGCCTCAGCTTGGAAGGAGCCTGCCCTCACTCGTGTGCATTCTGCTTATTAGAAGCACGGCACTGGGTTCAGCCCACTCTAATGAGAGTTTGCACAAAGGCACGAATACCAGGACCCGGGATCACCAGGGGGCCATCTCAGCGGCTGCCTGCCACAGGAAACATTCAGTCAGTTCTGACCACCGATCTCCAGTAAGCTTCTAATAAAGCTTAATGATTGCCCTTGAGAGCTGAAGGCTACCACACACCCAGGTCAGCTTGACCACGTGTGCTTACGTTACAAAAAGCAACAAAACAAAACCCAGTAATACTTTCAAGTATCTACGATAGAAACATGTTTCTACTGGTTAGTTATTTGACTGGAGTATTAGTTCTTCTTTAGAATAGTTTGCATTCAGCTTCCTGGAGCCTCCAGAGCACAAAGCACATGCATACCAGTGTCTCTTCCGGAAACAAGAACAGTGAGGCAGTGATAAATAAGAAATAGTGAAGTAATTTGCACATTTTCTTTGAAAGATGTAACATCTTGTTTGTTTTCCTGTCAAGGAAATTCCTGTTAGGGAATTCTTGAGTAAGACCCGGTGGGCTGTTCCAGTACCTGAATTGCTCTTAGGCGAGTGAAGGAAAGGAGGAATGTTTACCCATGACCGCCCTGCAGGGTTGCAGGTGTGCACAGAGAACCACACGGAGACGGAATACAGAGGTCACAGGCATGGGTCCGGCATGCTGGGCCCCTCTGGACCTGACTCCTGCTTGCTCCTGCCACCATGCCTCTCCTCACGCACTCTTGGCACGCTGCTGTAGGGAACTATGTGTGGCTCTCAAGTTCTAGTATTTTCTGCCTTAGCCCTTACTAGCCCAGCACCCAGTTTTGAATGAATCAATGTATTGATTCTTCTTTTTGGGTCAATCATTGTTCTAGGCATCTCACCAGGCAACACATTTAATCCACGCATTGGCCCTAACAGGTAATAGTGTTATTTTCTGTTACCTAGAAGAGACTGAACTTTGGGAAAGTATGTCCAAGCTCTGGAACTGAGTGTGGGCGGAAGGGGGCTGTGATTCTTCCCATTCAAGTCCAGTTGTTTCCTGATGGACCTGCTCTGTTTTGAGCTCTCAATAAGCCAAGGGCACTGAGAGAGCGCAGACCGTCGGCAAGTTTCTTCTTTGAATCAAGATCATCTTTTTGTAATTTTTATTGCAAGAGAAATATCTGAGGCCTTTGTCAGATCAAAATGTTGATGTTAAAGGTGTGTCTGTTTTTCTGGAATACACTGCATTTAGGAATTTATGACTCAGTAATGAAAACTTCATCTGGCATAGCCCGAGGCGTTTGAGCTCCCAGACCAAGAAAGATTTGTTTTCCCACAGCTGACACAACCTGGCTTGATCACGGTTTAGAGGAACGCAACACCCCAAAAAAGGACCCTAGCATTTTGGAGAATTTCGTTTACATGACACTAACCCCCAAATGACCTTAAATTCTAAATAAAAGTTCCAAGGGCAATTTGTATAAGAAGCTTGTTTAAAAAAAATAAATTATGTGACAGGTTTATTATATATATTACAGACTAGACTGGCGAGCATTTTACTCAACATTTTAAAATCTTTAATTAAGACATTGCAGTACGTAAAGCTCACATAACAAAATCTACCAAAAATCTTTAAAATCCAAACACGTTTCTGAAAGAAAGCATGGTGCCACATAAGTTTACACGCTGAGGCTGCCAGGGCGGTTACCCTGTGCTGGGATGCGTGATACTCTCTTTCGTCGTCTCATTGTTTTGCTTACACAACAGTCGCCGCTCACAGGAACTTTCAAAGCGCCATGTCCTGTGGCGTTGGGCAAGTGAGGTCTGTTTAACAGAAGGCGTCAATAAAGCCAAGGTCATGATATCCCCAGATAACCGACACTGCATATTTTAGTTAGTGTTTTCTCTGCCCTTTGCTTGAATCCACCCTCCCGGGGTCTCGAGTCTGGCAAACGGCACCCCCTTTTTCCAAAAGAAGAAACAAGCAGCCTGAGGCAGGCAACGGGCCGCTGCTCACGAGGGTCAGAAGAGGAAGAGCAGAGAGCCTGTCATGCTGTTCGTTACACAAGTTGGGGAGTGCTGAGTGCGCCAGAGCGCTGCATCTGAAATCACTGGCATTAACAACCCAACAGGCCCTAGGTCGCCGGGGCTGTCTGCTGACGTTGAATGTTCTTTCTTGGGACTCTCAGAATTTCAGCTTGTTTTGTTTCTAGACATTTCCAAACAGCCATTCGAAAGACCAAGGAAGTTTGTATTCATTGGGAATGAAAAACCTGACGCACTTAGGCAAAGCTGGGTGTCAGAGCACAGCTTTTGTGACCATCCCTGGTAGCCTCACTGGGCCGCACGGAGGAGAAACTGCCCCGTGACCCCAGAGGGCCCGGACGGGCCTGCGCGCTGAGCCCCCCGCTGACCTTCTGCAGCGCCTGGCCAGGCGCGGGAAGAGTGGAGCCCCAGCCACCTGCTGGGGTGGAGACAAGGCAGGCGCTGGTTCCACGGCCGTGCAGAAGGCACTGCCCGGTCTCCAGTGGAGTGTCTGTCTTCTGAGCAGAGGCTTCAGCTGGGGAGGGAGCACAGAGTGGTGTAAACCTCGGTGGGGCTGCACCAACAGGGGTGAACGGCAGGCCTTCCGCTGGGCCTGCTTTCCAGTTGTAGCCATTTCTTTAACTGTTGCCTCAATATTTGCAGCAGTTGGTACTTGGGGCTTCTGAAAGTTACTCTCCAGGCACCGTGTCCATCCATCTACTGTGTACATTTTCTTTCTCTCTCTATCCTAGAGGCTGCATGCAGAAATGGAAATGAAGTCAGGTCTGAGGGGTCACAGGTTTCCCTTGGTTCCCTGGCAAGGGACGGGACTCAGCAAGCTCACGGCCCTAGTAACGGGATTCAGCTCTAGACCGAAGAACAGGGGGGCGGGACGCGATCATCGTCTTGCCAAGGGCACACCCCCAGCCGCTCAAGCGCCTTGTTTGACCCTTTTTTGCATGGCTCACTGTGTGTGCGTGCACATGTGTACATGCACGTAGTCAAACGTGTGCACACACAGGTGTGTACCTGTGTGTTCGTGTGAGTATGTGTGCACACACGAGCGTGCATATTTGTGTGTGCCTTGCACAAGTGTGCACACATGTGTCTGTGCTTGCACACGTGTCCACATGTGTGGGTGTGTGCATATGCACATGTCTCTGCGTGTGTATGCGTGTGATGTGTGCGTGTAAGTGTGCCGCATTTGGTGATTTGGTCTCCAGAAATCTGACAAGAGTTTGTCTTTTCTTTCCTATATTTTTATGTGGGTATGTACGTTTTAATTTCTTAACACGGACATTTTGCAGTTATCTGGGTCACTCCTTCCAGGGAGGGTTTAATTGCTTCACATCTGGAATATCTCAAGTTCGTCCTTCTTGGATTCAGTGTCGTGAGGGCTCTTCCCCAGGGTCCGTTCAAGTGTCTGGGGCCAGCATGATGCTCTCCAGTCACGTGGTTTCAGGCGAGTTCCGGCTCAGTGAACTTAAGCTCCTGTGCTTCAGGCTTTTTCTCTTACCTCTGTTTGCACGTCGTTCTCCCTACTGCCTTCCCACCACCTCTGTATCGCGGTGCCCCGAGATTCCATTTGGCTCATTTCTTTTGGGCGACGGAAATCAAGGGCATGGGGTCGGTCAGCCGGAGCTCTGGTGCCGTCTCCATTGATTATTTGCCAAATTAAAGCTGTGTTCCACAAGCAGCTTCCTTCATGTGCTCTTGGATTTCTCAACAGTTAAATTTTTACATATATTAATAACTGTAATTACAGAGTGGTTTAAAGTTCAAACAAGACACCCTGTATCAGCCCATTTTGTAAACATTAAAGCTCAAATCCTGCTATTATCTAGTTATAAAACCCTCCATTCCTTGACTCTTCCTTGGTTGCTGCACGAGATATCGCATTAATTCCATCCTTTTCTATTTTTTAAAAAAGTCATTATGTTGAACATGTGACATTGGTCACATTTGACTATTTTTACCTATGAGAGTGGCAATTTCATACAATTTAAAAACATATCAAAGTGATACATTGGCTGAAACTCTAAACAGAGCCAGTAGATGAACAATAGCCCATGAATGCTATTTGTGTCGCATTTTGCTAGGGGCTTAATTACTTGCGAATAATCACACCTGCTGGTTTGTGTTCATGTCTTTTTCGCCAGGAGGTAGTTTCCCTTAAAAGTCTGGTGATTCTTCATTTTCTGTTCACACTTAACAGTGTCCCATCAGAGGGGCACCTGGGTGGCTCAGTCGGTTGGGCGTCCAACTTCGGCTCAGGTCATGACCTCGCGGTCTGTGAGTTTGAGCCCCGCTTCGGGCTCTATGCTGACAGCTTGGAGCCTGGAGCCTGCTTCGGATTCTGTGTCTCCCTCTCTCTCTGCCCCAACCCCACTCACGCTCTGTCTCTCTCTCAAAAATAAATAAGCGCTAAAAAAAAAAAAACCCAAAAACAACAACACAGTGTCCCATCAGAAAGGTGAATGGAATCTTTGTAGTGACAAAGTAAGGCTTGTTCCGGGGTTTCTTTGGGGTAATTTGACAGGGAGTCAATCTTTATGCTGGAGATT
The DNA here is from genome assembly GCF_018350175.1 of Felis catus. Lineage (NCBI taxonomy): Eukaryota > Metazoa > Chordata > Mammalia > Carnivora > Felidae > Felis > Felis catus. The sequence goes on from NC_058370.1 coordinate 140,326,252, forward strand.
TCCTGAACACTGGAAAGTGGGGTCTTTGGTCTAGACTACGTCCTTTTCTGGAAGAAAAAGCTCCTCCCCTCGCTGGATAACAGGTGCTCGCTTGCTGGTGTTTTAAACGCCGTCTGTGTTCTCCTCTGTGCTAGGGTCCTGGAATCTCACCGCCTGGGCTTCTGTGCCTCGTCTCCACTGGCCTCTGACATCTACAGGCTGTGGCTTCCTTTATTTGGTTGTTCTGTTCTATACACTGATGGTTTCTTGAGAGGGAAGGGTGACTGACATATGTGAGCACTGGTCTGTCATAACTCAGAAGGCTTTTTCTTCTAACAGCAAAGCTTGAAGAAAAGGGTTAAAAATATTCAGTGACTCAACTTTCTGGGGCAATATGAACATCTTAAGGCACTAATTTACTGAGTTTCCTGAAAGTGATAAGGGAATAATTAATTATTTAATCTCTGCTTTGTTTTAAACATATCATGCAGGTTTGTGTGGTATTTAACACTCAAAAAGTGCAGATCACATTTTGATGTTTTCTTTGAAGGAGCCACTTAACTACTTTTCAATGCCATAAAGTGCCACCGAATCTTTATTTGAGAAAAAAAATTGGACTCTTTTTCTCTATACAAATGAAGATATTGTACTTTGAAAAAAGTTATTTGGGAATTCTTATATCTTTCTTGGTTTTCTTGAAGTTTTTGGATAAGAGAAAATGACCAGATACTTACCATATTGTTCCTATTTAACGTCTCGCTGGGGCAGGAAAGTGATGGAGTTCTGTTAGGGGGAAACAGGAGAGAGGGTAACTCTCACTGCTGCCCTTACACAGAGGAGGAAAGTGAGCTTTGGAAATATCTTTCAGTGGCTAAATTGAAACCAGAACCTAATCTCCTATTTAATAATTTAATATTCTTTCTCTCATACCATGTGGTAACTCTGCGTACTGTATGTTGTGCCAGTGGCTCTGAGGGCTCTGGATGGCCACCGCCCCCAGGGGCTGGCAGACGGGTGCGCACTGTGATTTCACTGCACTCCTGCCTGGGCCTGGGTCCTTCCCCTGCAGTCTCCAGGAGCCCCCTGGTGGCCGGGATCCCAGTGCAAAGGCAGGTACTCAAGGTTCCCAGTAGGACCCCTCCTCTTCGTCAGACTCACTCACTTCCAACAAACTGGCTCCCAGAGAAAGGTAATATTTGGATATTTGAGAGGCTGGATGCCTCTCTCATCACTGGAGTCAATGGTTTTCAACATGTGTTGAGGGAACTTCAAGAAGCTTCATAAACTATTAATTTTATATTTAAATTCTGTCTAAATAGTTTAACCACTACGTCCTCCATTCTGAGGCATAGTTTTTCATGTTTCCATATTTCTGAAGTCAGGACACATCTTACAACTGATGCTCTGCACTTACTATGATGTGGTCTCTTATTGTTCTGAAAAACCTAAGTTTATCGGTGATGAAGTTTCAGTTAATAGGGTCTCAGAATCAAGAACATCAGGTTGTAATCATTAGCCATTCCACAATGTTTAACTGCAAGAGGATTATATATATTTTTGTAAATTAAATCGTATCTAGCAGAAGGTCCCACCTATCAAGATGTGGGAAATCCCGGTTCACAGCGGTTCCTCGATTCTGTGAGAGCACTAGACGTGTGTGTGACCTTCAAGCCGGCAGGATCCACTTCTGCCAGCCCTCCTGACATTGTCCCCTTTCTTGTGCTATGCCTGCCCGGCGGTGCCTCTCTGGTTGGGTGCTGCCCCTGGTCTTGTGGGAGGGATATTCCTTGCAAGACTCCACAGCAGTCAGATGCTGGCCCCGCAGCCACGCAAACCCATCTGGGAAATGGCATTTGACAAGGGTTTAGACTGCGGGGAGCCTTGATACGAACTCCTCTCTCCTGACAAACTCCACCTCAAGACCTTCCTTTGGCTTTCCCAGTAGACGGTCCAGCTTAATGCTTTAGATTATTCCGGGTCTTCCCAGGAAGGACCTTGGTGAGAGTCATACAAGCAAATTGCTTTTTCCCACATAACCCTCCCCAAATCCGTTTGTGTGTGTGTGTGTGTGTGTGTGTGTGTGTGTGTGTGTGTGTGACAGAGAGAGAGAGAGAGAGAGAGAGAGAGAGAGCGCTCCAATCTACAGAAATATATCCTGGCCTTTAGGAAATGGGGTGGAGAATGGTAAAGGAGATGTTTTATTCTTTCCTGTGCAAATCACACACACAGATTGTGAATTAGTAATTTCTCTAATAATTCAGTCTGTAACACTAGGCATTTAAAATTGTAATAGCTTTAAACTTTGTGTGTTTTGAAATTTAGCATCAATGAAATCATCAAATGTTGTCAATTAAACTCTTCTATTTCTGCAGGCCATGGAATATATTTCCTCACCATCTCTATGTACATATTTGCTGCTGAATAGGAATTGTAGACAATTTTTATTTTGACTACAATCCCCTGGCAACCACCAATCATTTTACTGTTTCCATAGTTTAGGCTTTTCAAGAATCTCATGCAGTTGGAGTTATATAGTATGTGGCCTTCTCAGATTGTCTTGTTTTACTTAGGAATATACATTTGCAGTTACTCCACATCTTTTTGTGAATTGGTAACGTGTTTTATAACTGAGAGATGTCCAGTTGTATGGGTGTACCACACTTCGTTTATCCATTCAACTATTGATGACAATTTCATTGCTTCTGTTCAGAGATTATGAATAAAGCTCCTCTAAACATTTGTCTGTAGGTTTTGTGTGGACATGACTTTTTAACTCAATTGGTTAAATACGAGCACAATGACTGAATTGTACGATAAAACTATTCTAGCTTTGTGAGAAGCCACCAACTGTCTTCATGGTGGCTGCGCCACATTGTGTCCCCACCCGCGGTGGGGAGAGTTCCTGCTGGGCCACGCCCTCACCTGCACCTGCTGTTGTCAGCATTCTGGACTTTGGTCGTTCTAACAGTGTGTAGTGCTATCTCATTGCTGTCTGAATTTGCATTTCCCTGGTGACAGCTGATGTTGATTATCTTTTCACAAACTCATTTTTCATCTGCACACTTTTGCGTATCTTGCAGATTTCTGTTCAGGTTTCTGCCCACTTAAAATTGGGTTGTTTGTCTAGTTATTGTTGTTTTAAGGGTTCTTTGTATATAGATACAGATCCTTTCTTAGATATGTTTTGCAAATATTTTCTCCCATTCCATGGCTTGTCTTTTCATTCTCTTAATAGTATTCTCAAGTCAGAAGTTTTTAATTTTATTTTTATATTTAAGTAAATCATAAAATGTTGAATTTTGGAAAAGTCTCCAATAGTAGAACTCTGAACTATAAAACTTTAATTTTCATTCTAAAGTGTGTGGGCCTTTATTCTGTTTATTTATGTAGAACTATAAGACATTTCATTTGGGGGTCTTCATACAGTGGGAGATGCGACACTGACATCAGGATATTAGGTACTATCACAAATGTCACACAGACTTTTTTTTCACCACTAAACAAATATCAGTGAAATGTAACTGGAACTTAATCCAGAACTTGTTTAAGGGTACCATGACAAGCTTCTCTTTTGCCGCACAAGGTTTCCTAAAGCAATTTCACGGGGACAGCCACTGCCTGTTAAGGCGGTTCATGGCCTCTGTTAAGTCTAACTATTGGGAAGTTTTCCTTGTGTGGTGGCATTGAAGCTGGACGCCCTGTGACGGGCATCTGTGCTTCCATAATATGACCATGTGACCTTTCTACATGACCACACTTTAAATCTCTGGGTGGCTACATGCTTCTGCAAGAAAAGTGTCATTTTTATGCTCCTGATAAGTCGAATATTCCACTGCAGTATTAAGTTCCATTCCAGTGTGGAAATGTGTTGAAATCAGATTTAAACCACGGAGCTTAAAGTTTAACTTGTTGATGTGTAGCCATTTCCAGATTTTGACTGCAGTGTTAAAAACCACCAGTCATACTTTGGGGGAATATTATATTAGAAATGAATCATTGTTTTGAAACTGATAAAAAAAATGGAAAGGAAAATGTCACCATCCTGTCTAAATATTCCAGTGGAAGGAGGATTCCTTACAGCATGTGAGGAAACAGTCTCTTCCAAACTTTCTCAGCATTAAAAAAAGTTTAATGTCCTTGCAAAAAGTAAGCTTTGATATACTTCTTTGACTAGTCAAAGGCTATAACTAATATATCCCAGGACAGCATTGTGAACAACACCTATCCCACCTCCATGAAATCCTATTTGTTAAAGATTTTGAAAAGCCAAACTATAAAGGAAACATATCAGATTTAGTGGCCAGGGGGGTTTCCTTTCATTAAAATCCCACTGTTGCAAGGCAGTAAATTATGTACCATTATTGCTTTAGTTTAAAATAAGCTGTTTTTTTCTCTGTGCAGTTTTGTGATTTTTAGAACATGGATTTCATGGGGGCGACTGGTTGGCTCAGTCGGTTGAGCATCCGACTTCGGCTCAAGTCATGATCTCGCAGTTTGTGAGTTTGAGCCCCGCGTCGGGCTCTGTGCCGACAGCTCAGAGCCTGTTTCAGATTCTGTGTCTCCCTCTCTGCTCCTCCCCCACTTGCGCTCTGCTTCTGTCTCTCAAAAATGAATAAATGTTAAAAAAATTAAAAAAAAATAACGTGGATTCCTTGATCATTAGTGTCAAGTTACAAGCTCAGTGGAACAGGAAAGAAAATGACAAATATGCTGTACAACTACCAGCAAGTGAGACCCATGCCTGCAAGATGTGAGAAGCAAGCCAGCCCAAACAGGGTGTGGGAGAGCAGGAAAAAGGACCAGTGGCTTGTGATATTTCGGCTTTGAGGGTATTACACATGTCAGTACTTCTATCTTCACAGACCTCATCACGGCCTCATGGACTGGAGCTCACGGCACACCCTCACGGGACAATTGGGGAGATGGTCACGAAACTGAAGGATCAAGGTTAAGGGAGCCAGCACGGAGCACACTCACATCTCAAGGAGGGTTCCTGCCCACCCATGGACACTTCTTGTCCTGTCTAAAAGGTGGTGTGCGGGGCGCCTGGGTGGCGCAGTCGGTTAAGCGTCCGACTTCAGCCAGGTCACGATCTTGCGGTCCGGGAGTTCGAGCCCTGCGTCAGGCTCTGGCTGATGGCTCGGAGCCTGGAGCCTGTTTCCGATGCTGTGTCTCCCTCTCTCTCTGCCCCTCCCCCGTTCAAACTCTGTCTCTCTCTGTCCCAAAAATAAATAAACGTTGAAAAAAAAATTAAAAAAAAATAAATAAAAGGTGGTGTGCAGCTAGGCACTTCTTTGAAAGAGTGACTCTATGATTAGCAAATTATAGCTTTATGTCAACATAATTACATTTCATTCTGGGGAAATGCCCATTGTAAATTAAAATAGACTTTATACACATATACTAATTTGGTGGGTATTTGATATTCAGAATCACTTTGGCTGTTTAAATTAATTAGACGTGTGTGCTGACTTGAAAATAGATGATCTAGGGGCGCCTGGGTGGCTCAGTCAGTTAAGCGGCTGACTTCGGCTCAGGTCATGATCTCGCAGTCCGTGAGTTCGAGCCCCGCATCAGACTCTGTGCCGATTCTGTTTCAGATTCTGTGTCTCCTTCTCTCTGACCCTCTCCCATTCATGCTCTGTTTCTCTCTGTCTCAAAAATAAATAAATGTTTAAAAAAATTAAAAAAAAAAGAAAATAGATGATCTATAATAGACTCAGTCGTTCTTGTTTGTAGTATTATCCCTGCTCACGTTCACATGTGTGTGTGTTCTCTCTCTGTCTCTCAAAATAAAAAAATACGCATTAAAAGAAACAAGAAGAACACACACCACTCTGAGAAAGTCTGAAACAGAATCACTGATGCTCCAACACCCACTCCAGCCAGGCCTGCCCCATACACTTGTTTGGTCATTCCGACTTCAACACACAGCACACACTTCCAGTTGCTCAGGGGGGAAACTGGGAAATTGTCACCGTCCCTCCTTTCTGCATCTTCCATATCCAGTGTACAAGAAAGTCCCTTGTCTCTTCATCTGAAGCGTAACCTGAATATGATCTCACTGTGTCCACACAACAGCCACCGCCCCTTGTCATCTGGACTATTGCAACTGTTTCCAAACAGGTCCTTGCCTTTCCTTGTATGTAAGGTCTATTCTCCCTCAAAACGCCCACTCCGCCTAAGCACTTTCCCCAGACCTTTACATGGCTGCCCCCTGCATCATTCATATTTTGCCTCAGGTGTGCTTCCTAAAACAAAATTCCTGACTGACTCTAGATTAAATAACATGAGAATACCATCACTCCATTTCCCCACATCACTCGTTGCCCCATTGCTTTGTTTTATTTCATACAGAATGATCACAAAATCCTCATCTACTTGGACATTATTTCTTATGCTCTACTTATCATCTGCTTCAATTTAAAAATTTCCTGCATTCTCTTGAACATAAATTTTATGCTGAGGGAAGCATTCCCTAATACTTACTTTAGGCTGAACCATGAGAACTACTCTGTCCAAGGCTGATTTCCTGCCAGCTGGCCTCCTGCAAAGCCTCACTATGATAGCCAAGTACTCAAGAGCAGGTAGGGGGATTGTTTGGCGAGTCAGGTCACATCAAATAAACCACCACTACAAGGCTGGGTCCTCATGCCCTGACCACAACAAGAAAGGGGCCACTGCTCTCTTAATCCTGCAGCCTCGGGAGCTGGGCCCCTTCCTGGATTTCACTGCTACTCCCTGTGCTGCACGCCTGTGCACGGGCTGCCGCTGTGAGGTGGTGAATTTCCCCCAGAGCCCTGGATGCACCTGTTAGCGTGACAAGGTCTGCACTTCCGTTGAGATGCAGTATCACATGACGATTTTGTAGCCACTCTACGACCATACTAAATTATTTTTATTTGTTTGGTTGTTTTCACCCTGAAGTTCCCCATTAGGAATCCTTCTCTATTCTTAGTGACCATAGCAGTAAATGGGGAATAGTAGGTGTGAAATAGTATTTGTGAAATAAAAAAAGGATGAGAGACAAAGTATGGGGAGAGAACATTGTTACGGCTTTTGCCTTTTCATTTTCCTTTGTGTATGAATAAGAGAAAATGAAGCTATGTAAAACAGTACTTGAAAATTATTATATATGCTTTTTAATATACAAACTTTTTCTAACATATTATTGAGTAAAGAAAGTATATTCAAGCATATTCAGCTATATCTGCAGTATAAATGAATTAGGGTAAAGTGCGACATCTATCATCTATCTATCTATCATTTATCTGTTGACTATCTATCATCTATAATCTATTTATAATCTATTTATCTATTATCTATCTATCTATCTATCTATATCTATCATCTATCCTTTATCTACACACACATACACACACATCCGTAAGAGTGTTACCCCAATCTAATAGGGGTATTTTTGAATGGTGAGATTTTAGGTGAGCTTTTCTTTCTTTGTATTTGATTGAAATTGTTTGACCTTTTGCAATAATATGCAAAATGTCATTTAAAAAGAAAAGTTATTTCCAAGTTTTTCCTCTGGTATGGCAGAGAAAACTTCAAACAGACTAAACATCCTGTAGAAACCTCAAATTCTGAACATAATACATAAGTCAACTACTTGAAAGCTCAGAATAATTAAAAATGCCCACAGATTTTTAGAGCAGCAAAATATATCAGAGGTTATTGGCACCAGGTAAGTTTCCCATTTTTCTGGTTTGATCTAAGGAAAGGCCATGAACATAGTATGGTGCAGAGTACCTAAAGTTTCATTAGGAATCTCATTGTCCTTCTGGCCTGAGGAAGGTCTCAGGCTAGAAACAGCCACTGGGAAGTGAAGGTGAATCCAGGAGAAAAGAGAGTTAGAGAGGCAGGCCCTGGTTTGATGATAAACTCAGCCCAAGTCTCTGGTTTGCATGTGTGGGAAGTTCAGTGCCGGTAGGTCTAAGAAACTAAATTGATGCTTCAGTCACTGTCCACTGCAGTTGGGAACAAGTTTGTAATTTGAGTCTAATCAACTTGTTAACCTGCTAAATTAAGAAAAAAAAAACCCAACACTGTTTGGATTATAACAGAATCTGATCTCCCCAGCATAATATTCCAATGCCCAGGATACGCACCAAAATTACTCAAAATAGAAGGAGCATGGAAAATGAACCCATTATCAAAGAAAAAAGATAACTCAGAAAAGGTCAATATCAAGGTGATGAAGAAATTGGAAGGATAGGGACTGTGAAGTCGTTACTCTATACTCAGTGAGGCAAAGGAAATTAAGCTCATGACAAATGAAAAATATGAAATCTCAGTAGAGAAACAGAAAATATGAACAAAAACCAAGTGGAAGTTTTACAATCAAATATACAATACATGAAAGAAAAAATTCACTGGATGTATCTACTAAAGTAGCAGAATGAAAATGATAGATTAGAGTCAGATAACTTGAAGACACACAAATAGAAATGATCCAATATGAAGAAGAAATAAAGGGAAAAAATGATAAAAATGTGACTAGATGATGGACAGTAACAAACATAAAATTCATGTTTGAAGTTTCAGAATGACAGAAAAGAGAATGAACAACAATATTGAAACAAATAATTGGAAACTTCTCAAATTTGGTGAAAGACAAATTCACAGATTCAAGAATCTCAGCAAACCACAGTTGAGATAAATACAAAGAGAGACATTAGTAGGCGTATCATAAGAAACTGCTGAAAATCAAAGATAAAGAGAAAACTACCAGAGAAAAATAGCGCATTATGTACACCTAACAGTGGTTCAGAATAACTATGGACTGTTCATCAGAAACTAGCTAGGCTGGAAGACAATGGAATAGCATGTTTAAGGTTCTAAAAGAAAGAAAAGTCCATCTGTAATTCTATATTCAATGAAAATATCCTTTAAGAATGAAGAATTAGGAATAAAATATATGTTGATAAAAGTACACTAAGAGAATTCATTGTCAACCAATCCAAATTACAATAAAATAGAAATTTCTTAGAATTCCCAAAGTAAACCATGATCTCTCATGCCACTTAAGATTTATTCATTTATTAAATGGTCATGGAAACCTTCTTATGGGCCAGGCAGTGTGCTAAATTCTGGAGATAAATGTCTTTCTCTTTGCTGATTACATTGGCCTCCTGACAAACATCTATTCATCTCTTAGGTTTCAGCTCGAGCAGTGCTTTCTTGCTGAACCCTTTACGGATTACCTTTTAACAGCTAGAATGAAACTAATCAGTAGACTTCTTGTTTCCGGCCAGGATTTCCAATCAGGTTGGTAGAGCCATGCAATTAAATAAGAATGGAGGCCAAGTATCACATTTAAGGAAAGCCTTCAACGTGAAAGACAAAGGCCAAATAAAAAAGAAACAGAAAAGGTTCACCACCCAGAGCTCACAGTGCTGCCGTTGCCTCTGCGCCCACTCCACACAGACATGGCAAAAACGTCCAGCCCTACTGAGACTGAGGAGTCTCTGATTACTGTTTTCTGGAAGTGTGCTGGAAAGGAGGGCAACAACTACACACGCAACAACAGCGCTCCTGTCAGAAATTAGCCCACGGAACCAGTCCAAGGAGGGACGCAGAGATTCAGCACAGTGAAGAGAGGCTTGAATCAACATTCTTGCAAGAGCAGGTGTCTGAGGGACAGGCGCACTCAGGGCACTTACAGAAGGTGATTTATCTCCCAGGATGCAAGTCCCTCCCCAGGTCCCTCATTGTTGATACTGCAGAGGGTACAGTCTTACCTGGACGTCGCCTGTGCCGATGTAAGGCAACAAGTAGTCTGCTTGGAACAAGTGTACATTCCCTGAGGTGATGCAGAGCCTTCGGTCCCTCCTCCCTCTGTTCTTTGGCGCGTGCTTATTGTGAAGCCTGTACAAATATGTCCGTGAAAAGGAGAGGGGAAGAAGAACCAGAAAGTGAAGTGTCTAAGGGTTTGGGATATTGTGGCGGTTGTGGGGGGTTCATACATATTTCCAATTGGTTGTAAACCTATTGTTAATTAGAAAGCACAGATCTTACTTATTTCTGAAGATGAATCGTCTCCCTTACTTCTTACAATCCTAATCTTCATGAATACAGAACTGGTTGCCTTCACAAAGAACCAGAAGGACCCTGGTGTCCTTGACCACGTAATGAAGAAACTGGACCTCAGTTCTGAGGGCGGCTAGATTTCCAAGAATTTCTTGATCTTATTGGCAGCTTGGCCATAGCTTGCCATGACTCCTTTACAACGTCTACCCCTATCCGGAAGTAAATCTGAGGGGAGCTCTTGGGCCTGGACTCCAGAAAGAGAGAGAGAGAAAAAAAGAAAGGCCTCCCCTTTCCTTCAAAACAGTCTCCCAGTCATCATCTCTTCTTCACATCCTACACATACCCTGAGCCCAGAGCGTCCACTGCCTCACTCAGGCCAGATCTTGGTGGTAATAAATAAAGCACGCGCGCGCACACACACACACACACACAAGAAACAACAAAGAAAACACAAAAGTTAGGAGGAAAAAATTGAAAGGAAAAAGTTCTGTAACATTCTAAGAGATTGGAATGTATATTCCCTCACTTAATAATAGAATGTTTTCTGTTTTTTTTTTTTTAAGAAACAAAGGGAAAAGCGGCACAAGGACATTTTGATACAATATCTGTTTTTTTTAAATATAGAGACTAAAAAAAACCATGAGAGTATAATATTAGATTCTCATGTACAATAGAGTGACCCAACTCCTCCGTACATCTCCTGGCACTCATCATAACAAGTGTATTTCCCACTGTATGCTAACTGGAATTTAAATAGAAACTTTTAAAAATAAACATAAGAAAATTTTCAAAAAGTTAGAACCCAGACACAAAGAAATGGACAATGTGAACATCGGATAAGGATAAGGGAATTAAATAATTTGCCAAGAATATCCAGTAATGGCAACTAGAATAGAGGTAATAGGTAATAAAATAACCAAAGAAATAAAGAAATATAATCTCTCAGAATGAACAATTTCAAAATTGGCGTGTCTTAGTATCCTGTGTAATGAATGAAAAGGGCAACACCAGGGTGTTATCACCAACTATCAGAATATCTGGCAAAATAAGATCACCCTAAAAGTTCAAAGAGAGAAAGAAAAGAAAAAGGGAACAAAACGTCATGTACAAACATCGGAGAGTCCAAATGAAAAAAAAAAAAATCTCAATAGTAACATTAGAATCCAGAAGTTAGTTCAGAGTTTTAGGAGAAAGTCATTTTCAACCTAGGTTAATTACCCACATCATACTAAATTTCTAGTCAAGTGAGAAGTAAGAATAAAACCAGTTTTAAATATGTAGGGCTTTCTTAGAACGCTACTGAATTTTTTATTTCAGTGACAGTTGGAGTGAGCCACAAAAAAAGCAAGACGAGATTCAGCACACAAGTGTCCAGTGCCAGAAGGCGGGGGAGGAGGCTCTCGGTACCATCACCTGGGGAGCAAAAAGTCAAAGTCGTTGCTGGAACTTGCCAGCTATACTTGGGAGGCTTTTAAGGTAGGAAATAGACATATACCTTGAAGAACTGGTTTTGAACATTGAGAAATATTTTGATGGGCAAATAGATCAGTTGGAGCATTTGTGAAAGAAACTGTAGTTTAATAGAAAAGTTAGGCAATGAAAATTAAGAAAGTATTTAAGAAAAACAGTGTTATGAGAAAGTAAATGTAATCACATTACATTTGGCTTAGCAGTCAATGAGTGGTATAATAAAACAGAGTATAATGAATAGTCATAGTAATATAAACACATGTTATTGGTGCCACAAAATGGTAACTTAACAATCTTGAGAAGACATAAACAGAACAGGAGAGATGAACATCTCTCTGCCAGAAGAAAAAGATGATAGGTAATATTTAATAATGATAAATCAAGAAGGAGTACTCCAAGCATAGTATTTAAAAAGTAGGGGAAAAAAAGCCAGAATATAATAGTAAAAATGAGGAAAGTGGTTGCCTCTCGAATGGGGGTTGGAACGTGCATGTAAAGGTGGTTCAAAGGACTCCTATATATCATAATAAACCCTGTGGTTCTCCTTGATGGTTTACTGTGGACATGTAATATTTTGACTGGAAAAGATCTTTTCCTTTGGAAGAATTGTTTGTGATGGGTGAAGTACCCTTTTAAAAGTCAGATAAAGGAGTTCGGAACTATAATCTTAATTTAGCCCCAAGATAATCTTTATTTGTTGAATATTTGGAGTTAAAAATATAATAAAGTATACACTAGTCATATCCCAATTCACAAAAAAATAATTTCTAAAATTTAGTGAAGAAACACAATTTATACAAATTAACTCAAGTGGATCAAAGACCTAAATTTAAGACCTAAAATATAAAATCTTGAGACAAAAATAGAGTGAAAGCTTCATGACATTGGATTTGGCTGTGATTTCTTAGACACCAAAGGCATAGGCAACAAAAGAAAAATAGCCAAATTGAACTTTATGAAAATTAAAAGAAATTGTATATTAAAGAGCGCCTGGGTGGCTTGGTCCCTTGATTGTGCAACTCTTTTATTTCGGCTCAGGTCATGATCTCAGGGTCCTGGAATTGAGCCCTGCATTGGGCTCTGTGTTGAGTGTGGAGCCTGCTTAAGATTGTCTCTCTTTCCCTCTGCCTCTCTCTTTCTTTCTCTCTCTCTCTCTCTCTCTCTCTCTCTCAAAGAAAAAAAAAGAAAAAAGAAATTGTGCATCAATAAAACCATCAACAGTAAAAAATCAACCCTCAGAATGGAAGAATATATTTGTGAATCATATATCTGATGAGGGATTGATATTTAGAACATATTCTAAAAACTCCTAAAACTCATCAACATAAGAAAACTTGATTAAAAAATGGTCAGATGACTTGAAAAGATATTTCTTTATAGAAGATATGCAGATGGTCAACAGACACATTAAACAGTAGCCAACATCACTCATCATCAGGGAAATGCAAATCCAAGCTGCAGTGAGCTAACACGTCACACATAAGATGGCTATAGTTAAAACCAACAACACCAACAGAAAACAAAACAAGTGATGACGATGTGCAGAAATTGGAACTGGAGAAATCGTACACTGTTGGTGGAAATGTAAAATCACTCAGCTGCGTTTGGTGGCCCCTCAAAAACAATAAAAATGGAATTAGCACTCGATCCAGCAATTCCACTTCTGGGTGTAAACCCAAAATAATTGAAACCAGAGTCTCAAAGTGATGTTTGTGCGGCCACGTTCACAGCAGCGTTAAAATCGCTAACATGGGGAAGCAGCCCAGGTGTCCACTGGCAGATGCGTGGATAAGCAAAACATGCTACATACATATGATGGAATATTCTTCAGTCATCGAAAGGACAAAATTTGATGCCTGCTACAACATGGATGTACTTTGAGGATGTTACCCTCAGTGAAATAAGCCAGTCACAAGAAGACAAATATGTATGATTTTGCACTATGAGGTACCTAGAACGATTAAATTCATAGAGATAGAAAGTAGAACAGTGGTTGCCAGGGGATGGCAGAGGGAAAGAATAGTGAGTTATTGCCTATCAGGGACAGAGTTTCCGTTTTGTGAGATGAGAACAGTTCTGGAGATGGATATAGTTATTCTCGGAAAGAACAGACATGAGAGGTTTAGAGCTAATGTACACTGTATAGGATTACTCTCACTGCTATTGATTTAGAATTCCTGTGAAGATTAAATTCAGAAATAAGATTGATGACGATGTTCCATTTGTTGAAGTGTCTGCTTTTTTAGGCTGTGGCTGGGCTTACAAAAACTCTTGTTTTCTATTTAAGTCTGTAATATCTATGTTATTACTTAAAAATTTGAAGTTCAGTAGCCAAGAAGCAATTATTTCTTCTTATACTCTTTATAGTTAATAGTTACACAATATAGCAACTCAGGAGTAACCCTTAGCTTGGATTTCACAGCTAAGATAACACACGCTATGTGCTAACCTGTTCTTCGTGTCTTACAGATATTATCTCATTTTGTCCTCACTGTAACCCGTTTACTTGTTATTCTTCTTTTACAGATGAAGGTGGGCTTATAGTATTCCAAGTAATTTAGCATTGAGCGAAAGAGGTGGAGTTTAAACCCAGTTTAGATAGTTTAACCTGGACTAAAACCTGACCTTGAACTCCATATTCTCCACGTCAATTCTCATCTTTCGAACCCAGGGCTTTGAGGTGCTGACTTGACTAAGGTGTGATATTAGCAAAGCGCCAACCATGTGCAGAGGCTGCGAGAACTTTCCATGTGCTGAATGGAGGGAACTGGAGACGCTGATTTAAATGGCATGCCAAATCCCTGTCACCAGCAAGAGCTGGAGCTGGCATGTGGAGGCCAGAGACGTGGTGCTAGAGCTGGCACACATGGCCGCAGGCTCACCGGCATTCAGACTGTCATACTTATATCTTGTGGGCTTTGGTCCAAAATACACTTGAGTGAGAATTCACCTGGGTAAGACGGAGCCATGATCCTGCACTTTTTTACACTTAAATGGTAGGACCAAGATCATCTCAAATTAATCGACAGACTTTCCATGTGTGCGAGGTAATGTGCACTGTGTGGGGCAAGGACGCGTTGGCATTTACATGTCTGTCCCCAGAATTTAGTGTGCTCCTCATTAGTATTAGTTCATGAAAACCAGCTAAAGAGAATTAAAGCAAATAGGTCACCATTCCATATTCACAAAAGGAAAAGGTTTCCAAAAAAAAAAAAAAAGTCAACCAAAAATTGATCTAGAAGGAAAAGATGGGTGGCACTTTTCTTCTTCAACCATGACCAGCATTAGATTTGGAGTTCTGTGTTTGCATGCAGGTGGTCTTTCTGTGTCTGGTTCTTACTCTGGGACTCATGGCCTTGACTCCATTGCAGCAATAGCCTTGCTTCTGGGGATCATTCTGGATATTGGCCTCCATGAAAAGTTCACTCCTGTGTAAGAACCAATAGAAAGTAATTAGCTAGATTGTAAGTTGTATTTTGTGTGGCTATTTAATTGTTATAGCCTCTTTATTCTTCAGTTTGGCCAACCAAAATAATCCTGGTCCATGGAATAAACACCGAAATAATCCCAGTCCATGGAATAAAACACTGAACATTTTAGCAGGTATTGGGTTAGTTTTATGACTTTTCTGATACAGGTTGAACTTTCATTATTTACCTTCCGCACCTGCTTTTATGTAATGTCTGCTTCTCTAATTAATAACCCCTGATGGTTAACTTTACGTGCCAACTTGATGAGGCCAAGAGGCACCCAGTTAAACATTATTCCTGGGTGTGTCTGTGAGGGTGTTTCCGGATGAGATTGGCACTCAAATCTGTGAACTAAGTAAAGCAGAAAGCTCTCTCCAGTGGGTATAATCCAATGTGTTAGGGGCCTGGATAGAAGGGAAAGCAGAGGAAGGAGGAATTTTCCATTTTGCTTCCTGACCTCCCAGATGTGGCAGGGCAGGGATTCCCCTTGAACAGGGACCCCCATCTGAAAAGTAATTACCGTCAGCATTTGGCAGGATTTCTTCCAGACTACACTTTGTATTCTATTTTGTCTCTTGCTTTCTTGCTTCACATTATGTTATGAACACTTCCTATACATCAAAAATATTAACAATATTTATTGGCTAAATCAAATGTCATTTAATAAGAACATAATTTATTTAAGCCACTTCTTTATTTGGGGGGAGCCTTTAATAACTTTGCTTCTTCACTTTCTTTTTGCTATATATCTTCATATAAATATGTGTAAGCAAATCTGATCATTTAATTTGGATTGATATTGTGGGGTGGATTTAGTAACCCAAAGAACATAAACATTTTAATAGTTCATATTTATGTTGCTGCTTTGTTTTCAGATGCATCACACAAGTGGACAGTTCATCATTAAACTGTTGACAGTATTGCTTTCTAATTTTTAAAAACTCATAAATATTATTCTCATTTTAATTAATTTTTTATAAGTAGATAGGTTCTATATATCTGCTTAGATTTATAACATTTAAGGATTATTCTTAATTATAAGTACCTGACTTGGAGGTTGCTGTCTGGAACACTTAACCTGGAGATACTTAAAGGGAATTATAGCCACTTGTGCCAAGTTGTGTGTCTCCTTCACTATGGTGTTCATGTGAGTTATCAGCACCATCTAGTAGGGTTTATCTTATCCAGCCTGTCACTGGAGGCACTGTGTGTAACCTGGCTCTCCCAGCCATCTCCGGGGGGAGACTTCCCAGCATTTGGCCAAGTGATGGCCTCGAGAGTTATGGAAACAAGCAGACTTGTAGTATATGATCACAAGTGTCTTCCCTTGTATCAGGTAAGGAGTATACTTAAATTCTGAATTCATAGATCTCCAAACATTGACTCAGAGGGAAAGTAGCTTGCTAGAAGGAGCGAGTGTATTTTTATAGACCCAATAGCAACACCCTGGGCCACCATTAAGTCATTGGCTTGACATTCATTAATGAAAGAATTCTTTAGGGTATATGATTTAATCTTTCCAACTGTCCAGATCCTGGAGATGATACGGGGTATGGTAAGTTACAGGTATCTTTAGGGCTTTAGAGAGCCCCTAAATAACCATAGAAACAAAATTACTCCTGCTATTGGATTCTAGGTAATTAGAATGATACAGTCATCCCCCTTATCTGAGGGAGAATGGTTCTAATACACTCAGTGGATTCCTGAAACCATGGCTAGTAGCAAACCTTATGCATATTCTGTTTTCCCTACACATACACATTTATGGTAAAGTTATTATTTATAAATCAGGCACAGTAAGAGATTACCTCCTGAATTACTTTGACCCTATTACAAGTGTGGTAAGATTCCAAGATTTCCAGTATATTCTTTTGTATGAATGAGCTTGTTGGTTGTTGGTGTGAAAAAAACCACGAAGCATTCAACAGCTGGGAGGCAGGACTAATCCCTTCGGGTAATTCCTGTTTTCCTCTGGTGTCCACCGCTCCCCTCAGTTTCCACCTTTCTAACTCCGGGATGGTTGCACGTTGCTGAAGCTGATGTAGAGTGCCTGAGCAGAGGTAACGGGGCCTCATTTTCCCCAGTTCAAACCTTTTTGGGCCCTTTATGGCTTGTTCTGCAAATCCACTTCCTTTAGCTTCTTGTCTTCTCTCCAGCATGCATTATGCAAATCTCTTTGGGAAATTGCAATGACTCTAATAAATCAGTAATTTCCCAAGTAGTATTTTAGTTTCCACCAACATCAGAAAGTCTATTCTTCCAAATTTGGCTCATGGCGTGACAGTTCCCAAACATATTAACCATCCTTGTAGGTTTTCACTGTAAGACCAGTGGCTAATGTAGCGGCTTGCATAACAGCTGGGAATTCTGGCCCTTGTGCTGATTTTATGTCGAGGAGTGCATAGCCCCCTAAAGCCTCATGGAGACTGACTACTGCACTATGTCCTTCTCTTTCCCTGTGTTTCTCACAAAAGACCCACCACTGAACACTGTCAAGTCAGCGCTGGGACCAGGAACGTCAGAGGAGCCAGACCAAGGGCTCGGATCTCCCTTCAGGGCTACGAGGGGGTCAGGATCTGGCAATATCACGCTGGGTTCAAAAGGAAGCACCAAGCTGACCGCAGACCGGTTCATAGCTGGTCCGGAGATGCATGACGAGTGTTATCTTATGAACATGTCAATTAGAAGTAGCCCCCTGTGGCATGTGTAAGTTAAGCATCCCAGGGCTGAAGCCGGAGGCTTTGTGGGCAGAGGGACAGCTGCAGAGGGGCCTTCGGCCCCTGAGCACCCAACAGAATCTAGTCACACAGAGAAGTGAGCTGTGGTTGTGCGCACACCTGCAGCCTCAGAGGGTTAGTGGCTCTCTTGTCCTTGTGGCGGGAGAGAGGTTTACCAGAGTCAGGCACTCCCAGCACAGGGGGAGCAATTACACATTTCCACCCACTGTTTACTTCACATTCCAGGTATGTTTATCTATCAGCTCCAAAACTACGTAAGGTGTTACATAGAACAACTTGTCAAATATTGTTTGTGTTCCTGACCCAAGAGGCAATCCTAGACCTAGAATGTAGCATGGGGAAGTGAAAATGCTCAGACAATCTGGTAAAGCATCCTAACACCATCTCCTGGCAGCTGCTACCTGGCCTGGAGGAAAGCTTGCCCAAATCATTAGGGCCCCAGTGTTCTTGGTGCAGGACGGGGATGACTTGTACCCCTGCTGTGTGGGGTTGCTGTGAGGCAACAAAGGTATCAGCACAGAGCACATCCCGAAATGTGTATTAGTTTTTCAACAAGTAGGGGCTGTCGTTAGAGCGGAGTAAGTGAACAGAAGCTAGATTTAACAATTCCACTGAGTCAAGACTGTGACCGTCTTCTGCAGGCACATTTGAAATTTAAATATCACTGGCAACATCATATCAAGAGTTTTCAATAATTTCTGTTGCAAAAGAATGTTTTAAATGTGAGAAACAACCCTCTCACCCAAACACAAAATAAATTAAGCTGTCAAGGATTTCTCGTGCAGTAAGAGTTTGAAGCACTGAATTCATAAACTGCACTATTTTATATGTTTTCCTTTTGTACTTCAGTCTGTCTACTATGGACAAAAATGGAATAGCAATGTTTTAAGAAATCCACTAGATGTAGTTACTGAGTAACCTTGCTATGCAGTGAATATAAAATGATATTTGTCTTTAAGAAAGACAACCCCTGCTGTTGGACTTATTTTTAGCAAAACAGAAGACACAGGAACTTGATGAACTAGAAATAGAACTCTAACGAGTAATGTAGATAATACTCAAATTCTGATTGTATCCAGCTCATATCTAGAAGAAGAGTTTTGTAGAATCAGAGCCATGAAAAGAACAAAACTGTTTCCACCCAACACCACCTAGAAGAGACACGTTTGCGGGAAAGCACAGAAGAGTGCTGTGGAGTTCAGAATTGCCAGCTCACTATTTCTGACCTTTCAACGTCCAGAGTCAAGCATGCTTTTCGAAGTCCTCTTAGCATTTTTTTTTAATTTAAGTTTACTTATTTATTTTGAGAGAGACAGAGACAGTGTAAGTGGGGAAGGGGCAGAGAGAGAGAGGGAGAGAGAGAGAGAATCCTAAGCAGGCTCCATGCTGTCAGTGCAGAGCCCGACGGGGTCTTGAATTCCTGAAACCGTGAGATCATGACCTGAACTGAAACGGACAGTTGGACACTTAACCAACTGAGCCACCCAGGCGCCCCTCAAAGTCCTCTTAGCCATTTTAATAGATATCCTTTATACTCGTCAGTCAAATAATTCTAGAAATTTTAGGTAGGAAGACTTGTGAGGAAAGTCTTTCAACTCTTTCCTTTAACAGAAGGCCAAGGGATTTGCCAAAGTCCTATAATTATTTAGAGACAAAGCTTGGTCTGCCATCCAGGTGAGTTTGCCCTCAGTCTATTGTTCCCTGAGAAGTACAATCCTTCACGCAACTCTTTAGCAGAGGTCTCTCTTCTCATTCTCTAAGTTCTAGGCCATTAATGATGTTCACCAAAACTCAGTTAGAAGGACTCTTATTTATATAAGAGCAAAGAAGAGAAGGATAAGTAAATGCTCTAACTTTCTGCTGAAAGAGACGATCTCTGGGGACTCTGGCACAGTCTCCCTTCAGTTAAGAAATCTCTTTTACACACAGCAAGTCACAGCAACCTGTGCTCATTTGATATTTTCTGGCTCTTGGTTACACTTGGGCACAGTCTGTGTGAGTCGGCCCAGAGTCGAAACTCCTTCCAGAATTGTGTCTTGTTTTCCTGTCTACGTCCTGTAAGATCCACAGTCTCTCATCTCTCCCACACCTGACTCTACAATAGGCTCAGGATATGAATGTAAGTAAGACGTGGTCCCTGACCTCACAGGGGTTAGAATTCCACGCACTCAGTGAACAGTTATTGGCTTGAAGTAATTTAATTTCATCTTTGGACATTTTCTCACAAGACAGTAGAGTGGTTGAGAGAGACTTCTCTGGAGTTGGACCTCCTGGGGCTTAAATTTTAGTTCTTCCCCTTCCTGTCAGTGTTACTTTGGACATGTCCTGTATGGTCTCAGCTTCAGGTGTCTAGTAACTTTCAACAGCTTGTGGGCATTTTCCAAGTGCTGTACTTCTGTTTACTCACTTCATCTTTGTATCAGCTCTTTGAGGTAGGGAGTATTGTTATCCCCACCTTACAGATGAAGAAACTGAGACTCCAAGGTTTTGAGCAGATAAAAGGGGCAGAATCTGAATGCTCTATGCTTCTAACCACTGTTACACAGCCTTGAAGTAGAGAGCAGAAAGCAGCAACAGGTGACTGTGGGCATGAAGTGAAATGACTCACAGTAAACGTTCAGTGATACTTGTGCTGAGAGTAATTGTCAGATGTCGATGCTTCTCAGTCACTGGAAATTTCCTACGAAATCCTTCATCCATCCTGCAGGGGCTTAGATCGTAACAGTTCACCTTGGTTTGGACCATCTTTCTTCAGAATGCTTCCTCTCTGCTCATTGCCTAATCTCGTGGTGTCCTATTTCTGTCATAGTGCTAAATGGCATGGAAAGTTCCCGGACATTGTCCAAAGGGAACTGTCAGAGTTGACACTTGCTAAATGATATATTTCTGCTCAGAACAAAATAAGGGCTGGGCTTCTTACTCACAATGCATTGCAATCACAAATGTTGCTGGCAGAGGCAGGAGGGGCCTGTGTGCTCACAAAGGCACATTTTTGTGGCTCATTGAAACAGGATATTTCATTTCATACTAAAATTGCCTATTCTCCAAAGAAGCATCACACAGACTTTTTCTTTCTTACTGCGGTAGGCACCTGTTTTCACACTTCCTTGGCCTGTGGTAAAACTGTTTTGTACTATGAGTGCTCAGGCTTTGATCTGCTGGGATGGCCTTCTCTGAGGCACCTCACTTCACCCACCTATGCTCCAGGTGTCCTGGTCTTGGTGGCCCAGGCAGGCTGTGTCCCTGGTGGCTGTAAGTCTTGCTGATTTCTGGCCACAGTCAACCTTGTGAAACTAAAGGCAAAACAAGGTGTTTTCCCCACAGCAATTGTTTTTAAGTTTGTTTTTCAGAAGTGGCAATAGTTACAAAATATTGCTCAGGGCTAGTGCCTAGCAATTTGTCAAACAAATGCCACCAGACCTGTGCCGTTAGAGAACAACTTGCCCTGGAAAGCATTAATGAATGTGGCCAATGTCTTTCTCTGAATTTATTCACTGAAATAATGGTAACTGTGTGAAAGCAGAGCTGATGTGCATCATTAGCTACAACTAAAAGGTACTACTATGTGGCAAGCCCTATGCTAAGCAGCTTTCAGCCCACACCTCATTCGGTCTGAAAAACAACCTTCACCAGTGAGAGCCGAGAGGGTCTCTGGCGCTTACCTAGGTCCACACAAGAGAGGAACAGCCATGCCAGCAAAGCCTGTGTTAACCACCTCTGCCCTGGAAAAGGCAAACATAGAGAACCAACAGGACCTGGGCAGTGCTAGGACCAGAGAATGGGGAAAAAAGAAAATGATCCTCTCTTCTCCTTCTGGAGTTCTCTATCACCAGGTATTTTAGAGAAGTTTTAATAAAACTGGCAGAGGTATGGAGGGACAATAAAAAAAAAAAAAGCAGCCTTATCCCTCCCCCCCACCCCTACCCAGGCTGCTGACCATGTAGATTCTTCAGATTGGCTTTCCATGACTTTTTAAAAACCTGTTTATATGCTTTTCACCTTTGGAGGTGTATGTCTCAACATGCGAACACCAGTTCTGATCATGTATTCAACCATCCATTTAGTTATTCATTCCGCCATTCATTTCTCAAACTTTTCTTGTGTCCCACGCCAAATGGCGTCCTGGGTGTGGGCATCGCAGACGTGAGCGAGCAGTGGACGTCCCCCGTCTGAGCCACCGTTGCCTGGGCCACCTCCTGATTCTGCACATCTTCCCTCCTGCAGCTCCCTACTGGGGTCATCCTGTTGACAGCTCTAGACTCTGGTGGTCTACTTCCTTGACTGCGCTTTCTTCTGTCTTCTACTGGATAACTTTTACTTATTTTATCTCCTTCTTCTCAGCTGGGGGTTCCCTTAGGAAACTGTCCATGACTGCCTCCTCACTCTTACCTCAGTTTACATGTGTACCTTTCTTGGAACCAACCTTCACCACAACACACCCCAAATGAGGCTGTGATTGCCTCCCTGGTTGACTGTCCCCACTGCAGACACTGTGCCTTCTTGAGCAGACAGAGCCTGAGAACTTAGCGGAGCTCATGGAATATAGTGAAAACCAAATACCTGGTTATTGAATGAATGTTTAGGTTCTCATCTCTGCCCTGATTGCTGGCCTTCCTGAAGCTTGCTTGTTCAACTCTAATTTCTGTGACCTATTAAATTTCCCTCCAATCTCTTTTCCCGCACTCTACCTCTCTTTCTTTCTCTTTCTCCAATCCTTCCCATCCAAATCCTGACTTTATCACTTACCAGATCTGTGATGTAAGGCAAGTTGCTTCTCTGAGCCTCCTATTCTCACTTATGAGATGGGAATCATAGGAACACCTAACTCATAAGCATCACTGTCAGGGTGAATGAGGCCAGGCACATGGAACACTCACCAAGTAGCCTAAGGCAGGCACTAGTACATGTTAGCTCCAATTATAAAGCTACTATCTTGGAAGAATTCAAATTAAGAACTATTTGGGGATTCCAGGTGAGGAATGTAGCTCTAGTGAACTACATTTACTTTCTACTGAAAAGCAGTCCTCCAAACTTCAGAAAATGGTCTTCAGAAAACCCAAGCCCATGACTCCAGAGGAATTTGCATGGAGCAAGAGACCCAGAGAAGCCCCTCCTTGTTCAGTCCTGTTACCAAATGAATCCTTGCACCAGTGGGGTGAAGCTGCCATGGCCTGGATCACCTTGCTTCTGCTGGAACGTCTTTTACCCACAGACCTCTCAATGGTGCTGAATATTTTGAAATCTACAAAATACTTTAGGAATAGCGTGACCAAATAATTTGTTGTCTAAACCAGGAGACTTTAGAAAGTGAAAGAGGCCACATGAATAATTACACTTAAGACAACAGATATAAATGGGGACTCTCTGGGCAAACCAGCTTGTATGATCTTACCTTCAGCTGCCAGCTTTCTGTTTTGGTGATAAGACGTCATACCTCCTAATGCCCAAGTGATTTCTCCTCAAGCGAACTACACTCAGCTGTTAGATTTTTTTCTCTTCTCACTAATTTTCCAGTTTACAAGACACACCAATCAGGATTACCAAATTTAATTATTGGGAATGAAAAAGGCGAGATAATGCTTTGCCAACACATTAATTAGCTATTCAATAAGCACAAGCAAAATTTGTTCTAGTCACCAGGTAGCAAGCAAACAGAACTTTGCATGGAAAGTAGTGTCCACTTCCATATAGTGAATACTCACCACTGCATTCATGGCAGGGATACCTGAGCGCTAATTCAACTCTACCACTTTGTCACTGCAAAATGTTAATATATTTGAAAAATGTTTAGGTTTATTTCTTTATTTTGAGGGAGAGAGAGAGAGAGAGAGAGAGACCGTGCATGTGCACGCCAGTGGGGGAGGGGCAGAGAGAGAAGGAGAGAGAGTCCCAAGCAGTCTCTGTGCTGTCAGCTCAGAGTCTGATGCAGGGCTTGATCTCCCAAACCATGAGATCATGACCTGAGCCAAAATCAACAGTCAGATGCTTAACCAATGGAGCCACCTAGGCTCTCCTGTATTTGAAATTTTTTGCAGCCTTGGGCACTAGCCTTCAGGGTAAACACAGGCTGTCTGTTGGCCAATGGGGGGAGATGCTGGTCCTAAATTGCAGCAGACCTTGCCGTGTGTCTCCCAGTCTGTCCCAGCAGGGTTGAGAGCTGAATGACCATGGTGTTTCAGTTTCCTGACTCTAAGTGGCAGGATTGTCCTGTGTTGGTGACTCTCAAACCTGGGTGCTTATTTGAATCTATTGGGGGGGGGGTTTCAAAGAACATGCTGAATCAGAAACCCAGATCTGGAATTTGTTTTTTAAAAAATAAACTCACTGGTAATTAATGATTAGCTTATTTTGGAATCATCAACTAGACAATATCAGAGTTCTGATTCAGTCCTAAAGTGTTGGAATTCCTAACAGGACAAGTAAGTAATAGAGAAAATATCAGGATATCTGAGGTAGAAATAGATATTCTTCCCCTTTACAGTGTTATAAATAAGTAGAAATTGTTCCCAGAAGCCTGACTTGTACCAGATACTTCAGGACTTAAAATTACCTCTCAGGTTTGAAGTAATTCCATGGCAGCAAATTTTAAAGATGGTGGCATCCAGTGGAAAGTATGGGCGAGAAGAGGAGACTTTTGCTGCCCAGTAAGGCTCTACCAAGGTTATGTGCACCATGACAATTCACATCTAAACTATCATATAAACAAAACAGTTTAGGGAAGGTATAGTGAACAGAAGATTGGGATTTCAGATTTTTGGAAATCCTTGTCTGACACTCCAACAATTCCTTAGACACCATGTTCTTATCTTCAGCCTAACAGCAATTAGGTCGTTAGACTGGCTAATAATGTGTTCCAATACTTTGAGGACTTTGCTGTTGACTACTCTTATGGTAGGAGAAACATGCACATAAAGTAGCTTCTTTGCAAGAAAACCATTAGTTAATACTAAGAAGTTTTCTTGGTTGTGTTAGTTTTAGCAATTTCAAAAGTATGTGAATGACAGAACAATAGAACCCTAGACTAGTTTATACCAGGAACGTGTGTGTGTGTGTGTGTGTGTGTGTGTGTATGAAATACGGAAGCACATGCTGGGAAAGTAGCTCAAAGTAGCTCAAAGTAGAATAGTGGATCAGGAAAAGCTAAGTTATTTTTTTAAACTTTATTTATACATATTTAATTAAAATGGAATAGGCATAAACCAAAAAGAAAAAAAATTAGGATAAAGAGTCACTACCATTTTGTTTGCTTCCATTGTGCCATGATTTTTTTTAAGTTTATTTAATTTTGAGAGAGAGAGAGCATGCACATGAGCGGGGGAGGGGCAGAGAGGCAGGCAGAGAATCTGAAGTAGGCTCCAGGCTCTGAGCTGTCCACACAGAGACTGACTCAGAGCTCAAACCCATGATCCATGAGACCTGAGCCAAAGTTGGACACTAACCAACTGAGCTACCCAGGCACCCCTCCTCAACTGTGCCATGATTTTTAAACCTCAGGAATGGTGTGATCCATCAGGCTTTTCATAATGCTTGGTGCCATCCATTTAATAATATAAAATGGATATTGTATTTGAATAATATATTCAAAGATAAAAGTAGGCATGGTTGTAATAGTAACTATAGTCTCAGATGTTGACCATATGTTTGCAGTTTGAGAGTCCTTCAACTCAATGACATTGTGCCCACTAACTTCACAGATGCTGTGTTCTGTGAGAAGACCGATTCTGGCTGCCGAACTATCTTTCACTATGGGTGTTATCTTTCCATTTTTATTTTTATTATTATTATTTTTTTAATGTTTATTTATTTTTGAGAGACAGAGCACAAGCAGGGGAGGGGCAGAGAGAGAAGGAGATACAGAATCCGAAGCAGGTTCCAAGCTCTGAGCTGTCAGCACAGAGCTCGACATGGAGCTCGAACTCACGAACCCTGAGATAGTGACCCGAACCAAAGTCAGATGCTTAACAGACTGAGCCACCCAGATGCTCCATCTTTCCATTTTTAAAGATAAAGCCAACATGTCCAGTACTACCTTCACACAAGGTGATTGTCCGTTCAGAGGGCCTGTCCTGGAATCTGTTCGGAGGGCCTGTCCTGGAACATCCTGGACAGTCAGTAATCTTCTCTCAAAGGCCTTGTGCTTCATCGCGCTCCAGCCTCTGCACAGTTTTCCAAGCTGATCTGGAGTACGTGGTCTCCAAATTTCAGACCAACCAATCAGGCAGGAGATTTTGCCTGGACCAGCTGAACAAATACACCATTACTACTGATATTATTACTGATTTAAGCCTGAGCCTAATTTCTCCATCTTGGTCCTTACACAAAATGACTTCCCCAAACCCATGCTTAACTTATGCTCCACAAAGTCCAACATCGTTGCCAGTTATGGGAGCCACCACATTCCTGCTGGAAGGTCTTGCTACCAGCTGCCCCTGATCTGATGCTCCAGGGACCAAGGCTCTATTTGCAGGGATTTCTTCTTCATTAAAACTCAGGCCCACGTACCAAGAGAGCTCCAGATGCGTTCGGTAAAGAGATTTCCCTCTTGGAGATGGGAGCAGAAGCTTCAGATGAAATTGCTGGCTTGGCAGCATTTGCAGAAAAGGCAGCTTGAGCCCGAATTACTTTGCTTACTTTCAGGTCTTCAAGAGATGGCTACAGAGACATTTTTGCAGGACTTTTCTAGGCCCCAAGGACCTGCTCTCTGCCACCACCTCCCAGTAGCTGGTGCAGACTTCCACGAGCAGATGAGAGAAGAGCCACACCTATTGTTGGTTTTGAAAAAATCTTTCGAACTTACTGGAAGTAATTCGAGAAAACCAGAACTTGAAGACATTAATTACAGGTATACACTGTGTGAGTCCAAATGTTCAGGTTTTTGAATTTAAAATAATTCACTACATTTACAATTAAATTAATTAATTAATTAATTAATAATAATTAAGTCTATATGTATTGTGTTAAATGAATATTTGATATTTTTAAAAAGTGCACCATAGTTTATTTCAATTGTGTGGATATAGCATAAACATGGCAATAACCTAAATGTTTATTAGAAGGTTGGGTGGTAAACATGGGGCAAATCCTTAGTAGAATGGAGTACATCCATTAAAATGCAACAAAATAGATTTATATTTATTTATAATAGAAACATTTAAATAACATACTTTAAGTTAAAAATCAGGTTACAGAACATCTTTTATGGTATAATCTCATTTTTATTCAATTATACATTCTATCTAAGCTCATAAAGAGATCTAGAAATTTATTCTCTAAAATGTTTGTGATGTTTGCCCCTGGAGAAAAATCACCACTGCATCTAAATAAATTGACTGTCTCAAACTTTACAGTATGTTACAATAGGCACATGTTTCATAAACACACTCAAGGGTCTGATCTCATGCACAAAAGACTGTGACACAGGTTGTGCCTCTCTGCTGAGGCCACGGCCACAGGAGCTGAGTTTACATGTATGCTTGCAAGATGATGCTGGCTGTCACGGAGAGCTGTACAATGGGATGTCTACTGATTCAGCTGTTTTTAGGTAGCATCTCCTGGGTCTGGAATAACTCAGGGAGTCAGCACAAGGAGTGGACTAGTATATAACCCATGAACCTGTATCCAGGTTGGCAGCCTGGGAAAGGGAAGACAGCACCAAGGCTCCCTTTCGTGTCACCAGAGCTGCCTGACTGCCTTCTTATGGCTTGTAAAGCAGCTGTTACTTCCTATTTTAAAGTGAACCAGAGAGAAGAAAGGAAGACAGATTCAGAGGCTCATATGGAAAGCATCCTTGGCCCATGTATGTTGGACTAGTGTGAACAGGGTCTCTGAGATGAACAGGTATCTTCTTTTTTTTTTTTAATTTTTTTTTTCAACGTTTATTTATTTTTGGGACAGAGAGAGAGAGACAGAGCATGAACGGGGGAGGGGCAGAGAGAGAGGGAGACACAGAATCAGAAACAGGCTCCAGGCTCCGAGCCATCAGCCCAGAGCCTGATGCGGGGCTCGAACTCACGGACCGCGAGATCGTGACCTGGCTGAAGTCGGACGCTTAACCGACTGCGCCACCCAGGAGCCCCTGAACAGGTATCTTCTGACATTTGAGGTGAGTCAACTGCATATAGGTATATGCAGGTATATAGGTCATATCTTGCCTTATGTGCTTGAGTATTTCGACTTAAAATTCCCATAGTGTGACCCACCAAAGACTTAATTTTTTTTATATATGAAATTTATTGACAAATTGGTTTCCATACAACACCCAGTGCTCATCCCAAAAGGTGCCCTCCTCAATACCCATCACCCACCCTCTCCTCCCTCCCACCCGCCATCAACCCTCAGTTTGTTCTCAGTTTTTAACAGTCTCTTATGCTTTGGCTCTCTCCCACTCTAACCTCTTTTTTTTTTTTTTTCTCCTTCCCCTCCCCCATGGGTTCCTGTTAAGTTTCTCAGGATCCACATAAGAGTGAAACCATATGGTATCTGTCTTTCTCTGTATGGCTTATTTCACTTAGCATTACACTCTCCAGTTCCATCCACATTGCTACAAAAGGCCATATTTCATTTTTTCTCATTGCCACGTACTATTCCATTGTGTATATAAACCACAATTTATCCATTCATCAGTTGATGGACATTTAGGCTCTTTCCATAATTTGGCTATTGTTGAGAGTGCTGCTATGAACATTGGGGTACAAGTGCCCCTATGCATCAGTACTCCTGTATCCCTTGGATAAATTCCTAGCAGTGCTATTGCTGGGTCATAGGGTAGGTCTATTTTTAATTTTCTGAGGAACCTCCACACTGCTTTCCAGAGCGGCTGCACCAATTTTCATTCCCACCAACAGTGCAAGAGGGTTCCCGTTTCTCCACATCCTCTCCAGCATCTATAGTCTCCTGATTTGTTCATTTTGGCCACTCTGACTGGCGTGAGGTGATACCTGAGAGTGGTTTTGATTTGTATTTCCCTGATAAGGAGCGACGCTGAACATCTTTTCATGTGCCTGTTGGCCATCCGGATGTCTTCTTTAGAGAAGTGTCTATTCGTGTTTTCTGCCCATTTCTTCACTGGGTTATTTGTTTTTCGGGTGTGGAGTTTGGTGAGCTCTTTATAGATTTTGGAGACTAGCCCTTTGTCCGATATGTCATTTGCGAATATCTTTTCCCATTCCGTTGGTTGCCTTTTAGTTTTGTTGGTTGTTTCCTTTGCTGTGCAGAAGCTTTTTATCTTCATAAGGTCCCAGTAATTCACTTTTGCTTTTAATTCCCTTGCCTTTGGGGATGTGTCGAGTAAGAGATTGCTACGGCTGAGGTCAGAGAGGTCTTTTCCTGCTTTCTCCTCTAAGGTTTTGATGGTTTCCTGTCTCACATTTAGGTCCTTTATCCATTTTGAGTTTATTTTTGTGAATGGTGTGAGAAAGTGGTCTAGTTTCAACCTTCTGCATGTTGCTGTCCAGTTCTCCCAGCACCATTTGTTAAAGAGGCTTTTTTCCATTGGATGTTCTTTCCTGCTTTGTCAAAGATGAGTTGGCCATACGTTTGTGGGTCTAGTTCTGGGGTTTCTATTCTATTCCATTGGTCTATGTGTCTGTTTTTGTGCCAATACCATGCTGTCCTGATGATGACAGCTTTGTAGTAGAGGCTAAAGTCTGGGATTGTGATGCCTCCTGCTTTGGTCTTCTTCTTCAAAATTCCTTTGGCTATTCGGGGCCTTTTGTGGTTCCATATGAATTTTAGGATTGCTTGTTCTAGTTTCGAGAAGAATGCTGGTGCCATTTTGATTGGGATTGCATTGAATGTGTAGATAGCTTTGGGTAGTATTGACATTTTGACAATATTTATTTTTCCAATCCATGAGCAGGGAATGTCTTTCCATTTCTTTAAATCTTCTTCAATTTCCTTCATAAGCTTTCTATAGTTTCAGCATACAGATCCTTTACATCTTTGGTTAGATTTATTCCTAGGTATTTTATGCTTCTTGGTGCAATTGTGAATGGGATCAGTTTCTTTATTTGTCTTTCTGTTGCTTCATTGTTAGTGTATAAGAATGCAACTGATTTCTGTACATTGATTTTGTATCCTGCAACTTTGCTGAATTCCTGTATCAGTTCTAGCAGACTTTTGGTGGAGTCTATCGGATTTTCCGTGTATAATATCATGTCATCTGCAAAAAGCGAAAGCTTGACTTCATCTTTGCCAATTTTGATGCCTTTGATTTCCTTTTGTTGTCTGATTGCTGATGCTAGAACTTCCAGCACTATGTTAAACAGCAGCAGTGAGAGTGGGTATCCTTGTCGTGTTCCTGATCTCGGAAAAAGCTCTCAGCTTTTCCCCGTTGAGGATGATGTTAGCTGTGGGCTTTTCATAAATGGCTTTTATGATCTTTAAGTATGTTCCTTCTATCCCGACTTTCTCAAGAGTTTTTATTAAGAAAGGGTGCTGGATTTTGTCAAAGGCCTTTTCTGCATCGATTGACAGGATCATATGGTTCTTCTCTTTTTTTTTGTTAATGTGATGTATCACGTTGATTGATTTGCGAATGTTGAACCAGCCCTGCATCCCAGGAATGAATCCCACTTGATCATGGTGAATAATTCTTTTTATATGCCATTGAATTCGATTTGCTAGTATCTTATTGAGAATTTTTGCATCCATATTCATCAGGGATATTGGCCTGTAGTTCTCTTTTTTTACTGGGTCTCTGTCTGGTTTAGGAATCAAAGTAATACTGGCTTCATAGAATGAGTCTGGAAGTTTTCCTTCCCTTTCTATTTCTTGGAATAGCTTGAGAAGGATAGGTATTATCTCTGCTTTAAACGTCTGGTAGAACTCCCCTGGGAAGCCATCTGGTCCTGGACTCTTATTTGTTGGGAGATTTTTGATAACCGATTCAATTTCTTCGCTGGTTATGGGTCTGTTCAAGCTTTCTATTTCCTCCTGATTGAGTTTTGGAAGAGTGTGGGTGTTCAGGAATTGGTCCATTTCTTCCAGGTTGTCCAATTTGTTGGCATATAATTTTTCATAGTATTCCCTGATAATTGTTTGTATCTCTGAGGGATTGGTTGTAATAATTCCATTTTCATTCATGATTTTATCTATTTGGGTCATCTCCCTTTTCTTTTTGAGAAGCCTGGCTAGAGGTTTGTCAATTTTGTTTATTTTTTCAAAAAACCAACTCTTGGTTTCGTTGATCTGCTCTACAGCTTTTTTAGATTCTATATTGTTTATTTCTGCTCTGATCTTTATTATTTCTCTTCTTCTGCTGGGTTTAGGCTGCCTTTGCTGTTCTGCTTCTAGTTCCCTTAGGTGTGCTGTTAGATTTTGTATTTGGGATTTTTCTTGTTTCTTGAGATAGGCCTGGATTGCAATGTATTTTCCTCTCAGAACTGCCTTCGCTGCATCCCAAAGCGTTTGGATTGTTGTATTTTCATTTTCGTTTGTTTCCATATATTTTTTAATTTCTTCTCTAATTGCCTGGTTGACCCACTCATTCGTTAGTAGGGTGTTCTTTAACCTCCATGCTTTTGGAGGTTTTCCAGACTTTTTTCTGTGGTTGATTTCAAGCTTCATAGCATTGTGGTCTGAAAGTATGCATGGTATAATTTCAATTCTTGTAAACTTATGAAGGGCTGTTTTGTGACCCAGTATATGATCTATCTTGGAGAATGTTCCATGTGCACTCGAGAAGAAAGTATATTCTGTTGCTTTGGGATGTAGAGTTCTAAATATATCTGTCAAGTCCATCTGATCCAATGTCTCATTCAGGGCCCTTGTTTCTTTATTGACCGTGTGTCTAGATGATCTATCCATTACTGTAAGTGGGGTGTTAAAGTCCCCTGCAATTACCACATTCTTATCAATAAGGTTGCTTATGTTTATGAGTAATTGTTTTATATATTTGGGGGCTCCGGTATTCGGCGCATAGACATTTATAATTGTTAGCTCTTCCTGATGGATAGACCCTGTAACTATTATATAATGTCCTTCTTCATCTCTTGTTACAGCCTTTAATTTAAAGTCTAGTTTGTCTGATATAAGTATGGCTACTCCAGCTTTCTTTTGGCTTCCAGTAGCATGATAAATAGTTCTCCATCCCCTCACTCTCAATCTAAAGGTGTCCTCAGGTCTAAAATGAGTCTCTTGTAGACAGCAAATAGATGGGTCTTGTTTTTTAATCCATTCTGATACCCTATGTCTTTTGGTTGGTGCATTTAATCCATTTACATTCAGTGTTATTATAGAAAGATACGGGTTTAGAGTCATTGTGATGTCTGTATGTTTTATGCTTGTAGTGATGTCTCTGGGACTTTGTCTCACAGGGTCCCCCTTAGGATCTCTTGTAGGGCTGGTTTAGTGGTGACAAATTCCTTCAGTTTTTGTTTGTTTGGGAAGACCTTCATCTCTCCTTCTATTCTAAATGACAGACTTGCTGGATAAAGGATTCTCGGCTGCATATTTTTTCTGTCTAGCACCCTGAAAATCTCGTGCCAATTCTTTCTGGCCTGCCAAGTTTCAAAAGAGAGATCAGTCACGAGTCTTATAGGTCTCCCTTTATATGTGAGGGCACGTTTACCCCTTGCTGCTTTCAGAATTTTCTCTTTATCCTTGTATTTTGCCAGTTTCACTATGATATGTCGTGCAGAAGATCGATTCAAGTTACGTCTGAAGGGAGTTCTCTGTGCCTCTTGGATTTCCATGCCTTTTTCCTTCCCCAGTTCAGGGAAGTTCTCAGCTATTATTTCTTCAAGTACCCCTTCAGCACCTTTCCCTCTCTCTTCCTCCTCTGGGATACCAATTATGCGTATATTATTTCTTTTTAGTGTATCACTTAGTTCTCTAATTTTCCCCTCATACTCCTGGATTTTTTTATCTCTCTTTTTCTCAGCTTCCTCTTTTTCCATAACTTTATCTTCTAGTTCACCTATTCTCTCCTCTGCCTCTTCAAGCCGAGCTGTGGTGGTTTCCATTTTGTTATGCATTTCGTTTAAAGCGTTTTTCAGCTCCTCGTGACTGTTCCTTAGTCACTTGATCTCTGTAGCAAGAGATTCTCTGCTGTCCTATATACTGTTTTCAAGCCCAGCGATTAATTTTATGACTATTATTCTAAATTCACTTTCTGTTATATTATTTAAATCCTTTTTGATCAGCTCATTAGCTGTTGTTATTTCCTGGAGATTCTTCTGAGGGGAATTCTTCCGCTTGGTCATTTTGGATAGTCCCTGGCGTGGTGAGGACCTGCAGGGCACTTCCCCTGTGTTGTGGTGTATAACTGGAGTTGGTGGGCGGGGCCGCAGTCAGACCTGATGTCTGCCCCCAGCCCACCGCTGGGGCCACAGTCAGACTGGTGTGTGCCTTCTCTTCCCCTCTCCTAGGGGCGGGATTCACTGTGGGGTGGTGTGGCCCGTCTGGGCTACTTGCACACTGCCAGGCTTGTGATGCTGGGGATCTGGCGTATTAGCTGGGGTGGGTAGGCAAGGTGCACAGGGGCAGGAGGGGCAGGCTTAGATCGCTTCTCCTTAGGTGATCCACTTCAGGAGGGGCCCTGTGGCAGCGGGAGGGAGTCAGATCCGCTGCCGGAGGTTTGGCTCCGCAGAAGCACAGAGTTGGGTGTTTGCGCGGAGCGAGCAGGTTCCCTGGCAGGAACTGGTTCTCTTTGGGATTTTGGCTGGGGGATGGGCGGGGGAGATGGCGCTGGCGAGCACCTTTGTTCCCCACCAAACTGAGCTCTGTCCTCCGGGGGCTCAGCAGCTCTCCCTCCCTTTGTCCTCCAGCCTTCCCGCTTTCTGAGCAGAGCTGTTAACTTATGACCTCCCAGAGGCTAAGTCGCGCTTGCTGTCGGAACACAGTCCGTCAGGCCCCTCCGCTTTTGCAAGCCAGACTCGGGGGCTCTGCTTGGCCTGCGAGCCGCCCCTCCACCCCGGCTCCCTCCCGCCAGTCCGTGGAGCGCGCACCGCCTCGCCGCCCTTCCTACCCTCTTCCGTGGGCCTCTCGTCTGCGTTTGGCTCCGGCGACTCCGTTCTGCTTATCCTCTGGCTGTTTTCTGGGTTATTTAGGCAGGTATAGGTGGAATCTAAGTGATCAGCAGGACGTGCGGTGAGCCCAGCGTCCTCCTAAGCCGCCATCTTGCAAACCTCCTAAAGACTTAATTTACAGAGCGTTTCAAAACCACATTGTTACAGTTGTCTGTTAGGATACTTTCAATGAAAATGACCACTTAGCATTTATTTTATGGGAAATTACACTTTCATGCTTATAAATGCAAGTATCTTAAATGATAGTTCTCATGGTTGCAAATCCTCACAGGAAAGATATGTGCTGTAGGAGTGAAAACTTTACAAGCTGACTTGAAAATAGTTTGGCAGCTGGTATACAATTTCAACATAGCTTTAATCAAAAAATATGTTCTAACAAATTGGCAGGAAAACTTGAAGAGAGTAAGTCCCACAAACACGACGATCTGACCACAGTGCTTCAGTTCCCGTTGCTGGGAATTTCCCTCAAAGAAACAAGCAACAGTGTCAGAAGTCCTTTTGTCCACCTGCAGAAACAGGATAGCACAGTTTATGAGGCTTTGTTAGTTTGGCTTTCCTGGATTCAGCCATTTTATGGTCTCCAGCATTTCTATGTGCTGTTTTTATGTTGCATTAAATGGAATTTTTTCCATGCTTTTATTCATGTTTTTGTTTATATAGGAGTGGACATAGCACGCCTCTGACTCCAGGGTTGCTGGCTCAGAGATTCTCCACCTACCTGGAAATGAGTTCATTCTTCCGGCAACTCTGTACTTCCCAAACCTATAATTACACAACTTAGAGTCATGTACAACCTTGGACCTGTAAGGGATGATCTATGTATTCTATTCTCATCCCAGCTTGTCACAGATACATGAAATAGGGCCCCAGAAAAGTCCGGAGTGTGCTCAGGTTTCCAGACCCAAATCAGCAGTAGGGAAAACCAGAGACTGGGTTTTGGCTCCCAAGCCTGCAGTTTTCTTGGGTGGTTTCTTTTGTCATTGTTAGATCTCATTTTGACAGCTCATGTTTTTTTCTCCGTTCACCCAGTACAGCCGGAGGCTATTTAAAATGGATTCGTAGTAAATCAGAAAGACCTTTTAAGTCATTCGAGATGATGCAAAATGAGAGAGACAAACGTGTACCCTGCGAAAGGGTTTTTCCCAAAACACTTCTAGCCCTATAACGATATTTGAAGTCTTGGTCTCCGCTTCCCTTCTCTATGTCCATCCACCATGTTTGTCCTTTAGAGGCATAGCTGGGGGAGGAAGAGCCCAAGCTCTATACACCTCTGCCTTCCCTTCACATGGGCAGTTGATTTGTACTAATCAAAAAAAACATGCACATATATATTTATCTCTTTTGAGTTTACAACATTATGGTAATTTCTCTTCATTAGACCAATGTTTATATGATTTACAGCAATTGCTTTTAGCTCTGAGAACACTTCTCAGACACCCAAGCAAACATCAAAGAATCTGACTGTAATTCTACACTCAGTCAGCAGTAAATGCCTGTTCCTATGTGTCCACAATGATGTATTTTGATGAGAATAAAGGTACACCATTTCAGATATCTTTCAGTTTCCAAATCACCACTGACCTACATTTAAGTGACTATGGCTGCTCTTTCTTCTGTTAATAAGCTTCCTATCCTTATGTGTTAGATATAGAATAGGGGAAATTAGAAGTGGTAAACAGATTTAACAACTGTGATACTGGATGAAGCGGCCCAGATTTCAAATCCTGGAAGTATTTCCCTGAACTGATGGTTGATAACCTCCAGAAACCAAACACTGGGTTCAAAGTAAGTCTACCATTGATTAACTCTTCATCCACATGTGACAGGCGGGGTGGTTCATTCTGCCACTTTTTAAAATGCTCCAATAGGGCATACCTCTGCACGTCTTTACTTTAGAGCCTCCAATACACTCAGGAATACATGTCCGATTCACTTATGGGCTCATTAGGATACTTCTCCCCAAAGAAACTGGGACATAACTCTCCGCTCCTTAGATGTGGGCTGTCTATGATGACCTTTTTCAACAACTGTGTGAAAAGGGGGAAAAGATTAACTTTACAGTGAAGAAACCTGAAAAACATGACCTCATCCAGGTGATACAGGTTAACACCAACACAATGTCATGTTGATCGAATGCACATGTGATGAAAATGGCACTTTACCCAACCACATAATCCCAGTCTAGTAATGAAAACTAGGCAGATGGATTCCAAGTAAGTGACATTGTACAAAATACCTGACCGTCATCCTCAAAACCACTGAGGTCATAAAAACAAGAAAAGTCTGAGAAACAGTCACAGCCAAGAGGAACTTAGGAAGACATTAGTACTGTGTAAGTTGATACTCTGAAGCCATCTTGGAACCGAATGAGGACTTTAAGGAAAAAATAAGCAAATCTGAATAAAATATGAATGTTAATTAATAATAATGTATCAACATTAGTTCATTAATTGTGATAAATATACCACACTGATGTAAGATTTTATAATAAAGACAAACTGGATATTGGGTATACGAAAACGTTCTGCATTATTTGCACAGTCATCTATAAATCTAAAATTGTTCCACAATAAAGATTTTGTTAAAAGTTCATCACACGCATTTATTGACCATAATACACTTATTCGAAAAGCAACTTTGGGGGTGACAGCAGGCAGACACTAGAGCCTTTGCTACCAAGGGTGCCGTAGTCTTCCCCAACATGGTCTCTAGTCAAAGGAGCAGCCCAGAGTCCCCGGGACCAGAGCCCTTGCCATAGTGAGACCTGCCCTTGGGTCCCGACTTGCTGTCACCCCATACTTTCTGGAATTGGAATGCCGCGGCTCCTCACCACCCACAGAACTGTGCTGATGCTGTGCTGCTGCCCTACCCCTCGGCCCTAAGTCAGGCTTTTGACCTGCCATCCCTGGGGCCACACTGTGGCTGCACTTTGCACTCTGGGCCCAAGTCACTGCCGTGTCCTCATTCCTAGGCCCATGCTACTGCTACATCTCACCCCCAGCCCCAGACCTGAGCCCAGCTGGTGAGCCCCAGAGGCTCAGTGGTGGTCTACACACTCTCGAACCTCACACAACAGCTCCACCACTGCAGCCGCTGTTCCTGTGTCCCTTGTCCCAGATGCCACAGCAGCTAAACGTACCCCTTTCTCTAGCTCCGCTGTCCCTCTGAGTGCTGTATGCCTGACCTGATGCCAAGAGGGCTCCCCTCAGCTTAGCTCTTGCTCCCTTGGAGAAAAAGGAGGCTAAGAGGACCTCAGAAGCCTTTGCCACCAAAGACCCCAATGGCCTTTGCCACTGAATGTCCAGCACACTCCCCTAGGACCCCTGCAGTGGTCCCCAGCACTGACCTCAGTTCACAGAGCTGTACAAATACCCTACTGCCATGCCCTCCCCAGAACTAGAGATTCTGCCCCCTACCCTCCCCCTCTGCCACCCCTCCAGGCTGGTGTAGTGCAAAAGGCCAGGAGAGGTGCTGCTCCCTCCACTGCACAGACATGAGATAATTTTTGTTTCTAGGGACAAAGAGGACTAGATATTAGCTGTAACTCCTACATGATGACTTGGGTATGTTCTGATGACAGGCCCTTCCATCCATGAAATGATGGAATTCAGAGAGTGAGTCCTACCAGCATTCTTCTTAATATGTCAGCAGCGCTGCAATAATGGAAATTCAGGAACACCTCAAGAGTTACAGCAGAAAGAGGCAGGGAGATTATCTTGTTCCATAAATTGCAGAAATGAAACCAGATCAATGTAAGCCTTCATCATAAATCATTCTCATTGGGAAATTCAGCCATTGGCACTATCTTCCTGGCGGAGGGAAGGAGACACACATCTGTTATCAGTAAATATTCTGTCTGACAATAGAGGACTCTCCTTGCCTGAGTGTAAATAGTACAACTGGTTTAGGCCCACTAAGCTGTTCTAGATTTCAAACAAAAACAGCTGGGTATGTATATCCTGTACCAGAAAATAGCCTCACTCTAGCAGTTGGAAGATAAATACCAAGCCAGAGGGCTTGAAAGAGACTGGGCATTAAATAGAGACAAGACAGCATTAAATATACTTGTGTGGGAGCCAACATTTCAAAATGTGAGACATTAGGAATCTATTGACAACCTATTAAATGTAAATGTCTATTAACAGACTGTTAGCAGGGGGTGATAAAAAGAATATTTATACTTCAGTGCCATGGTATAAAAATGAAACCTGGGGCACGTGGGTGGCTCAGTTAAGCATCTGACTTTGGCTCAGGTCATGATCTCATGGTTTGTGAGCTTGAGCCCCACATTGGGCTCTCTGCTGACGGCTCAGAGCCTGGAGCCTGCTTCGGATTCTGTGTCTCCCCCTCTCTCTGTCCCTCCCCCACTGATGCTCTGTCTCTCTCTCTCAAAAATAAATTAAAAAATTAAAAAAATAAAAAATGAAAATAAAAATGAAACCTGGCATGATTGTTCGTACACTGACGAGCTGTACCCTAGGCAGCTGCCACATGCTGTCTCACAGGGAGAGCCTGTCTCCTTTCCTGCCATCTCACTTGATATTTGTCTGGAATAGGGGCCTGTAGCAGTGTGACTGGCATCCCCTGTGGCCCCCTAGCCAGAGTGTGCAAGTGATCGCAGCCTACCACAGCTGACAAGCTCATCACAGAAGCGTTTTGAGTCCTACTTATTGACTTTAGGGCTTCATGTGCATATACACGAGAAAGATACACACAGGGCTTATTGGGGAAAACTGTATCTACTACCAGAGATTCCATCAACTATCTACAGTAGTACCTGGAGTCCTTCCTTCTCAAGAGGAAGACTCTTTATCTGAACAGTGTGAAATAAGAGCTCCAGAATCTTCCAGATTTGGTTGGGATTCTAGCTCACCATTTAATGGACTGTGTGATTTCAGTTACATTAAAAAAAAAAAAAAACTCGTGAAAATCCCACAGTTACTTTTAGGGAAACCATACTAAAAATAAATCAATAATGCTTGGGGAAAAGGAAAGCAAATTTCACCTTAAGTTACGGTATCAGAAGTTTAGTTACCAGATTATTAAACTAACAAATAATGAGTGTTTATTGCCTCTGTATTGGTTACCATACTAGCCACAATATAGCAAGTATGAACAAAATCAATTATGATCCCTTCCCTCACACATTTTACTGTCTAGTGGGAAAAATATGTACTGATCAAATAATCACAACTGCAAATAACTAAATTTTCTATGATGACAAGTGTAATAAAAAGATAAGTACAGAGAGCCATGAAGTGTATAAGGGGGCTTGAATTAATCCTGATTACTGAAGGGTCCCCAGAGAAAACCCTGAACTACATACAGGAAGAGGGCAAGGAGGAGAGTATTCTTGGCAGAGAGAGTATCAGCATAGAGAAAAGGGAGAGGACCAGAGCAAATGGGGGAAAAACAAACAAACAAACAAACAAACACAAATAGATCCACTTATATCTAGAGTTCTGGGGCCTTCAGCTCTAACCTTTATGCAGGATATTAATGACCTGGTCTATCCTGAGGGTGACAACCAGGGTGGTGGGGGTGCTAGGAGCCATACCATTCTAGGAGTGGTTGAGGAAACCTGGAAACAGTCTGGAGAAAAGTAGAATGACGTTAAATTGTTTAAACTCTCTATGAAGGAAAATAAAGATTTATCTGCATTGCTTCCATTGGCAGCTAAAAAAAATCACAGGCAGAACATGAATGCAGATAGGTTTCAGTTCTACACAGGATTACAGTTAGGATAAATCTGGTTGAAATTTCTCAGTGTTCCCATATGTAGAATTCTACATAATGCCATGAAGTATGTTTTTCATTTACTATAATTTTTAGATTTTTTTATTATTTCAAAATTTGATATGAGGGTTATGTTGCACGGAACACATAATCATTTCTCTGAAATCCTTAACTACTTTTTTTTCCTATACCTTTTCTCAAAAAGGTAGAATCTCAAGGTCCTATTCTTAGGAGCAAAATTTAAATGAAGTCATTCACTGAAGCCATTTATTTGTTTATTTATTCATTAATTATTTTTTAAAAATAGTTTGGGAGTGCCTACTATGTGCCAAGTATTATGCCAAATGTTGGGGATAGAGTAGTAATCAAGGCTGATATCCTTGATAATAATTCTGGATCTGCGTGCCATTTCTCAGACTTTAGGTTCAAGACTCAGCTCTAGTCCAGTTACTATGCTTTTCTTTAAGCAACTAGAACTTATCTCTTCCAAGTTGTATTACATTTGATGTGATACGGCCTCTTAATTTAATTAGCTCTCTGGAGAGTAAGTCAGTCTGTACCCACTGTAATATGACCAGTCATTGCCCACAAGTCAACACCGGGCCACCATTTTACCCTGGTGAGTTCCTCAGCCTCACTACCAGCTTGGAGGATGCCTTAGTGCAGACAGCACCTAGAAACTAAGAATTGTTTACTGCCTTTGATAGGGAAAGAGAAACTCAAGTTCTGATGTATTCTAAATTCTGATCTTTGGGTTATCTTTGTCTATATTAGTATCTCAAAAGTGAAAAAAAATCTTGCTGACCAAACTTTATAATTTTTCTATGTAATAAAATGACAAAGAATATTTTTTATACTTTATTTCACTCACTCAACAAATATAATTTTTTTAAATGTCTATTATTTATTTTTCAGAGAGAGAGCACAAGCAGAGGAGGGGCAGAGGCAAAGGGGGGATAGAGGATCCAAAGCAGAGTGGTCTCTGAGCTGACAGCAGAGAGCCTGACGTGGGACTCAAACTCACAAACTGCGAGATCATGACCTAAGCTGAGGTCAGGCACTCAACTGACTGAGCCACCCAGACGCCCTCAACAGATATAATTCTAATCCAACTCACACCGGATGGTGATCTTAATTCTAATTTGCTGCCTTTCCCTGAGAACATCACAAAAGAATAGTTTTGCTGGTTAGCATAATGTACTACAGTCTGGAGTGTTAAGAGTTACATTTTTCTTGGTTTTCTATTAGAAAGTCAAAGTTAAAGCCTGTCTAAAACAGAAAATTGATTTATGCTGTAATTCTCTTTGACCTGGTGAATATCAGTTGTTTTAATGTCAAGAATGAAAAAGTGAACAAAGTAGTCTTGCAATGATGTGAATGAACTAGCACAACGGCACCTTGCTCTCCTCCTACAGCCCTGGGATTTATCTTCCTTGTAGGGCAGGCTTTCTAAAGCTCTGATGCCACCATCTGGGCTCTGTAGTGAAGGAAATAAATCACAAATGATTTTTTAAAAAGATAACACATTCATTTCAAATATAATACTTAGCTGTGAGTTACAGTCAGAAAAAAATACCTTCATTGACATTTTTATTTATTTTGCATATTCTACCAAGATCCTTGGGCAAATGGTGTCACAGTGACATGAGTTCTGGTTCTGCAATCACAACTGAGTCTCCACGCTTGCACTTACTACTGTGAGACCACAGACAAGTAACACTCTCTTTGTTTGCTTCCTTATCTGCAAAATACAGTGCCTAATAAATTACTGTTTCAGGATTGAATGAGATAAAGTATGTAAACTATCTGGCACATAGTAAGTGCTCAATAAATGGTATATTAATTCCATTGATATTGGCACATTTTAGCATTTTTTTATCCTGCATAGTGTTGATTATATCTAATTTATGTTTATCAAAAGTTACATCTTAGGTTGTTATTACTATTTCTATCCTAGGAATACATATAAAATAAAATTTGTCTCAAACTGCCTCTTCTTTGTTTTATAAGGACTAAATATGATAATGAATTTAACAGAAAAAAATAGTTCTTGAATATTATTGGCCCAAATCAAAGTAATTTATATGAAATAATATCTAATATTTTATTTAGAGGAATCAAGGTTATATGTCAACTCTTAAACCTGACTTATTAAAGCTAATAAGCAGGTGAGGAGGTTTAAATCCTTAAACAGGTCACAGTGCTCTAAGATTAGATAACAAGATACAAATGAACAAAGGGTTCCAACTCTTGGAACCTTTAATGGGGTTTCCAAGTTGGGCAAATAATGAATTATGCAATGCCAGTACAGGAAAACACGTGCCAGCAGCTTGATGAAGATGTCTAAACTGGAAATACAAAATAAAATATCCTCAAAAATAGAGAAATATACAGAATACAAAATACATTCCATATAATCCCACCCATGAAACAACTGTTCTAAATTTGTTTCGTAAATCACAGAATTGATATATGGACATGAATGGAGAGACAGACTATTACCAGAAATAACATGAGCCTGGATATACTGCTTTACATCTTGCTATGTTACTCACACTGTATTAGGGATGTGGTTCCTAACATGAAATGAAATCTACCAAAATGCTACAATCAGCTGAATTTCATATTTATTCCTGGTACATTTTTTTAGTGCAATGTCTCTTTCAACAAGATTAAAGGATAAACCATTTACAATCCGGGACTTAAAAAAAAAAATACTGTGTACCTAACACAAATATAGAGTTGAAAAGCTTTTCAAGCCAGATGTCCAGATGTTTTGTCTATATAAATCTGAACAGGTAACAATTTAGAAACGTTTGCATGTCTGTGGGAATTTATCTTTTCATTATTTTATTTTATTCTATGTTTTTAGCTTTCAGGCTCTATTTAATTATTTAGATTAATGTGGAAATTATAAATTATTAATATCAATAAAGAATATTTTAAATTTTGTTCTGCCTTACCAGGTGGTGCTAATTTTTGTAGCACATTTGATTTGCTTTCAGGAAACCATAAAAAATATCAATTTTGCTAATTTCTTAGCTGTTCCAAACTAAGCCTAAAAGTCAAGATAAATTAAGAATGAAGAGTCTTTCAGTATTTGGATAAGTTGACAGTCAACCTGTAAGTCATTACTTTAAAGTACACACCAATTACGTGTGCATATAACCAGCTTTTCAAACAAACATAGCCTCTACCATTTACACAAATTGTAAGAATTTCTGTTAGTGTAACATCTTGGCACAGGCAGCATTGGTTTTTGTCAGCTCATAAGTATTCTTTACCTTGAAAAGTTTATACTATTCCTCTGTGGACACTCTCTTACCAAAAGAAAAGAAAACAAAACTTCTTAAAATGTTACATGCCCAATCAAATCACCAAGCAGAAAGCTTACAATAGTTTTCCTAAGAAATTGTGGCCAGGTGATTCAAGTCACCAACTTAATAGGGTCATAAAAATGTCAGAATTATGCAAATACTTTGCAAAAGAAGTTAAACAGTATACATTTTATGGTTAGCTCACAAATTTCCAACTCGTTACACCACTGTGTGAGCACAAGGATCAGAGGACAATAAAAGAAAAAGTCATCCTGCAGAAAGTAAATTCTAGATTAAGAATTAAATATTGTATTTCTCTCTTCCTTTTTTTTTTAGATCAGTTTCCTTCTCCTTTGGGTCTCACTGACTAATATTTATTTGAACTATTCATTAGTAATGAAATGTAGCACAAGCTGCCCACAGTTCCCAACCACAACGAAATCAGTTTAACAATTAGGGAGTATTTTGTTTTAAAATTTCCTAAAAAAGTGTCATATAATTTACATGGTGGTATGGGTCTTGTAGTTTAGTTTATAAGGACACTTTATTCTCCGTACTAAACAAAACATGATATACAAGATTTGTATAAACAGGTGTTCAGATATGCTTTTTTTCATTTAATTT
Source organism: Felis catus (assembly GCF_018350175.1). Taxonomy (NCBI): domain Eukaryota; kingdom Metazoa; phylum Chordata; class Mammalia; order Carnivora; family Felidae; genus Felis; species Felis catus. Next base: position 140,369,655 of record NC_058370.1, read on the forward strand.
AGAAACAATCATCAGGCAAAGACCAATGGAGATAACCCTAATAAATCTGACTGTATGGTTAATGGCATACCTACTATAATATAGCAACCAGGCTAAGTGATATGCAGGTAAGATCTCATTTCACCCTCCTAACAACAATAGAGTTGTTTCAAATATGGAAACTGAGGCACAGAAAATTTAGTAGCTTGACTCCAGAGGCAGCATCCTCAATATCTCTAATCTCTATATGGACCAAGGGAAAATAAATCCTGCTCTTTAGTTATTTCTCTTTATTCTTAATACTTGCATCCTCAGTGCCATACCAGGAGTGGTTTTACAGGGAAAGAATTAAAACTGTTATGTTGGAAACTGATAAGTTAGAGCTGGCAGTTTTGGTGCGAGAACAGCGATTTCCTCCTGCCTGAGAACGCTGCTAATACACACTATTACTAAGAAGAAATTGAATCCCGGGGGAGGGCTCCACGGTCTAAACCTTAGGAATCAGATTTAAAATAAAGAATTCTCCATGTGCTTAAACAAATTAATAAAATTTTATAAAAAATTGCCTTTAAACAGAAGCAGTACTACCAAATAGTATATTTAAACGAACAATATTTAACCTTTTCTGTGTAATCTTGAACTAGTGATTCAAGATCCGTCTAACTTTGTCCTGGTCATTGAAACCCCCCTTGAATTGTTTTGGAGTTGTAACTGTGCCTCTGGCTCCCATATGCTCCTGGGATTCATGTCATCTAATCAAAACACGTGTTTTGGCAATATGTTGTTTCCTTCAACATATGAATTCAGCTGCTTAAAATTGATGTTTAGAGATACTTTAGCTTAAGAAATCATTCATGTAACAGTGGCCTTTTACAGTCTCCTCCCCAAGCCATATAGGAACAACCATCCACAGGTTTAAGGCTGCACAAAAGAAAAAATCAGCTTGGTAGGGAAGAAGTGGAGGTGGACAGGAGGGTAGGTTAAAAGGAGAGGGGAGAAGAAGGAAGGAAGGAAAAGTGAGAACCTGAGAAAAGCAAAACAGGAAAATGAAGTTGGTGTGGCCTTCCCATCCCAGGCTTGAGTCTAGGGCAGCACAGTAATGAGAAGAACCAACTGTCTGATCTGCCCTCCCAAGTCTCAACCAGAGATGCTGAGGACACCTTCAGCCTGTCCCTAAGTTCTACCACCCAGTGACCATCTATCTACCTCTACTGTGATCATTATTTCTCAATATGTTTTCAAGTGACTGTCTAGGGTGCTACAGAACTCCCGTGAGCATTTTTTGCAGATCTAGTGGTCCTGAACTCCCTCAGCTTTTGTTTATCTGAGAAGTCTTAACTTCTCCATTACTTTTAAGGGTAAACTTGCTGTATATAGGATTTGGGGTTGCCTTTTTCTCTTTTAGCACTTTGAATATACCAGTCCACTACCTTCTGGTCTCCAAGGTTTCTGATGAGAAATCTATGATAATCTTATTGAGGATACCTTGTATGTGACAAATCACTTCTCTCTGGCTGCTTTCAAGATTCTCTCTTTCTCTTTCAACAGTTTGGTTATAATGTCTCCATGTGACTCTCTTTGAGTTCATCCTAATAGAGTTAGTTGAGCTTCTTTCATATTTATATTCATATCTCTCATCAATTTGGGGAAGTTTTCAGCCATTATTTCTTCAAATATTCTCGCTTCTCCTTCTGGGACTCCCACGACACACATATTGGTCTGGCTGATGTTCTCCCACAGGTCCCTAAGTTCTATTTGCTTTTCTGCAGTCTTTTTTTTCTTTATGTCCCTCAGACTTGATGTTTCCCACTGTCTTATCTATAAGTTTGTTGATTCTTTCTTCTGTCCGTTCAAATCTGTCCTTGAATCCCTCTAAAGAATTTTTCATTTCAGTTATTGTAATTTTCAACTTCAAAATTTATTATAGGTTTCTTTTCCAGTTTTCTGCCTCTTTATTGATATTTCCATTGTGTTCATACACTGTTATCTCAACTTTTTCCATGTCTTCTTTTAGTACTTTGAGATTTTGAGACGGTAGTTTTAAAGTCTTTCTCAAGTATGTCTGCCAGCTGGTCTTTCTTAGAGATAGTTTCTATTGTTGTTTTTTCCTTTGTATGAACACACTTTTCAGTTTTTTTGTGTGTGCTTTGTATTTTTGTCATTGTTTTTGTTGGAAATTGAGTGTTTCAATCTAATCATATCATAACGTTGGAAATCAGATTCTCTCCCATCCCCAGTGTTTGCTGTATTTTTCTATTTGCTACCATGATGTGGGGTACTTCATTGAAGCAAATGGCTTTTGAACTGGATAACAGATTAAGCCTGGAGGATTTTTGAGATTTATACAAGAAAAAAACCTATATTGCCATGAAGAGACAGTAGAAATATGGATGTTGAAGACAATTCTTCGACACCTCGGAAGGTAAAAGAGAGCTGGAGAGAAAGCGTCCATGTTCTTGGAGAACATATAAGTAATCATGAACAGAATGTTGCTGGAAGTAGGAACATTAAAGGGCATTCTGATGAGTCTCAGATGTAAATCAGGAATGGCTATTGGGAAATGGAGAAAAGTAATCCTTGTGATTAAAGTGGCAAAGAACTTGGCTAAATTATGTTCTGCTTTTGGTGTGTGCGGGGGGTGGAAGATAGAATTTGTGAATGGTAAAATTGAATATTTAGCTGAGAAGTTTTCTAAGCAAAATGTTGAAGGTGTGTCGTAGGTCCCTCTGACCACTTACAGTAAATGCAAAGGGAAAGACATGAATTAAAGGAATTATTAAGCAAAAAGGAACCAGAATTTGGAGATGTAGAATATTCTCAACTTATCTGTATTGCAGAAAAAGAGAGAGAGAGAGAGAGAGAGAGAGAGAGAGAGAGAGAGAGAGAGAGAGAAATTGTGTTCTAAAGAGAACATTAAGGGTATGATTGAACCACAAATGTAATCAGCCACATAAGCAGAAATCTGGAATGAAAATGGGATTATATGAGCAGAAATAGTGCCAGTTTTAACTGAAGAAAACGAAGATGGGACAAAATGAAGGAAGGCTGTTGGACTTCTTAGATTCTACAGGACATGGCAATAAAGCTATTCAGCTGTGAATATGTGCTAATATTTAAGAAAATAGAAGAATAACCCTGAAGTTGACTCAGAGTTCATCAGGCTACCTCCTAGGCTTCAAAGGCTGTGGCCACTGCTGGAGCCACCTGAAATTTGAGAGTGAAACTGTCCAGAGTCTTAAGGGTAGGATCCCTGCCTGGCAAATCCATGGGTGTAAGACCCACACCTCACAGAACTATAAGGGTATAACCCCTGCCCCAGTGGATCCAGAAGGCAGGATCACCACCGCAGGGAGTCACAAAGGCAGGGAATCAACCAAACAGGATTGTTCTCAAGAGTTGAGATATAATGCAATTTTCCTTGCTATGTTCTGAACTTGCTTGAGACCTATCACACTTGTATTTCTCCATTTTCTCCTTTTTATAATGGGAATATCTAACCTATGTCTGATCCCCCCACTATTATATTTTAGAAGTACGTAATTCTCTGATTTTACAGGTTCACAGCTGGAGAGAAATTTTGCCTCAGGATAAATCATACCTCAAGTCTTACCCATATCTGAATTAGATGACATTTGCTGAGACTTAGACTTTATACTTTAAGGTTGATACAGCAATTGCACTACTAGGTATTTACCCAAAGAATACAAAAATGCTAATTCAAAGGGATACATGCATCTCAATGTTTAAAGCAGTATTATATACAATAGCCAAATTATGGAAATGGCCCAAGTGTTCATTGACTGATGAATGGATAAAGACACAATTATCTATATCTATATCTATATCTATATCTATATCTATATCTATATCTATATCATCTATCTCAGCCTTTAAAAAGAATGAAACATTACCATTTGCAACAATGTGGATGGAACTAGAGAGTATTATCCCAAGCAAAATAAATCGGTCAGAGAAAGACAAATACCATATGATTTCACTTATATGTGGAATTTAATAAACAAAACAGAAGAGCAGAGGGGGAAAAAAGAGAGAGAGAGAGGGAGGCAAACCAAGAAACAGACTCTTAAGTATAGAGAACATCCTGATGGTTACCAGAGAGGAGGTGTAGGTGATGGGGGTAGAGGAGAGTACATGTTGTGATGAGCACCAGGTATTACATGTAAATGTTGAATCACTAAATTGTACACCTGAAACTAGTACTACACTGTATGTTAACTAAATGGAATTTAAATAAAAACTTAAAGTTGATGGTAGAATGAGGTAAGACTTTGGGGCTGTTGGAGTGAATAAATGTATTTTGCATGCAATAAAGACATTGATTTGGAGGGGCAGGAGCACAATGTTATAGACTGAATGTATGTGTCACCCAAAATTCATATGTTGGAATCTTAATCCCCAGTGTGACTGTATGTGGATATGAGGGCCTGTGATGAAGTAATTAAAGTTAAATGAGGTCGTAAGGGTGGAGGCCCAGATCTGATAGGATTAGTGTCCCTATAAGAAGAGACACTGGCCCACTCTCTCTCCACCATGGGAGGACACAGTGAGAGGTGGATGTCTGCAAGCCAGAAAGAGAGCCCTCACCAGAAACTGACCATGCTGCACCCTCCTCTCACACTTGCAGCCTCTGGACCTGTGAAAAAATGAAACTCTGTTATTTAAGTCACTCGGTCTATAACATTTTGTCATGGCTGCCCAAGCAAATTAATACAGTGCCAACTAAGTTACTTCAGAGCATAGGAGATGTTTGATGTTTGTTAAGGGATTCAAGTCTGTAGAAGGGAACCAAAAAGACAAATATATCCCACTATATAAAAGCACCAGTATGTATAGGCCTAAATGAGGGATTTGGCATGAACATCTAATTATAGAAAATGGTCATGCTTCAAATACGAATTAGAAAATGATTCATCCTTTTGTGCTAAAGGAAGTGTCATTGTCTCAACAAGATTATCTCTTAAAAACTCCTATAGTGTAAGCATAATTCTTAATTTACTTCAGACTTAAAAGGGAACTAAAGAGCAATGCTTTTTGATAAAAGACATTTCCTAACTAACAATAATAATAATGAAAATAATTAGGGTAACAATAGCACTTGCCTTTCTGTTTTATTTCTTTGTTGGAAGGAAAACATTCATACATTTACACAAACCAGTATTCAGCATCTGTTTTGCACCAACAGGTGTATAAACACTGCAAGTAAAGTGAAATTAAATGTGGTACTTGCCTCATGAAGTATATTTCATAGCAAGAAATAAGATAGAAACACACATAGTTTGCTCCAACATAATGGGAGACAGCCACTAAATGAGTACGGCCAGTTCTATGACACGAGTAGCTCAATGTATCTTATGAAGGAAGACAGATGTGGCAAAGCCTCACAGCACTTCAGGGAGTTTCTTTAAATAAAGGTAGGCATTTATTAGGTGGGGAGGAAGGGGCATATTCTGGGCATAAGTAACCACATCTAAATTCATTTGCAATCAGAGATCTTAGAAGAAGTTAAATAGTTAAATTACTTGCCTAAAGTCACCCTTCTAATAGAAGAGTCAGCACTTAAGCTCAGGTCTTCTAATGCCAAATCTGTCGATGTTTCACTATTGGTAAATTGTGTGTGTGGTAACTTTCAGAGATGCTGGTTCCTTCCTTGTGACAGGGGATGTTGTATTCCTTACCTGTTGCTACATATCCAATTGCTCAGAATGACAATAGTCATTTGTTGTCTCCCACCCTTTCCACAGCTCAAGTCCTGGGTTGTCTTGAGTGTCTGTAGTTACACATCAACTGAGGCTACAATCGTCTGAAAGTTTAAATGGCACTGCAAAGTTGGTGCTGGTTGTTGTGGAGGCTTTAGTCCTCTGCACATGGACTCTCTCTAAGATGGTGACTGGATTATCCAGAGAAAACAACCCAACAGGCCAAAGTAGAAGCAACAATGCCTTTGATAACCTCCCCTTTAAAGCCACAAACTGCCTCCATATTGTATGAATCAGATAAAGCCATCCCTGACTTAATGTGGTAGAGAATTAGACAAAGTCATGGATATCAGGAGACATACTCGGAGCCATACGTCATTATATTCATACTTTCTATAACAATAATTTTATATGGCTAGAACAAAAGCTTCTATATAGCTAATGCCTTTAAAAAGCTCTCTGTAATCCTTGAGGGGCGCCTGGGTGGCTCAGGCCATTAAGCATCTGATTTTGGCTCAGCTCATGAACTCGCTGTCTGTGAGTTTCAGCCCCGTGTCCAGCTCTGTGCTGACAGGATGGAGCCTGGAGCCTGCTTCGGATTCTGTGTCTCCGTCTCTCTCTCTGCCCTTCCCCTGCTCACACTCTGTCTCTCAAAAATAAATAAGTGTTAGAAAAAAATTTTTTTAAGTCTTTATAATCCTTGAGAAAGCATGACAACAGATGTCAGGATTACTCCTCTGAGGCACCAGTCTTACGAGGGCCCCTACAACTTCATGAGTTTTGCCTCTGGGATTTCTACCAGGGACTCAAGGTGAAGATTGAAGGACAATCTCCTCACACTTCGAGTAGAAAGACAGGCTAGGAACCATTTGAAAGACATCTGGTAAAAGCAACCAGTAAAGTATACCCAGCATATTCTGTTCTCCATCTGCCCTCAAGGAAAACTCCTTTACCACAGCCAACCCCCTTTGGGAAGGAAATACCAACTCCAGCCTTCCTGTCTCACCTAGGGGTGAGAAAATTGCTGAGAAACACATTTGAAACTCGAAGCCAAGGAGAACAGGCTCACACAAAGGCGGAGGTGTAAGCACAGTACTATGGAATGTTTACTCCCTACTTTCACCTTGCCACAGCAATAGGGCTCCCATGGGGACACGACATCGGAAAGAGCTGTGAGACTCAGACCCTATCTAGGGATTCCAAAGAAACCCTAAGACATTAGGGGAGATAAACATGGGGAAACTAGAGAAAACTTTAGCTTCCACACCTACAGCTATAGAAAGTACTAAACACAGCCCGACTCCTAGCCAGACACACATAAGTCCTCACAGTAATGGTATATTTACCTCAATCCCTTTTACTATATGCATCATGGCCAGCTTTCAGCATCAAATTACAAGGCAGGCTAAAAGGTGATAAACCCAGTCTGAAGAAACAAGTGAGCGTCAGACCCAGACCCAGATTTTCCAGAGGTTTTGCAAAAATTAGACTAGGAACTCAAGACAGCTATGATTATTATACCAAGTGTTCTAATGGGAAAAGTAGACAAAATGCAAAGACAGGTAATGTAAGTAGCGAGGTAGAAATTAAAAGAAAAAAAAATGATAGAAATAATAATTTAAAAAACATGGTAATAGCAATGAAGAATGCCTTTCATAGACTGGAAACAGCCAAAGAAAAACTCAATTGGCTTGAAGATATGTCAATAGAAACTTCCCAAACTGAAAAGCAAAGAGAAAAATCAACAGGAAAAAAATGGAGCAGAGTATCCAAGAACTGTGGACCAATTACAAAAGGTCTAACACAAGTATGACAGGAATACCAGAAGAAGAATGAGAGAAAGGAGCAGAATAAACGATTGAGGTGATAATGACTGGATGAGAATTTTCCAAAATTAAAGATAAACCCCAAACCACAGATCCAGGAATCTCAGAGAATACCAAGCAGGATGAACATACGCCTAGGCATATCATATTCAAACAAAAAGAAAAGAAAACAAACAAACAAACAAACAAAATCTTGAGAAAATCTAGAGGAGAGGAAAAAGGAAACACCTTACCTGTAAGAAACAAGGACAAGGATTGTAATGAGTTTCTTTTCAGAAACTTCACAAGCAAGAAAAGTGTGGAAAGGAAATATTTAAAGTGTTGATAAAAAGTCCCACAACCTAGAATTCTATATCCCACAAAATTATTCTTGAAAAGTGAGGAAGACTTTCTCTGGCAGATCTGAAGAAATTTGTCTATCGTGAAGCTCACTTGCAAGACAGGTTAAAGGAAATTCTTTACAGAAAAGGAAAACGACGAGGTCAGAAACGTGCATCTATGTAAAGAAAGAACGAGCATTAAAGAAGGAATCAATGAGGGTAAAATTAAATCTATTTCACTCATTCTTTTTAAAAATTGTACTTGTTCTTAAAAAATATATTGATCTGACAGCCTTTTTCAAAATAATACTGCGACAATGCACTGGGTTATTATAGGTTATGGAATGAAAGAATTAACAGCAATGGTAGAGGGACAGAGAGCAGGAGTGAGGTGCTGTTACAGGACACCTGTGCTTCCTGTGATGTAGGAAGGGTTAGAGAAAGTAACGTTCCTCTCAAATGTATATTGAAAACCCTGTTGCAACTACTTCAACAAGGTTTGAAAGACATATAACTAATCATCTGAGAAAAGACAGAAAGTGGGATCTTTTAAAACCTTTGTTCACAAAAACCTTTCAAATGCTGGATCCATGCTGGAGCATGGGGTGGTTCCATTTTTGAGTTATGAGGGACCTTCATACTGCTTTCCACAGTGCCTTCACCGATGAGATCCCCATTTCAATTCTTTTGGGTAAATATCCAGAAGACAGATTGCTTGAATTATGTAGCATTTGTTAGGAACCGCCATGCTATTTCCTACAGTGGCTGTACCATTCCTACCAACAGCACACAAGGGTTTCAATTTCCACATCTTCACCAACACTTACTCTTTTTTTTGTGTGTGTGATAAAAAATCCTAACGGGTATCATGTGCTGTGTCAATGTGTTTTTGATCTGTACTTCCCTGATGTTGAGTGACGGTGAGCAGCTTTTCATATACCAGTTGGCCGTTTGTATGTCTTCTTTTGAGAATGTCCCTCAGTTGGGTTTGTCACATTCCTTCCTAATTTAACTGATATCATGCATCTTTGGCAAATATACCACAAAGTGAGGCTATGTCCTCCTCAGTGCATCCTATGGGATGGTACATGATTTCAACTTGTCAGATCAAAGTTTATGTCACCTTGGATTGTTTGTTGAACGTCATGTCTGGTAAGCTTCTCTACTGTAAAGTTACTATTTTTTCCTTGAAGGATAATAAGTACACAATAATTGGTCTATAATCTTCAAAACTGTCATACATTAAAAGACAAAGTTACAAAGATGAGAAAAAGCTGAGATTCTTTAATTTGAAAGTAAAATAATGTCTATCTTATTTAACCAACCCCCCTTTTTTTGTATATGGAAACCTATTTCCAATGAATAAATTGGTTTTATTAAGCAATCTATTGGGGATTTTATTTTAAAATAGAAAACATATTTGCATATTTAATGAGTACTTTGAAGTCAGAGTTTGCAAAAACTGTTAAAATTTTTTTTCATACAACTGTAGATTTTTGTGTCTAAAGATGTGGTATTTGATCACAGTTATTCATAGAAAGATGTCTTCATCCTGTACATGTGGAAAATAACATGAGGAATTTAAACTTCCTGCTCATGATTAACAAAAATATAACATACACCATTTGGCCTCTTGTTATTATCACTAACAAGAGGTTAAGATAAAAATACACAAATTGTACGTGTGTGTGCCTTTTCTAAAAAGCAACAGATGTCCATGGCATTAAATGACATAAGAACTTTCAAATTATTTTGGTATCAGATAAAGACTACCAATTACTAATTTCTGGTAATTAATTACCAATTACTATTTTCCCAAGTTTCTGGAAGACTGCATTGCTGTTATGTTTATAGTGTCTTGCTTCATGGCTCCCTTATAACCAGTAGCCTTGGATTTCAGGGTTCTCCCTACTTGAAAATCTTCCACAGATGAGCACACCTTTTGACTTTCTCTGACTCAGTGTGGCCCTTATCCCTGCCCCCTTCACATAGCAACTGTGAGCAGGTGGTTAACGTTAAATAAGACACACATGCAAATGACCAGTAGGTCATGGCCCAGACTCCCCATGGAAACTTGGGGGCTTGCTCCTGTCAACCTGGGTTTCCCCACAACAATTTCACTCTGCTTGCTTCTGGCTCTTGCCTCTGATCTGACATTCTCAAGATAGTTTTGGCTTGGTACTTTACCAACAAGTGTCCCACTTGCACTTTGCTTTTGATCTATCCCCTACCTCAAGCTGATTCTGTTCATGAACTTAACCATAAGCCTCAACAATGCTCTCTGCTCCAACTACCCTGGCCCCTTCCATGGGCATCCAAACCCTGACGGCTATGATGGAAACCCTATGTTCTTTCTCCACCTACTTCTTGAGCAATCTTTCCTGTTTCAAGTTACAGCTTCAAGCTAACTTTAATCAGTGCTTGAAATGCCTTCTACCACAAGGATCAATAACTCTTTATATAGTTTATAGTATGCTTTCACGTGCCTTTGTGAGGTAGGCATGCAATGATTTATCATCTGTTTTGAAGATAGTAGGACCCAGATTCTGAGAAGTTAACTGATTTCTTCAAAGGCATATAGCTGGTAATGGACAGTAAAGACAAGGGCCCTAATTTTGTACTTTAAGCCTTTTTCTTCCCTTAAACCATAGCTGCTTGAGTTGTAGCACTTTTCAAGTGCAAGACAACATATGACTTTAGGTATTATGGATCGGAACAGGTGCTGTGTGTATATGTTACTTATTAGAGAAAATGTTTTTATTTATTTATTTATTTATTTATTTATTTATTTATTTATTAATATATGAAATTTATTGTCAAATTGGTTTCCATACAACACCCAGTGCTCATCCCAAAAGGTGCCCTCCTCAATACCCATCACCCACCCTCCCCTCCCTCCCACCCCCCATCAACCCTCAGTTTGTTCTCAGTTTTTAACAGTCTCTTATGCTTTGGCTCTCTCCCACTCTAACCTCTTTTTTTTTTCCTTCCCCTCCCCCATGGGTTTCTGTTAAGTTTCTCAGGATCCACATAAGAGTGAAACCATATGGTATCTGTCTTTCTCTGTATGGCTTATTTCACTTAGCATCACACTCTCCAGTTCCATCCACGTTGCTACTAGAGAAAATGTTTTTAGACTGTGGTTCCTATAACCAGACAATAATTCCTCTCTCCCTGCCCCCGAGATTCTGTTCAATTACCTTTATAACACAGGATAGTAGAAAAATTAAAGACAACTCACTTGTATTAGATTGGACCCTTAGAGAAAGGGTGGCAGAGTGGCAGAGTGTGTTAGCACAAACTAGGAATAAGAAGGACCTAGGTTTGAGTCCTACCTCTGGGACTAACCAGCAGTTTTAGCTTATAGTGTTCAATCTCAGTTTCCCATTTGTTGCTCCGGAATATTAATATTTTGGTGCATAGTGTCTAGTACATATTAGATGCCCAATTAGTGTTTGATAAATACTTGACAAGTGTTATTAAATTGAGGGGTGTGTGTGTGTGTGTGTGTGTGTGTGTGTGTGTGTGGTTTCCTGGGGGAAAAGGTTTGTAGCATAATTACGAAAATTAAAATGCAGATAATAACACTGCACATGAAGGGCCTGGAGCATAATAGGTTCTCCACAACTGGCAGCTGTAGGGTTTTATGTGAGGTAGGTGCTCAGATAATGAGGAAGGCAAAAGGTCATGCATTTTCTCAATTTTAGGGTCAGGAAGCTAATCTGAGCAATTTTTAAATTTAATTCTTTCATTCCACAGATAAAGTTTATCACTGATATCAGGAAGATACAAGTAAAAGGAAAATTAGAAAAGTTCCTACCACAAAAATGTATAATAGTTGATCCTCACAACCACCCTGTAGTTGGTAGAGCAGATATTAAAATCGTCATTTATTGATGACAAATGAAATCTCATCTAGTGACTGCAGAGATAGGCCTCAATCTCAGTTCTTTGACCTCAAGACCCAGTGCTCTTTCTAGAGTCATTAATTTTTAAGCCAAGAAACAGTACCTATTTTCAACTTTGACAGTAATTCTATGTATCTATTCCTGAATTCAAGTTACTATGTATCTGTTATTTCTGTTGTTTTTGTCTTGTTCTTCCTACTTATATAACATCCACCATATCTGTCTTTAGATCACATAAAAAGGAATAAATAAAAACGCCTCGTCTACTTTGTGTTTGTGCCAAGTGCCGGCTCAGAGGACCCGCAGACAATGAATGTTTTCTGAGAGCAGTGCTTGCAATATATACGTATTTTTCTCGTTTTGATTAGTGCCTAATGGTTTTCCACTTCAGTTTTTGTCAGATTGTCCTGAAATAGTAATGAGTAGTAACAGGAGAACAGGTTGCAGTGTTGGTTGGGACTTCTGGGGAAGCTGGCACCGTGTTAGAGATCACTAGCTACAGTACCAACATGGGAAGCAGTCTCCAGGAAACCGTCCCACTTGAATCGTGACAATCTGCTCAGTGGTGATCTCACCATCAAGGTTGCAATAATTCTGGAACTGCAAGCCACGGCCTTGATGCTAATAGGGATGTAGGCCTTTGTTTTTCTTGCCTTTATGTTATATGCTTTGCCAGCTTGCAAATGAAGACTCTTAAGGAAAATTTGGCATAACTTTCCTTAGGAGAAAAGCATTGAGACATCATGCTGTAAAAATTCAGTAGAAGAGTGGTAAGAATATAAATGTTTAGAATAAAAATAAAAGGAGAAGTTTGGTCTCTGGCTTTACCACAAGCTAAATGAAATTGAGCTAATTGCCGAAAAACTCTATGGTTGAATATTCTCATCTTAGTTAAAATAATAACTGTAAGACTATGACATAGGCAAAATTTATGAATATAAGGTAAAATAGTTTTATAAATATACAGCAATTTATATTAAAAAACTCATAGCATGTTCTCTGGTGTCACTTCATTTATCCCCAGAAGCCCTCATATCCCCATGTTCCTGGTGGGGAGAGCAAATCGGTGCTCTATGGCAAGTTACATCAAAGTTGGAAGAATAATGCATATCTTTTGACCATGGGAGTTTGGGTTAGCTACCAATATGGTCAGGAAAAGGAAACATGTTTTATATGGTTTTTAAGCAAATTTCCTGCAGAACATTGGCTGAAATCGCCCTTTACACATCATTTCTCTTTACATCTTCACAGATTAGATGTACTCAGCATGAAATTGAGGGCAGAGAAAGGCTGAAGGCCATAATGTAAGCACAAAGCAAGTCACAGGCAGCTCTTATAAAGGTCATTTATAAAGAATTATTAAGAAAATGAGATGTCGTGATAAAATATATGTGACTGTTTTCTCCAATCTTTAAGTGCTTGATTCTAGGGTTAATTAAAAATTGAGGAAAATGGTATATAGTTGACCTTTGAAAATGTGGTATTTAGGACCACTGACCCCCCTGCTCAATTCCAAATCCATGTATAACTTTGACTCCCCCAAAACTTAACTACTGATAGCCTACTGTTGTCTAGAGGACTCACAGATAATATAAAGTTGATTAATACGTATTTTGTGTATTAGATGTATTATATACTGTATTCCTAATAAAGCAAGGTAGAGAAAAGCAAATGTTAGTAAGAAAATCATAAGGAAGATAAAGTACCTTTAAGGTATTTATTTACATTTAAGTACATTTAAGTAAAGAAAGTACATTTAAGGCTGTATTTATTGATATCATAAGTTTATATATTTATTAATAGAAATCCACAAATAAGTGGACCCACACAATTCAAACCTGTGTTGTTCAAAGGTTTCAATTGTTTCAAAAGCAGTTGTTTCAATGCTAACCTGGAGAAGAAAAAAAAGAACCCTCAATTTGAATGTGAAGTAAAGAATGTATGCGCTACAGTCTAGCAGACAAGTCCAACACCTTAATTCCCAGTGTCACAAAAGTTACTTTTTTAAAGTTTATTTATTTATGTTGGAGAGAGAGAGAGAGAGAGAGAGAGAGAGAGAGAGAGAGAGAGCAGAGCCCAACATGGGGCTTGATCCCATGCATTGTAAGATCATGACCTGAGAAGAAATCAAGAATTGGACGTTCAACCAATGGAGCCACGTAGCCATCCCACAAAGGTGCTTTCAATGACACAGTAGCTGATGGTCATCCTCGCTCCCAGGAAGAGGGGTATGGAGAGGTGTGTAACCCTGAGAAAGAGAAAAGCTGCTCTTCCTTCACCTCTAGGACCTGGCCTGCTGCCCTCCCTTTGAACATCAACATTGGGAAAAGAAGAAGGTAAAACCAAGAGCCCTTGGCAATCACGCCTAAACGTGTCCAAGCCGCAAACTGCAGAGTGCCCCTCTCCCGGCCAGAGTGGGTGCCAGCTGCCTGTCTACCTCAGTCATCCTCCTTCTCCTGCATGAGAATTATTGGGGCCCAGCCGGAAAATCACCCAGCTCCTGGGAGCGTCTAGCCCACAGCAAAGCCCTGCTTCCTTAAACTCTCCTAATTACCAAACATAAGCCAAATCCTAGTATAGGTTCTTTCTAACATCCTCTTGGTAAGATGCCCCACTGTGCCCCTGTGATGTGTTCTCCCCTCTTAAATGAATCATAAGGCCAACTTGTGCCCTGGAGAGGTTTCGCTGGAAGACATTAACACCAGGACAAGTTATATAGGACATGCTGGCGATGTTTCATTTATTGATCTGAGTGGTGGTCACATTAGTGTTCATGTGTTCATTAAAACACTTTTTGTCTTTTTTTATTCAAATATAATTAACACAGTGTTATATTACTTTCAGGCGAACAGTATAATGATTCAACAATTCTATACATTACTCAGTGCTCATCCAGATAAGTGTGATCTCAACCCCCTTCCTTAGATCACCCGTCACCCCCCCACCTCCCCTCTGGCAACCACCAGTTTGTTCTCTGTATTTAAGAGTTTTGTCTCTTGTTTGTTTGTCTGTTTTATTTTTTAAATTCCACATATGTGTGAAATCACACAGTATTTGTCTTTTTCTGACTATTTAGCATCATATCTTCTAAGTCCATCCATGCAGCAAATGATAAGATTTCATTCTTTTCTATGGTTAAGTAATAATCCATTTGTATGTACCATGACTTCTTTATCCATTCATCTATGGATGAACACTAGAGTTGTTTCCCTATCTTGGTGGTTGTAAACAATGCTGCAATAAACATAGGAGTGCATATATCTTTTTGAATTAATGTTTTCATTTTCTTCTAGTAAATACCCAATAGTGGAATTGCTGGATCATATGGCCTGTCTTTCCTTCCTTTCTTCCTCCCTGCTTCCTTCCTTCCTTCCTTCCTTCCTTCCTTCCTTCCTTCCCTCCTTCCCTCCTTCCTTCCCTCCTTCCTTCCCTCCTTCCCTCCTTCATTCCCTCCCTGCTTCCTTCCTTCCTTCCTTCCTTCCTGCCTTCCTGCCTTCCTGCCTTCCTGCCTTCCTGCCTTCCTTCCCTCCTTCCCTCCTTCATTCCCTCCCTGCTTCCTTCCTTCCTTCCTTCTTTCCTTCCTTCCTTCCTTCCCTCCTTCCTTCCTTCCCTTCCTTCCTTCCTTCCTTCCTTCCTTCCTTCCTTCCTTCCCTTCCTTCCTTCCTTCTTTCCTTCCTTCTCTCTCTCTTTCCTTTTTTCTTTCTTTTACTTTTTGAGTCAGAGAGACTGTATGAGCAGGGAGAGGGGCAGAGATAAAGAGAGAATCTTAAGCAGGCTCTATGCTCACCACAGAGCACGACACAGGCCCAGTCTTACAACCATGAGATCATGACCTGAGTGGAAATCAAGAGTCAGATGCTTAACCAATGAACCACCTAAGTACCCCTCTATTTTTAATTTTTTTGAGAAACCTCCATATTGTATTCCACAGTGGCTGCACCAGTTTGCATTCCTACCAACAGTGTTGCACCCTGCCAACACCTGTTGTTTCTTGTGTTGTTGATTTCAGCCATTCTGACAGGTGTGATGTGATATTTCATTTTAGTTTTGATTTGCATTTCCCTGATGATGAGTGATGTTGAGCATCTTTTCATGTGTCTCTTGGTCATCTGTATGTCTCCTGTGGAAAAGAATATAATAGGAGTATAGGAGTATAAGAATATCACAGGAGTGGTAGTATTTGTTAATAAAAGTAATTTTTAAAAGTCTGTATTGGATGGAGGGATATATTCTTTAGCCCAGGAATAAATATTCTTTCAGACAAATCATGCAATAATTACACAAATAATAATTAAAATAGTTTTAAAACTATTAAAAGTTTTAAAGTAGTTTTAAAATAGTTTAAAATAGTTTTAAATTTAAATAGTTTTAAATAAGTCGCATGTTTAAACATTAACAAAATGGGGGAGAAAAAAAGAAGCATAACAGACTAGTATTCCAAAATGTAGTGATAGTTTACATCAATATGAACATTCTTGTCTCTGTTTTCTCTGATCAAATGCACTTAAACTCAGACCAGCAAACTCACTGAAATTAATGGGGTGGAAGGACATGAGCTCGCATGGGTTTCAATCAGTGAAGAAGACACTGACGACTTCTCATGCTGACTTTTGGTTCTTGGAAGGAATCGCCAAGAACCCCCATGAGTGGGTGTTCCTGACCAGTGGCAGGGATTAGGTGTCAGGCAGACTTGCAGGTACCCTGCCTAACAGAGACCTGGCTGTCTTTCATGAGTGGCTTCTAAGACCCACTGAAGTCAGCTCCATCAACACCTAGTAGCTAGTGGGGTCAAGGCCAGAGTGGAGGATCAATAGGAACACTTTTATGGGCCAATCCTGGAAGCATATGCACTGTTCTGTCCATATTCTACTGGCTGAGACTCAGTTGCACGAATTCACGCATGCAAGATGGGCTGGCAAATGTTGTCCCTCATGGGCATCAGCTTCTTAGCCAAATATTTGCACAATATGTGCAGTAAGGGGACCATATATCTTTGGTGGAGAGCTGTCCACCTACCCATCCCTACCCCCAAGTGAAAAATGTGACTTCTGTTATGTTAAGCCCCTGTAATTTTGTGGGATTTTTTTTAAGTTATCACATCTGGTTTATTTTCTTCACTAGTACCATGGAGGAAATTCCATACCTCAGAGGGATGACCGTCGACCACCAATTGACTGCTATCAAGATGTGGAAGTAGAGGGAAAGGAGATGGGGCAGTGAAGAAGCAGCTAAGGTGGGTCTTTCAAGAGACCTGGCCATGTGCATGAGAAGTTCCTTCATTTATCAAACAAGTGTGTAACACCTACCACAAATCAGGTGGTGTACTAAGTGCCTTGTCTTTTTACAAATGTTAACCTATTTAATCCTCATAACAGCCTATAAGCAATGTGGTTATCCCCATGTAGCTAAAACAGAGTAAGTTAAAGTAAGATCCTTAGTAACCTTCAGCTAGCAAGTCACAGAGCCAATATTTAAACCAGCCCATGTGGCCCCAGATCCTCTACTCTGGCCTTAATGCATTGTTTTATGCATTATGATTTGGCAGATTCAGAGGACAACTGAGCAGTTATCTTCAAGGCAGTTGAAGGATCTGAAATGCTAAAGGGAGCTCAGAGATGAGGAATCCAGCATTTCTCCAAACAGTAACCATCTATGGCTATAGGTGCTATGGTATCCACTGCAATGGGCATGAACTATGAGTAGATGGCATTATACCCATTTTACCAATTTTGAATAGAAGTCTAAGAAAGGCCACATGCCTTGCCCAGGATTTCACATCTACTGACTTAATGGAACCAGGCTTTGAACTCCCATCTGACTCAAAACGCCTCCATTTTGCCTCTCTCTCTCTCTCTCTCTCATTTGTCTTTCTTTCTTTCCATCTTTCTTTCTTTTTGTGAGAGGGGGAGAGTAGGAGAAAATTACTATTGATTCATTTGACCAAATAGAAAGTTAAAGAGGAATATAAACCAAATCAACCAGAAGATACTTATTTTCCATTTTCCAGATACCAGATAGCAATCACCTCATTATAAGGTACAATAATCTTACTCACAATTCTTAAATAATACATTTCCACTATGAATCATTGCTAGGTATGGGATGCAACCAAAGGGCATTTTATTCTTCATGACTCACATCAAATGGTTTGTATTCTAAAACCTAGAAGAGAAAATACTATGCTGACAGCTAACTAACCAGAAAGCTTCTGCAGGTGTTTCCATGACAGAGCTGTAGTAAGCTATCATGAGATTTACACTTGGATAAAATGGAAATACCAACAAGACAGCCCTTTGGGGGTTTGGCTTGCCTTTTGATTGATTGGAGTTAGTATGCTGAAGGGGTTCTGCATGTCCAAAGGTCCCAAGCAGTCTAAAGCTTCCACCCATTTTGCCAACTAGTTACCTTTTCCTCACGCCCTTGGCAAGGTTTCAGTGGGTGTCCAGAGAGTTTGCCGGTTGATGTTTCTGTCTTTAGGTCTACGTGGCTGCAGGGCTCCCATCACTGGAGCCCAGGGACACTTCTGGAATACAAGAGATGGAGTTTTAAGGCTAAAAAATCAGTAGTAGTCTGTTCAACTGGAGAATCACAGATAACTTTAGCAAATTTAGCGAATTTAACTACAGAGGCAAAGATGTGCCTTAAGTGTCTTGTAGGAGGTTGTCAGGGAAATGGGGCCCACAGTCTCTCAACTGCCTTCAAACACACTTTGTAGCTTAGGCAATCTGGAGGTTTCAGAACTGACAGAAAGAGGATTTCTGAGTAAAGGGGAAAAAAGGCATTAGAGGAATAAAAAATGCTGATTGTATCAGAGACTTTTGCACATACTGCCCTTCATAATCCCTGCAGAACCCTGTGAGGAAGGTGGAATTATCTCGTACAGCTCTGGTGAGCAGCCCTTATCTTTTATCAGACTTTACAACTAGCAGTTGACAGAGCCAGGGTTTGGCCCCAGTCCGTCTGGCTTTAAAATCAATGTGCTTTCCCAACCCTGTGTTGACTCACAATCAGAACCTGTTGTATGGGCCCTAAACTGGAGCAAACATGTCCACACAGCTGTTCCTCCCACGGTCTACCAATGACCTCAAAACTAATAGAAAAAGAAATCCAAAATTAATTAACTTCCTTTTTTTTTTAACATTTATTTTTTGAGAGACAGAGTGCGAGTGGGGGAGGGGCAGAGAGAGAGGTAAACACAGAACCTGAAGCAGGCTCCAGACTCCGAGCTGTCAGCACAGAGTCCCATGTGGGGCTCAAACCCACAAACCGGGAGATCACGACCTGAACTGAGGTCAGATGCTTAACCGACTGAGCCGCCCCATCACCCCATAAACTTCCTCCCTAAAGTATAAAATAAATTGTTAAACTTCGCAATTATCTCTGAAAGTGTATTTCTGTACAGTTTTTATTTATCTTCCCGTTTAATCCACATCCAATTCTTAGTAATTGATTTTGGAAACTTCGGGTTCCCTCCGGCTCAGAGGAGGATGTGATGTTCTCAAGTGCAGCATCACCACACTTTTACCGGGTCCCTGAGGGCTGCTTGCCCCTTGGCCACTGAAAGTGGAACCATGGCCTTTTCCCCACTGGCCCTCATTTCTCGGCACAGCCATGGACAAAATAATTAGGTTTCTTGACACAGGTTTTTAGTTTCCACAAACCTCATCTGCTCTCTTAGAACAGGTTCAGGTAATGGTGTGAACTGCCAGCTGATTATGTAAAATCATATTTACTGAAGATAAACATCCATGCAATGTCTTTAAAGTTTTAGAGAGAATTATAAACATGTCACTGCAATTTCACACCAATGTCTTCTTTCACTCAGGTTAGAATGTCATTATTTGAGCACTGAACTCAAGATTAAGCACACTGGGTCCTTGTTAGGAAAGAACAATTGTGCTTCTTCATCATTTTGACTGGCTTTCCACAATATTGCCAGGGAGTCCCAGGCGTTTGCTTCAGTACCTTGGGGCAGCTGGCAGGTAACACTGCAACCTGGCGCCTCTGGGGGCCTCCGAAGGCCTCTGTGGCCTGACCCCTGGTGAGGTAAGCATCCCCCCACCCCTTCCTCCTGGCAGCCTGGAGTTTTCTGCTTTAGGAACTATGACTCAGCTGCCTCTTTGTACTGGGAAGTCTCAGTTCCCTTTTTTCTTGTTTCCCAAAGAACTTCAAAGCTGCTGTAGAATGATTATAAGCAAGAGTATGGAAAATAGTGACAGTCACAAAAAGGTGAGCAAAGCCACCCAGAGTGATGCCTGCATAGTAAGAGAGGCTAATTAGGAATGTTTTCTCATTATTACTGAGTGGATTTTTGCAAGAGGATATTGATCAATTTCCTAAAAATTTAGGAAAGCCTAAAGGAGGAAACGGGCCAGAATTACAATGGGTATTTTGGTAGGCCAGGGAAGGAGTGTTGGCCTTGCAGTCACTGGGATGGGCTATAGTGGTATCTCCCTCTGGGTAAGGGTGAGGACACGGTCTGTGGAAAATGGGGCCCTGACATGCAATAAAAATTTAACAAGTAACTTATCTCTTTTCAACTTTTTTTCAATATTCAAAAGGTACTGTACAGAATTTCCTTGTTCTTTCTGAACAACTCCTGTGGTCACAGTTTGGTGGAACACTGACCTATGTGCTAGGACACTGAAGCATGAGTTTGTTCTCCAGTAAGAATGAGAAGGTTTGTACCAAACAAAATTAAATGGATTGCTGAGGTATAGAAGGTGCTCAGATTCTTTAATGTGTTATTGTGCAATCTTAATCACAAAAAGGACAATTTAAAAGGTAATTTCCCAGACTCATCTGATGACAGGGCCCATTGCCCTGGGTATTCCTGCAGACCCTCCTGCTGCCACATGGGAAGACACTCCTCTTCCCAGAATCAGGGGTTCAGTGAAAGCTTTTAAATATGACTGAAGTTAGGGCCTGAGAAAATTAGACTAATTTATTTAGGGCCTAATTATTTTGTCACTCTCCTTACCAGAAATGTTTGGTGAACCCTATCTCCTAGCATTTCACACCTTTCCACAGCCTGGCCTTCCAAGCCTTCCCCACATCACGGCCCTGCCACATTTACCCTGTTGGTTCCCCCAACCTGCCCAGGGCGTGCTTCTATTTGTCAGATTTACCACAAAAGAAACAACCTCTGTAATTAGCAAAGAAGATATCCAGCGAACCTCAGAACAAATTAGATGGGAAACAATAGAAAAAGAATTTCTATACAGCAAGTGTATCTTGAGAAAATGCCTTAGCAAAATCCAAGAACTGTCATTCATTAAAACAAACAAACAAACAAACAAACAAAAAACTGAGACTAGCAAAGTATGTAGCAAAGATTGCACAGGGCAAGACCTCATGGAACACACAGGAGGTTTTCCGTGTTGGGAAGGAATAGCATCCAAACCAGAGCAGTGTACCCCGGCCACTTGAGAGGGGTTGTTATAGAGCAGAGCATGAAAAAGGGGTTACCATCTGACATCAGCATCTACTTTATGTAATCTTTCATGCAAATCTTTTTTTTAAAGTTTTTAAAAAACATTTATTTGTTTTTGAGAGACAGAGCACGAGCTGGGGAGGGCCAGAGGGAGAAGGAGACACAGAATCCAAAGCAGGCTCCAGGCTTGGAGACTTCAGTACAGAGCCTGACTCAGGGCTCGAACCCACGAAACATGAGACCATGACCTTAACTGAATGGAATTGGATGCTTAACCGACTGACCCATCCAGGAGCCCCTCATGCAAATCTTATATCACTGCAAAGTCTGTATTGTTCTCATTGCAGGATGCTTTCAGTTATTCTCAACAAAGCCTTTTATTCTCTTCATAATTCCCAAGCAAAAAGACACTACTCGAGATGTGTCATGTGTAACACCTGGACTGCACGTGACTGATGTCTGTGGTAGAAATGTCTTGCCAAAAATGAGTAGGGTGAGGTCAGGATCCTCCAACACTGAATTGTCTCAACCAGCCTTTCTTCCATCTGCTTATGCTTCCCATTCTGCTATCATCAAAATGGGTTCACAGAATG
This sequence comes from Felis catus, assembly GCF_018350175.1. Classification (NCBI taxonomy): domain Eukaryota; kingdom Metazoa; phylum Chordata; class Mammalia; order Carnivora; family Felidae; genus Felis; species Felis catus. Next base: position 140,391,431 of record NC_058370.1, read on the forward strand.
CTGGCTGAAAACATGGGGATCTGATGCTTTGGTTAAGCTAATCAGCTGTAAAGTGACTGAATAATTTCCACTTGGATCTTCAAAATATTGAAGATAGTTTATAGATCCCTGTATTACTTTTGAAGATCTCAACTACCCTGGGTATTTGGGCTGGGGATCCCTCTTGAGGTAGATGTGTTCTTAGCACCCAGTCCCTCCTGTGGAGTCACATCCCCTACGAGTAGCTATCGGTGAGTGTGCAACTTCCCTTTACCAGTCTCCTTCTCCAGCTTCTTCCAGCTTTTCCTTACATCGTTCCCCAGGCATAGAGTTTATTTAACTTAAAGGCCTATGTTGGACAAAGCTGACTGTTAGAGCTTTGCCATTGTTGACAAGCCTTTACAAGAGGTGAGTCTCTGAAGCTTAGCAAATAACAACATCTCAGAGTCTGATCAGAGCAGCGTTTGCAGTTTTGTTTTATTCTGAGAAACTGTTTTTAAGGAAGCCTTTCTTTGAATTTCTTAGTGAAGAAGCTTGTTTTCCTGAGAGCTGCAAACCAGAAGAAACATTGCTCTTCAGACCTCCCCACACTTTCCTCACAGGTCACAACAGCAGAGCTGAATAGACCTGAGACATCACCTAGGCTGACCTCCTCATGTCATGAATGGGAAACTGAGCCCAGCAAAAGTTAATCTACTTAAAAGTAGTTGGTTAGGGGCGCCTGGGTGGCGCAGTCAGTTGAGCGTCCGACTTCAGCCAGGTCACGATCTCGCGGTCCGTGAGTTCGAGCCCCGCGTCGGGCTCTGGGCTGATGGCTCAGAGCCTGGAGCCTGTTTCCGATTCTGTGTCTCCCTCTCTCTCTGCCCCTCCCCCGTTCATGCTCTGTCTCTCTCTGTCCCAAAAATAAATAAACGTTGAAAAAAAAATTTTAAAAAAGTAGTTGGTTAGAACTGACTTTATAACCAGAGTGAACATATAGGTTATCATTCAAATGAACAGTTTTTTAAAGTAAAGGGACAGGATTAATGATTGTGTGAGAATTACAGGTATAAACTGGGATGGTGGCAGGTAAGCAAAGATCTATGCTCCCCCTAACATAAGCAGGTCTTCTGAATCTTACAGCAAGCCTACCCTAACACTGGTTCATGAGAATGATAAGAATTCTCTTGTTTTGTTTCACAAAAGCAGTTTGAAAAAATTATTTTAATGTTTATGCAATTTACTGTAATACATCCTGAATTCATTCTTCATTATCATTACTGTGCTATCATAGCTTTGCATTACCCAAACCAAAACAAACCAAGGCAACTGAGTAGTAAGAAATAATTGGCATTTTTCAAATTCCTCAGTGTGAGTAAAAGAAGGCAAGAACCCATTTATCAAAGGATGGAATTTAGTGTTTTTGAAAATTAGAAACTTTATAACTTAGCTCCCTCATTAGGTTCAGGGTTTTGCCATTTTATGCGCGTGGAAACCGATGCTACTTTTTTTAAAGGTTATTTACTGATTTTGAGAGAGAGCACGCATGAGTGGTAGAGGGGCAGAGAGAGGGAGAGAGAATCCCAAGCAGGCTCCACACTGCCAGCACAAAGTCCAATGCAGGGCTCAATCTCAGAAACCATGAGATCATGACCTGAGCTGAAATCGAGATTCAGGCACTTAACCCACTGAGACATCCACACACCTCCCAATGTCATGTTTTATGAACAAAAATGTGACTATTGTAATTAAGCTTCTCATCATGGAGTGAAACTAAAACATGAGATCGTGTTTTAATTAAAATTCAAATGATGCACTTTAATGAATGTCCTTAAAGAAGTAGCTGAAAAGATCTTGATATTGATTATATCAGTAATTGGTCAGGAGTATTAAAAACACAAATCAATTCACAAATTACTGTTGGTTACCCACTGAATGCAGATATGCTGCTAGTTTTCAGAGACTCGAATACAGAAAGGAAAGGTTCTGGGCTTGGAAACCCTACATAATGTGATTGGAAAAATATTGCATAAGGTTTTAAGAACAATACATCTGACAGTCCCAGGCAGACTATGATCTCCTTTCAAGTTTTCTGTGTAGATCTGGATGGGTTTCCTGGGAAGTTTCAGAAGACCAGCAAGAGACATAAAGAGAGAAGAGGAAGCTGGGCTACAGGGGTGTGTGGGAGGAAGCAGAGGCACTTGGGAGAGCTGCAGGGGAATGCATTGCCATTAGCACATTAGCACAGCCCTGTGTCAACTTGAAAGGGCATAGCCAGACCCAGGCAGTGGTTTGGGCCCAGTAGGCCCTGTGCAGGCCTGCATACGAGGTACCATGGCAGTATTTTTTTTTTTTTTTTTTACATTCCTGTGTTACATTTTGAGTGGAATAAAAACCTTTAAAACTAATAAAGAGATATGAAAATAACATCTAGTCTTTACTACTGAGTAGTTATTAAACCACTTGCACCAAATAGGTGTAATCTCCTTTTGATCTTTGTGAAATATTTAAAGAAGCTTCCCTGATTTGATCAGCTTCTGGCATTGATGGGTTTTGACCACGGGAGAGCATTTTCAATAACTTTTATTGGACGCTGTGTCTGTAAGAATGGAAACCAGTAGTTTCACTTTAACATAACTTTACACTCTTGACTGAGGATAGTCAGTTTTAAAACAAGTCTGGCCATGGGTAGGTAACAAGGGGCAACTTATGACTCAGTTTCTTACATCTACTTCTCCTAAAGAGCATTCCACAGGCACTTGTGTGTCCCACAATAGAGGATTTTTGCTTCCCTATATGTGGGCAGCTGTACAAGAACAGTACACATGGGCACGGTTCTCTAGACTGCCCGTATCACCACCAATATCAATATTATTTAAAAGGGGAAAAATTAATAAATGATGAATGAATTTTACACTCAATTTTCACTCTTCTTTTTTTTAAATTTTTAATGTTTTTATTTATTTTTGAGAGAGATAGAGGGAGAGAGAGCACGCTAGTGGGGGAGGGGCAGAAAGAGAGGGAGACACAAAATCTGAAGCAGGCTCCAGGCTCTGAGCTGTCAGCAAAGAGCCCGATGCGGGACTTGAACTCACAAACTGTGAGATCATGACCTGAGCCGGAGTCGGACGCTTAACTGACTGAGCCATCCAGGTGCCCCACAAGTTTTATTCTTCTTAAGTAAATAGTAGAAAAAGAAAGAATGAACAATAGATGAGAGTAGCTCCTGGGAATTTGTTAAGTTTCACATGTACGAGAACTTCCTATGCTCCTTGGCCAGTAACTGTGACCAAATGAAGATGGTAAGATCGAATACTATCTGTGATTTCACCTGTGGGCTTGTTGTAACATAAACTATCAAGATTTCAGTAGTTGGAATTTATCTAAGTTTTGAGGGTTTTTTGTTTTGTTAGTTACTTAGTTTGTTTGTTTGGCTTAATTGCTGCATTTAGAAAGCAACCTGATTTAGGAAACAATTGTCTTTCTTTTGGCATCTTTCCAGGTTATCTTCCTTTTACTTTCCAACCACTCGATTTTCACTTTGAAAATGACTCTGCTCATATCTTTCACTTCTTCACCACCTACTCTCATTAATTCAGTGTCAGTCAGAATCTATGTCTGTCACTCAACTAAAACCACACCCTGGCAACCCTCCAGCCTCTCATCACCCTTACTTCTCTGTAATGGCTGTCATGGTTGATCACCTCTTCTTGGAATGCCCTCCTTCCTCAGTGCCACACCACCTAAACTCCTCTGAGTCATCTGTAGCCTAGGCTGCTCTCCTGGCCCCAGAACCCCCAGCACACACGCGCGCGCGTGCACGCACACACACACACACACACACACGCAGTAGTTTGTATTGGTCTTGGTTTGATTTTCTCTCTCTCTCTCATGCACACGTGTACATGCACACACATACACACATGCATACACATTGTCTCTCTTTCTTTTTAAACTCACTTTTGCCTCTGGGCATATCTTCCATTGCCATGGTTCTGTTCATCCAGCTTCTATATTGTATCACCTGCTCAGACATCTCCACTAAGCTTCATGTCCACAACTATATCTGGTTACTGATTGTTTCCATTCAAATGGGCTACTAAAACCTAAACTAAAGATGTCCCAAACTGATCTAATTCTCTTCTCCCTAAATATCCACTCTTCCATATTCGACTTACAAATTTGAGGCCTTTCCATTCTCTGAGTCAAATAGACTAGAACTTCCCAAGTTGTCTTCTTTTTTCCTTCCTTATCCAAGCAGTTGCCAGCCTCTGTAGATTTAGTCATCCCAATATATTTTCTATCCAATCTCCCATTTCTTATGCCACTGTATTAGTGAAGGTTCTCTAGAGAAACAGAACCAATAGGATGTGTATATATAAAGAGATTTATTTTGTGGAATTGGCTTATGTGATTATGGAAGATGGTGAGTCCAAAATCTTCAGGGAAAGTTGTCAGACTGGAGATCCAAGAAAAGCCAATGCTGCAGTTTGAACCCAAAGGCCATCTGCTGGCAGAATTCTTCCTTGCTATGGTGAGTTCAGTCTTTGTTCTATTTGGGCCTTCAACTGATTGGATGAGGCTCTCCCATATTATTGAGAGCAATCTGCTTTATTCAAAGTCCACTGATTTAAGTGTTAATCTCATCCAAAACACCCTCACAGAAATATTCAGACTAATGTTTGACCACATACCTGGGCACTGTGACCCATCCAAGTTGACCTATAAATTTAAGCATCATCTCCACTATCATATCCACCTATCACTGACAGTATCTCATAATTATAATACTCTTGGGGTGCCTGGGTGCCTCAGTAGGTTAAGTGCCTGACTTCAACTCAGATCATGATCTCATGGTTCTTAAGTTCGAGCCCCACATCAGGCTCTGTGCTGACAGCTCAGAGCCTGGAGCCTGCTTCAGATTATGCGTCTCCCTCTATCTCTCTTCCCCTCCCCTGCTGATCCTCTGTCTCCCTCTCTCTCAAAAAATGAATAAACATTAAAAATTTTTTAAATAAAAAATAAAAAAAAATTATAATACTCTCCAACTGGCCTTCTGTCTTTTGAATCCCTCACCACTTCAAACCATCCTACCACTGCTCTGTCACTGTTAGTATATCTCTCAGTATAATACTATAAATCTTGCTCACTTTTTTGCTTTTCAAATCACATGCAGACTCTAGTAATACATATCAGGCCCTCCCTGATATGGAGCCAAATAATCTTTCAAGCCTTATCAATAATGCTTTTACTTTATGTGTTGATGTAGCTGACTGGCTATTTCCAGCTGTTGTAGGTTAAAGCCTTGGTCTCTCATGTTTCCCACAGCAGGAAACTTTAACTCCCCAATCTGTTCATGCTGAAATTCTGTTTATAACATCTTAGCTACCACCAAACTCAAATTTACAATAATAGCTACACTCCAGTACATTTCTTTAGACACTTGAATTGTCCGTATCACCACCAATATCAACTGCAATGGAAAGAAAAAAGAAGCTAGTAAATGATGCATGGACATTTTATACTAAAGTCATATTCTGAGAGCAACAAACTGTGACAGAGAGTGAGGTTTAAATTTTTTCATATACCTGAAAATGAACATTGCAGCAGAGTGGAAGCCCGTGTCCCACCTCCCTCCCCAGAGGAAACTTCTAGGGTAGATTTGGTGTATACTAGTTGCATATGCAAAATACTGTATTGTTCTCTTTCTTTTTAGTTTATTAAGATATCAAAATGTACATAATATTCTGTAATTTCCTTTTTACAAAGCATTGTTTTTCAGATTTATCCAAGTCAATGCATATAAATAAAGTTCATTCATGTTAGCTACTTCAATGTATTCATTGTATAAATACTCAAAATTTATCATTACAGTTCCCTACCAATGGATATTTGGGTTGCTGCCTTTCTTTTTTTCTATTACACATAAATGTGTCATGTTTCTTTATAAGTACATTTATAATTAGGCAATACACTCAAAATTTCAATTGTTGGGGCACCTGGGTGGCTCAGTCAGCTGAACGTCCTACTTCAACTCAGGTCATGATCTTGCAGTTTGTGGGTTTGAGCCCCGCGTCAGGCTCTGTGCTGATAGCTCGGAACCTGGAGCTTACACCCTGCTTCAGATTCTGTGTCCTTCTGTCTCTGCCCCTCCCCCTCTGGTGCGCTCTCTCTCTCTCTCTCTCTCTCTCTCTCTCTCTCTCTCCCTCAAAACTGAATAAACATTAAAAAAATGTATTTTAATTCAAATTGTTAAGTGGCAGAGTGTTTTCATCTTTAAATTTGCCAGATATTGTGCAATCGTTCTCCAAAGTGATTCTGCCAATTTATATTCCAATCAGCAGGTGTATGTGTACATTTCACTATCTGTAAATCAATACTATGGTCAGAATGTTTTAAGATTGGCCAATCACGACAGTGTGAAATATTTCCTTGTTTATAATTTCTGATTATTACGGGCTTCATGTTTCAATATGTTTGTCAGGTATTTGGATTTTCTCTTCTGTGAGTTGCCTGTTTATATCTTTTGACATATGGCTATTGGAATATTTGTGCTTCCTAATTTGTTAGTAGAGGTTCTTCACATAAAGTGAATTCTAACATTTGTCAATTAGATCTGTTGTACATATCCTCTCCCATTGTGTGACTTGCCTTTTATTTCATGTTCTTTTGTAATACATAAGTTTTTATAATTGTGATGTGTTGGGACTATGAAATGCCCCTCTTATTATTACTATTATCTATGTCTTATTTAAGTAATCACTTGATAAAAATTTTAAATATTATATTTTTACTTTTACACTTTGGTTCTTTAATCTATCAGAGTTTAATCCACAAACTTTGTGTTTATTGAGAGGAAGAGATAGAGTAATTTTCTATTCATAAAGACAGTTGTCCCTAAACTATTATGAACATTTACCACCCACTAATTTTATTTTATTTAAAAAAAATTTTTAACGTTTATTCATTTTTGAGAGAGAGAGAGAGACAAAGCGTGAGTCGGGGAGGGGCAGAGACAGAGGGAGACACAGAATCTGAAGCAGGATCCAGGCTCCGAACTGTCAGCACAGAGCCTGACGCGGGGCTCGAACCCATGAACCGTGAGATCATGACCTGAGCCTGAGTTGGACACTTTACCGACTGAGCCACTCAGGTACCCCTATCACCCACGAATTTTAAATGCTCCCTATATTATATCTAATTCAAGACTATTTTAAACTTATGTTTATCTGTCTTTGCAACAATGTCATACTCTATCAATAATAATAGAGTAAGTAATTTTATAACAAGTCTTAAATATCTGTTAGTAAATATCCTGTCCTCCTTGTTTCAATTTTTAAAAATTCTGCTATTTTTGGGCCTTGACTCTTTTTTAAAACTTTAAAGATATATTTTATTTAGGGGCGCCTGGGTGGCTCAGTCCGTTGAGCGACCGACTTCAGCTCAGGTCATGATCTTGTGGTTCATGAGTTCAAGCCCCGCATTAGGCTCTGTGCTGACAGCTCGGAGCCTGGAGCCTGCTTTGGATTCTGTGTCTCCCTCTCTTTCTGCCCCTCCCCTGCTCACACTGTCTCTCTCTCTCTCTCTCTCTCTCTGTCAAAAATAATAAACATTAAAAAAATTAAAAAAATAAAGATATATTTTATTTAATCCAAAATACACAAAATATCATTTTCTTAATATAAAATATAATATTTTTGCTGCATCTTAATTCAGGCTAGCCACATTTCAAGGGCTTAGTAGGTACATGTGGCTAATGGCTACCATGCTAGATAGTGCATTGGACCTTTATTCTTGCAAATGATTTTTTGAATTGCCAAGTTCTATGAAAAAAAGTTGGGATTTTATTTCCAATTGCATTGTTTTTTTTTAATTTCAGAGATAATTTACATTTTTATATTATTGGCCATCCATCTATGAGCAAGTTGTGTCTTTGTTCATTTAGATCTTCATTTATATCCTTAAAAATATTTTGTAGTATTCCACATCCAGGTTTTGTGTATTTTTGAGCTACCTCACCAGATTCCTTGGAATATACTAAGGTATATACCTTGGATTTTTTTAGTTTTATCTCTTGAATATTTTTCTCTACTATATTTTCAAGTTGGTTGTTGTATATCATGTATATGAGTACTGTTAGATTTTTATATGTTGATCTTATGTCCAACAATATTGCTTAAGTGTCTTGTTTGTTCTAATAATTCTTTTTTTTTCTTTTTTTAAACCATAATTTATTGTCAAGTTGGCTAACATATAGTGTGTAAAGCGAGCTCTTGGTTTTGGGGATACATTCCCGTGGCTTATTGCTTACATACAACACCCAGTGCTCATCCCAACAAGTGCCCTCCTCAATGTCCATCCCCCATTTTCCCCTCTCCCCACACCCCATCCACCCCTCAGTTTGTTCTCTGTACTTAACAGTCTTTCATGGTTTGCCTCCTTCCCTCTCTGTTTGTCACTATTTTTCCCTTCGCTTCCCCTGTGGTCGTTGGTTAAGTTTCTCAAGTTCCACATATGAGTGAAAACATATTATCTGTCTTTCTCTGACTGACTTATTTCACTTAGCATAATATCTTCGAGGTCCATCCATGTTGCTGCAAATGGCATGATTTTATTCTTTCTCTGAATCTAGTCTGGAGGTAGGAAGGAACCAGGGAAAGTGGTTTTTAATACATCATTTGCCACCCTAAATCAGCTTTGTTGTTTTTGAACTGAGCTCATTCCACTTCCTCCAAAATCACTCCTTTATCCAAGGCTAAGCTGCTTATTCCTGAATGCCAGGAAATATGTTGCTGAATCTCTCTCTCTCTCTCTCTCTCTCTCTCTCTCTCTCTCTCTCTCATGTCATCTCCTTCTTCTGAAGTATTGAGCAGAGGACAACTTAGATGATCCTAAGTAGGAAAAGCAAATACTCTTGTTAATGTTTTAAAATATTACTATGTTATATGTAGTTAAATGAGATGCATTTGCTATAAAAGATACAATCAAGAGTAATAGGCATATTACAAATGGATATGTTTCCAAAGTCCATTTGTAAAAAAATTTAAAAGAACTCCAAATATACCTTTTCATTGTAATAAAATAAAATTATAACATAAAAATGTTATAAACGGTAATTTAATGGATAATCCATCACAACCATTATTTAGCTCATAAAGTAGCTGAAATAGTGTCCAAATAGAACTATTGTAGTAACCGTCACTTGATGTTGACCGAATAGTTTCAGCTACTTTGCTAGTAATAGCACTGTAGCCATTATTAAGTAATATGATGTCCAGTAATTTGTCTGTAGGGAAAATGCTTCACTACAGCTGGAAGGGTGTGCTTTTCCTATCCTCCTAACTTAGTCTCAGAATAGAACAAGCTAATGATTTTTTTAAATATTTGTTTAGTTTTTGGAGGGGGAGCACAAGCAGGGGAGGGGCAGAGAGAGGGGGACAGAGGATCCCAAACAGGCTCTGTGCTGACAGGCTGACAGCAGCCCCGATGTGGGGCTGGAACTCAGAAACCATGAGATCATGACCTGAGCCTAAGTCAGGTGCTTAGCCAAATGAATCATCCAGGCGCCGGCTGGATCATGTAATGATTTTTAAGTTAGGTGTTATATGTCAGGGAGCTTCAATAATTAATCATAACAGAACAAAATGCCATGATAAATAAGTGTGTATATCTCCTAATTACTCATATATTGAAGAAAACAAACTTAATTAGGAGGGGATGAATGGGCATAGGAGCACCTGTAGACATTCAGAGAGTGACTTATGGACATCTTTAACAGAACCTTACTACTGTACCAATAATATGTTTAAAAGATTTATTTATTTAGTCATTCAAAATTATTAAGCAACTTGGGTTAATCTATGCACAAAATTTAGCTAAGTGTCCTACAATAGAAGCTTAGGTTCAAAGAACACTCTCTATTTTCCAAAGTCCTTTCTATAGATGCTACTTAATTTGAATTTTATAAAATTCAAATAAAAGAGGAAAGGAGATATTATTATCCCATTTTAGTGGTGAGGAATCTGAGACTCAGTTTAACTGATGTGAACACCTTCATTCAGTTATGTGTGGAAATACCCAGGATTCATATCTAAGCTTCATAATTTTAACTCCAAAGTTCTTTCCATTGAAATATATATTAATGTTTATTTATTTTTGAGAGAGAGAGCATGAGCAGGAAATGGGCAGAGATAGAGGGAGACAGAGATTTGAAGTGGGCTGTGTTGGCAGCAGAGAGCCCAATGCAGGGCTTGAACTCACTCACAAGCCCCAAGGTCATGACCTGGGCTGAAGTGGACGTTTAACAGATTGAGCCACCCAGGCGTCCCTGAGCCATATATATGTATATGTTAAACACACAGCTCATTTTATACACACATTCACACATGCATGTGTATGTACACATATTAAAAACAGCAGATGATTCCCTTAATTTTTATCTGGACCATCATATATTATAAAGCATTAGCCACATTACTACTCTCCACATGCATTTATAAAGTATTTTATTTATTTATTTTTTTACTTTAATTTCAAATTAAAGAATATTCTTCATAGGACTTTTAGGAATTTACTGTCAATGGGTGATAAATATTGCATAAAATCGGTGGGAATCAAAATGCTTTGGATTACTATTATTTTGCAGTTTTAAATGACTGATAAACTCCACGTGTAATCTCCATGTTCTTCTTAGCTCATTAACTGAGCAAGGAGTACATATTACCAAAACTAATTCAAATAATAAACTTTAAAAAGATATGTAACCTTCTATTAAGAAATTCATTGCTATGGTGCTATTTTAATCAAACAAATACTTTATAACCATTATGTGAACATATGTTATAGCTAGAGTCTATTGTCACAGGAAAGGTGAATGAGCACATTGATGGTTTTTCTATTTGTGTATTCAATCTGAAGATAATTAACCAATATGTGTCAGAGCAATTGTGGTTATTTGTAAATGAATGTGTTCATAACTAGTATTTTGCTTTAAAATCTTTAGTCATAACATTATAGTTCAGTGGTATTAAATACATTCACGTTGCTGTGCTCCATCACCACCAGCCATCCCCATAACTTTTCATCTCATAAAACAGAAACTCTGTCCCCGTTAAACAATAATTCCCCATTCTCCCCTTTTCCTAGCTTCTGGAAACCACTATTATACTTTCTGTCTTTATAATTTTGACTACTCTAAGTACTTCATATAAGTGGAATCATATGGTGTTTGTCTTTTTGTGACTGGCTTATTTCACTTAGCATAATGTGAAGGTCCATCCATGTTGCAGCATGTTATAGAACTTTCTTCCTTTTAAGGCTGAACAATATTCCATTGTATGGATATACTATATGTTGTTTACCCATTCATCCATTGATAGATACGTGGGTGCTTCCATACTTTAGCTATCGTGAATAAGGCTGCTATGAACATGGGTGTACAAATGTCTGTCTGAGACCTTGCTTTCAATGTGTTGGGTGTATAACCAGAAGTGGAATTGCTGGATCATAAAGTAATTCTATTTTAATTTTTTTGGTGACCCACCATGCTGTTTTCCATAGTATGATAACATTTTACATTCCCACCACAAGTGCACAGGGATCCCCATTTCTCCAATTCCTCATCAGCACTCGTTGTTTTCTTCCTTTTTAAAAATATTAGCCATACTAATGGCTGTGGGGTGATATTTGCATTTACATAATGATTTCTGATGTTGAGCATCTTTTCATGTGTTTATTGGCCATTTTTATAATCTTTCCTGGAGAAATGTGAATTCAAGTCCTTTTCCCACTTTTGAATTGGTTTTTTGTTTTCTTCTGTTTGTGTGTGTGTGTGTGTGTGTGTATGTGCACACGTGTATTATTGAGTTGTAGGATTTCTCTATATATTCTGGATATTAGTCCCTTATTTGATATATGGTTGGCAAATATTTTATGTCATTCTATGGGTTGCTGTTTTACTCTTGTTGATAGTGTCTTTTGATGCATAAAATTTTTAAATTTTTATGAAGTCCAGTTTGCTTATTTTCCTTTCATTACCTATGGCTTTGGCATCAAACGCAAGAAATCATTGCTAAATCTAATGTCATGAAGATTTCGTTTATGTTTTTTTCTAAGAGTTTTATTGTTTTTGGTTTACATGTAGGTTTCTTGATCCATTTTGAGTTAATTTGTGTATGTGAAGTTAGGTAAAAGTTCAACTTCATTCTTTTGCATGTGGATATCAAGTTTTCCCAGCACCATTGTTGAAAAACCTTTATTTTCCCTCATTAAATGGTCTTGGCCCCCTTGTTGATATCATTGGACTATATATATCAGAGTGTATTTTTGGGCTGTCTATTCTATTCCATTGGTTTTCATGGCAATACCATACTCTTGAAATCAGATGTGTGAGTCCTCCAGTTTTATTCTTCTTTATTAAGATTTGGCTATTTGAAGTCTCTTGAGATTCCATATGAATTTTAGGATTGGCTTTTCTATTTCTGAAAAAATGTTATTGGAACTTTGATAGGCATTACATTGAATCTGTAGATCGCTTTGGGTAGTATCGACGTTTTAACAATATTGGGGTTATTTTTAGTTACTCTTTTTATTTATTTACATTTATTTATTATTATTATTATTTTATTATTATTTTTTTTTTTGGAGAGAGAGAGAGAGAGAGAGAAAGAACAAGTGGGGAAGGGCTAGGGAGAAGGAGAGACAGAATCCAAAGCAGACTCTGCACCATCATCACAGAACCTGATGTGGGAACTCACAAAGTGTGAGATCATGACCTGAGCAGAGATTAAGAATTGGATGCTTAACTGACTGAGCCATCTAGGCTCCCCCAACAAGATTGTTTTCTATTCCATGATATATGTTTCCATTTATTAATGTAGTTTTTCATTTCTTCATGGAATGCAGTTTTCATTGTACAAGACTTTAACCTCCTTGTTCAATTCTGAAGTATTTTGATTTTTTGATGATATTATAAATACAATTGTTTTTGTAATTTTCTTCTCAGATTGTTTATTGTTAGTATATAAAAATGAACTTGATTTTTATATATTGACTTTCTATCTTACTACTTTGCTGAATTCAACTTTTCATTCTGTGTGTGTGTGTGTGTGTGTGTGTGTGTGTGTGTGTGTAATTTTTATGGTTTCCTGTGTATAAGATCATATCATCTGCAAACAGAGAAAATTTTACTTCTTTTGCAGTTTGGATGTTTTTGATCTCTTTTTCTTGCCTAATTGCTCTGGTAGAACCTCCAGTACTATGATGAATAGAAATAGTAAAAGCAAGAATCCCTGACTTGTTACTGGTCTTAGAGAAAAAAAAAATCAATTTCTCATCATTGAATATGATATTCATTGTGGGTTTTTCACAAACAGCTTTTATTATGTTGAGATAGCTTCCTTCTATTCCTAGTTTATTGAGTGTTTTTATCATGAAAGTGTATTGACTTTTGTCAAATGCTTTTTCTGCATCAATTGAGATGATCATGTGTTTTTTCCCTTCATTCTGTGGATGTGGCACATTATTTTGATGGAATTTCATATGTTAAACCATCCTTGCATTCCAAGAATAAATTCCACTTGGTTATGGTGTATGCTTTTTTCAATATCGTGTTGAATTCTGTTCACTAGTATTTTGTTGAGGATTTTTGCATTGATGTTCATAGGGATATTGATCTGTAGCATTCTTGCAGTGTCTTTGTCTGGCTTTGGTATCATGGTAATCAGGCCTTATAGAGTGAGTTAAGAAGTGTTCCCTCATCTTCAATTTTTGGGAAAAAGATAAGAAGGATTGGTATTAGTTCTTTAAATATTTGATCAATGACATCATCAGGTCCAGGACTTTTCTTTTTCGGGAGATGTTTGATTATTGATTCAATCTCTTTACTAGTTATAGATCTATTCAGATATTCCATTTCTTCCTGATGTAGTCTCAGGAGGCTTCGTTTCTAGAAACTTATCTAAGACTGCTACTATATTTTTAATATTTAAAAAAATCACATATATCACGCTAATTGCCTACTCCATAAAATATCCTGCAGAAGTATGATTGAAGTGGTTCCACAATACTACCGCATGGGAGTGTCACACATTACCTTCCTCCTGTTGTTGAGTGTAGGTTGACTTCAACTATTTCTCTGCAATTAAAATCCACATACTGTGTGTGCATCTCTTCTATGTTCCTTGGGATAAATTTCCAGTGGTAGAGTTTGTAGATCATTGGGTCCGTAAGCACTTTTTCCTTCTGTGACCAAGTCTTTTGAGGTGATACCAATAATTGCTTCTCGGCCTTTTGGCTAAGATCAAGTGAGGTGATACCAGGAAGGAAGTTAGGCTTCAAGTTTAAGCTACCAGTTGAGCAACAATGACACTTTATTTAGACAATTTTCTTCTTATTATCTTACTGTTCCAATTCTATTTTCCCAATAAATTATCTGTTTAATAAGTGGAGAATTATGCATAAAAATGTAATTAGTTTTGTCCCACAGCAATGTCTTAAATAAAACTTTATTTATAGTAATTTTACTTTTATTCTTAATAGGTTCAGTACTCATATGTGAATTTACTAACTATATTTAAAACTTGATAAACACTAACTTATAACCATCATCACCAAAATAATAAATTTAACATTTGGTGAAAATTTGCTCTGTACCAGACATAGTGCCAAGCTCTTTATGTACATAATCTCATTGACTTAACAAAAGCCCTAGCAAAGTGGATATAATGAGTTCTGATTTACAGATGAGGAGCCAGAGGGCCCGAGAGGACCAACCTTATAGCTTCAAATTAGACAAGGTAGTCACTTTGGACTAAACAATTAAACACAGGGTTATTTTTGTTTTGTTTTGTTTTTTTGTTTTCCCTCTGAGTGACAAGAGACCATGCTGCCTAAGCAGACAAAAGGCTGGATTTGGGGCTCGCACCAGCTGTCTCCACCAAGCAGGAGTATCACACTGTAGTCACAATGTGTCCAACACAGCACCTGCCCTCTCCAAGCCTCTCTCTTACTCTATCCCTCCCTACCCCCCTTACCTAGTATATCAGTCTTCTTTTCCCACGAGTATAACATTTTCCCAGGATACTATCTGGTTAGTCTGTTTCTCAGGAGACCTGATTTCTTGTTGGGCTTCTATCCCTGACTATGGGATTTAGCCTCACAGGGATTTAAGGTCTATGGACCCATTTGGCACAACCCAGCTGCAGTTCTCCAATCATCAGGGCATGGTGGTCAGTCGGTGCTGCAACTGCTGACCCATTACCAGCCCCTTATGGTGTCCACTGGGACTCAAGAGGTGAAACAAAATCTGCCCCAGACCTTAGGAACCCTCCTGTCCGCCATTCACGGGCTGCTGCGTTACACTCATCCTCAACTTCGAAAGGTCAGCGTATCTTGGAGGTGGCTTCAACATAAGAGATAACGTGGACATTTCACTCGTCCAGCTGATATTTCTTGTCCTTTGTCCAACTTTTGAAACTATTTCCTCTTACACTTTTAGCATTCCTAAGCGGATCCACTCACTGCCCTGGTGACCAGTTTCCCCGTTGCCTCGGTTACAGTAAAAACAGCAGTTATTTGGTACTTTGTCAGGTTTTTTTCCAACTCCTTGGAGCCTTGCCTCTGCCACCAGCCTGCTATTTTCCCGAGTCTCCGCACCCGGTGGTCTGGCCACCGGGGTTCGACCCATGGCAGGCCAGTGACCAAGTCTGGTCTCGATTCAGGTCCCTGCTGTGCGTCCACATTCTTTTTACCTAACACATACACTAACCCTGTCCTGTGATTCGTCTTCTTTCTTTTTATATGCGTCTCCTTTATGATAAAAGTACGTGCTCACGAGTAGAGCTTAGAAAATTAAGCAAAGTTGTTTCGAAACACGCAGAGGTCACTTTAAGAATTCAAAGGATGTAGGACACCTGCCCAGGGGTGGGGGCAGCCTGGTCCCTCTGCCTTCCCCCCACGCCAGAAATGGCAGCAGCCAGCGGTGACCTAAGGCAGCCTTGGCAGGGAGGAGGCTGCTGATATCTGGGGTTGAACAAACTCGGTTGTCCCCGGCTCCTCCGCCCTGGGAGACAGCCTAGACTTTCCCGCACCCTACAGTCTCTTCTAGGTGCGCAGCCCACCAGACGCAGTCGGCCCCGCAGCCCTCCGGTGATTGGCTGTGCAGGGCGAGGTGCTGCTGAAGACCTGGCGTGCCTACCCAGCGGGGGGAGAGGGGCGGGGCCGGCGGGAGGTGAAGGGCGGGCTCCCGAGGTCAGTGAGGGGCGGGGCCCGGCGGGAGGTGAGGGGCGGGGTCCGGAGGGAAGTGAGGGGCGGGGCCGGGGCGAGGTGAGGGGCGGGGCCCGGCGAGGGGCGGAGCTGCAAGCCGAGCTGCCGGGTGGGGAGGAGGTTGGGGGCTGGCGGGGCGGAGCGGAGCCTGGGGGCGGGGCCGACGGGGCGGGGCGGGGCCGGTGCCGCTCGCCCACAGGTGTGGACTCGTGTTAGTTCAGACCCTGGACCTGGGCAGGCCGGTAGTTGGGCGCCATTCTCCGCCCGGCGCGGACTTAGGAGTTGGCCCGAGAGCCCGGGAGCTGCAGGCGGAGGGGTGTCCGCGGGGCCCCGAGCACCAGCAGAGTCCGGAGGATGCGTGCCCTGCCAGCTTCGGACGCGTCCCAGAATGAGCGGAGGCGGACCGGGGTCCCCGAGGCCCCCCGGGCGCGGGACGCGGCGGTGCCCGCACGCAGGAGCGCGGTGGAGAGGCTGGCGGCCGACCGCGCCAAGTACGTACGGGGCCCGCCCGGAGGCGGCCCGGGCCCTGCTCCCGAGGGAAGCAGTACCAGGACGAGCGAAGGGCCTGCGGGCGACCCTCGGCCCCCGGCCCGCGTCCCCGGTGCCGTGGCGCGCAGGGCCATTGCGCGGAAGCCTCTGAGGCCTGACTCGCTGGTCATCTACCGGCAGAAATGCGACTTCGTCCGGGGACAGGGCGCCCACAGCTCCATGGGGGGCCTGGTGAGGAAGCTCTTCCAGGGGCCGGGCAGGGACAAGACGCCGCTGCCTCCGGAGACGACCCGCGTGGGAGGGGAGGTCACGGCCGGGCCCGAGGGGGCTGTCCAGCCCGAGCCCGGCTCCACGGCGGCCTCCGCGGCCCCCGGCGTTCCCTCGCCCCCGGCGTCCCCCGCGCCCCCTGGGACGCCCAGCAGAGTCCGGGCTGCGCCCCGGGGCCCGGAGCTGCGCGAGGCCAGGCGCGGGGGGCTGCAGCGCTCGCAGTCGGACCTCAGCTCCCGCTGCTCCGCGTCCTTGGCGGAATTTGACACCTTCTTCCAGTTCTGCGGCCTGGAGCCCGAGGTGGTGGAGGCGCTCGGGAGGGAGAACTTCTCGGCGGGGTCGGACCGCGTCACCCTCAAGGTTCGAAGCGTGAGCGTCGCCACCTCAGACAGCGGCTTCTCCCGGCACAGCGGCGGCGAAGAGGGGCTACAGGAGGAGGAGCTGACCGAGCAGGTGCCCAGTACCACGTCGGTCGTCGACAGGAACGCCCGCATCATCAAATGGCTGTACACCTGTAAGAAAGCCCGGGAGACGCCCGGCCAGGGGCTGCAGGGCCCAGCGTGACAGCTCGCGCTCTGGGGAGACTTGGAACCCAGGTGTGCAACCGTAAAGCCCGGAGGGGTGTCTGTGAGGGTTGGTGGGGTTGGCCGAGTTGGATGGAGCCAGTTCTCTAACGCTGCACGGGACCCTAGATACTGAGACACGGAGGTTCTTGCCTCCAAGGGACTGCCGCTGAAGAGCGGAAGAGCCACCAACCCAGGTCCCCTGCAGACCCAGCACCCTTTCTTTTGAGTGTTTTGCTTCTGACTCCCTGGAATGGTAATTCTGATAAGAGGAGAAATTAGAGTTATGAAATGCTCAGTCAGAGAGCGATTAGTTCCTGTGTTGACAACAGCCCGAGAGCGCTAGGGTCTGTGGGAATTGAACTGCAGGCACCCCGAGGTTGCATCAGAGCTTACTGGTCCACCTGCAACCCTAGGGTGGGACTGCCAACTCCCCTCCAACAGAAAGAAAGGCTCTGTGTGTGCATGGTCCTGGAGGCCTTCCTCGAGCGTGTCAGACAGGGAGGACTCTACAGGATCTTACCAGGTTGGCATTCAGTTAGCTGCCAAGGTCTCCCTTTGGCTAAATTTTGTTTGTTTTGAGAACTTTCTTTTTTTTTAATTTTTTTTTTTACATTCATTTACTTTTTTGATAGAGAGAGCACAAGTGGAGGAGGGGCAGAGAGAGAAGGAGACAATGCAGGGCTTGAACTCACAAACCGCGAGATCATGACCTGAGCCGAAGTCGGACGCTTAACCGACTGAGCTACCCAGGCACCCTTGTTTTGAGAACTTTCTAAGGAGGGTCTTAATTCACAAGAAGGGACATCAGTTTGTTGAACTGGACCCAGTTATAACTGGGTGTCTTTGAAATCCACACAGCTGTGATTATTTGTTTATTTGCCTTTTATGATCATATGGGAGATAAATTTCTTGCCCTTGGACACCAGTAGTACAGGGTTGTTCTCAAGTTATTTTTCACTGAGGAACTAAGGAATGTTTATCCTTATGACACCTACTCTTCCTTCCAGGCACATGTGGTGAGGGCATTTTGGGGGTAGTGAAGGGAGAAGAGAAGGTATCTTTTCAGGGTTCTCTTTAAGAACCAAGAATTTAAACATTGCACTGTATTTTTTTCTCTTACCCTTCAATGACAACTTGCTATCGATTTTTTTTTTTTAAATCATGAGATGGAAGTTTTTTGTCTGCCCTTGATATAAACTAAGTGAAGACACAGTGTCAGTCTTCGGAATGGTGGGGAGGCCACTAGAAGACATGTTTATGGACTGAAGAAGGGCATAACTTCCCTGAGTAGCCATGGCCTTAGCACAGACGTGAAAATTAACAAGGAGAAATAGATTGGACTCAGAAGAATTGTGACTTAAGTTTTTCCACATAATTTATTGAATATGATTGAATATATAGACAGAATGTAAATTAAAAAATAGAAGAACAACACATTGTATTTTTCACAAATTATCTTCTGGAACTGTGGTGAATACGTTCCCGCGAAGCTGCCATGAACACGTTGGTGTCGAGGAGGAGAGTGGTAGGGACTGGCATGGTTCATTCTAGAGGGACATGGTTAGTGGACAGAGCACTAAATGGGGGAATTGGGAGGTGTCTTCCCCTAGAATTACTCCTGCGCCTTAGCCTTCTGTTGTCCATAAAAAGAAGGCAGATAGGCAGATAATTTCCAACCTCTCTACTTTTTTGATTCTGTATAGTTAATAGTCTGTGTATCTGTGTTTCATGGTTGGAACCTAGAAAAGGAAAACAAAACCATTATCTATTGGAGTATGTAAAAAGTAAATGTATAAATAAGTTCCCTCCAGCTTGCCATAGCACACAAAGAGTAGATAGAATTGGGGGTATAAATAGTGCTGAGGTAACAAGATGATGCACAAACAAAACAAAATAAAACCTGACACAGTAAAGATCAACACACTCCATTCTGTTTTTTTAATTAATTTTTTTTTACATTTATTCATTTTTGAGAGACAGAGATAGAGCACAAGTGGGGGAGGGGCAGAGAGAGAGGGAGACACAGAATTCAAACTAGGCTCCAGGCTCCCAGCTGTCAGCACAGAGCCTGACGCAGGGCTCGAACCCACGAACCGTGAGATTGTGACCTGAGCTGAAATCGGACGCTTAACCAACTGAGCCCCCCAGGCACCCCAACAGACTCCATTCTTATCCCTCCCAACCCAGATGCACCCTCACGCCCAATCTCCAATGTCAAAGCAGTGACCTTGAAAGAGAGTTTAGGAATCAATCTGTGAAGTTACTTTTTGAAGCCCCTTTTAGGTTTAAGCCTATGAAAAATGGAAGAAGCTGGATTAGCTTGTGAAAACATTCACTTTTATGACAAAGAAAAGTAGTTGAGGCAAGATGAAAAGTGACAGAAGGTTTAGGAAACTGGCAGGGTGACTCCATGCAGGAGAGGAGTGGTTTTCCCTTTCCCTTAATCTTACTGGTTCAAGTGGGAAACTGTCATCTTCCTTCTGAGCTGTTTGCTTTTGCTCAGAGAAGGGAGATGGGTGTGACCAAGTGATTGCCCGCCATTCTGTATGTCACTGGCAATCACCAGCACTGAAAGATATGCTTCACAAATTTGCTCCCCTAAAACCGTAGT
Source organism: Felis catus (assembly GCF_018350175.1). Taxonomy (NCBI): domain Eukaryota; kingdom Metazoa; phylum Chordata; class Mammalia; order Carnivora; family Felidae; genus Felis; species Felis catus. Next base: position 140,411,585 of record NC_058370.1, read on the forward strand.
TTGTATTCTTTGAAACTTCATTGCAGGAGACCCAAAGTCTGGCTGCTTGGGTGATCCTGGAGGAAGTGAGTCCCCTGGGCTTTGTTCAACTCACTGGGACTGTGCAAATTCTGTGCATGACTGCAGCCCCTCAACTCAGCACCTCCAGATGTTGGTCTCTTCAGAGGAGAGCCAGCAGAGAGAGACAGGACCCAAAGCACAGAGTGTAGCAGCCACTATCCCCCTCTGCGAGAGTCATCTGACAGCTTGAACAACAAGGGTCTTCACAGGCTTACTTGTCTGATGCTAATTTCTTGACTTCTGGAAGCTGTGGAAGCAATAATGCAAGCTGTAGTTTTTCTCTAGTTTATCATGATATTTGTGTGTGAATCCATATGGATTCATTTTAGGATTTCATGAAAAATTCAGAAAATCTGAGATGAACAAAGGTATTCTTTCTAAATGAGAAGGAAAACAAATATATTTTATATAGTAGCCTTTGTCCTTTGGTAAATAGAGATAAAATAAAAATATCCCATCACAAATTAAATAAGAAGTTCATAAGTTTGTTACCCAATAGAATAAAAATGCTTACTTTTCAAAGTTGAAAATATCAGAACTGGAGAATAACTTACAGAATCTACATGCAGTCCCACTGGGGATCTGTGAGCAGTAGTTATACATGGGTAGTTCAGGCATTCTGTTTCCCAGTGTGTAATTCATGAACGTTGCTTTTCATCTGCTGGTGTTTAGTCATCTTCCTGTCCTTCAAGTGAGCACAATGGTAGGGCTGCCAAGAGTTAGGTCTCTCTGGTTTTCTGTCTGTCTCATAGAATATAAAAGATACTGATGTCAGTATTGCTGTAAAAGAATGGCACTCTGTTCTTTGGGCTAATTAGGGATAAACATTGTTCATTTTCAAGGCAAAAAGCTCAGATGTTCTCACACTTCTCTTAGATACAAGAAGGTGCAGCAGAAGCCCACTGAAAGCTGGTAGGGTAGAACTGTGTGTCCTCCTTTGCAAAGATGCCCTAGGGGTAGAGCAAGCTGGGACCAGCCTTTCCACTCTTTTCTTTTTGACCTGGGAAGCTCTCCAGTCACCATCTGAGACTGGGTTTTAGGTGAACAAGTGGCTCGAGTAGCTAGAAGGCCACCCCTTTCTGTCTTCAGGCCAGCCCCTGGGCCTTTCAGAGAGCTTTGTGTGTGAAAAGGGCAAATCTCCCAGTCTTCACGTATTTATTTGGACTGCCTGCCTTCTTTTCAGTTTGTTGTCAACCTCTGTGATGATTAGCACTGGCCTGACCAACATTAAAGATAACTTTTCTAGTTGGAGGCAAACAGAAATTTGAAAAGTCTATAAAAAGGCTTGAGGGGAATGACTGTTCTCACAGAAACCAGATGATAGCTGCCTCTGCTAAGGCTACCGACTTCTTTTCACAATTGAAAATACTGAAGATACAACAAAACCAAAGACTAAGGGACCCAACTTTGTAGTATAATTTTGGCTTTACAACTTTTGCCTGGACTGATGTTGATTCACTGCCTTTTCCTTACTCCTCAGGAAGCAAGGCTTCCCGACTGTGGGGGCTCCTTGAAGTATGTCATGGATGACTGGGGACCCAGGGCCATCCTCACTGCCACAGGATTTGTCCAATGCACCCAGGTGGCCACGTGATTGCTGTTTTCTCAGGAGTAAAGCATCCCATTGAAGAAGCTTACATAATTCAGAAGGTTTGAAATGCTATGGAGAAGAAGGGAACCTGGAACTTGGAAATCAGCTGAGCTGTAGCTGTGAAGACACAGCTGAAGCTCTGGGAAATATTTTCTTGCTTGAGGTAGACCTATCCTTGCTTCCAGAGGGCAGCAGAGGAGGGGAAAACTGCTTGGAAATATTTTCAGGGGCATCTTTTTTGCCTTGCTTGTTGACAAAGAGGTACCATGATGAATTTTAATGATATCTAAATTGATTTTAAAAAGAAAAAAAGGCAAAGAGTATGAAAACCAAGCATGAATATTGTAGTATTTACTGCCTTCAATCAGATTGGACTGTTTGGCACCAATTAAATCAAAATTCTGTGATCATGAGAAGGTACATTCTACTTAAACACTGTGGCTAACCAAGAGCAAACCCACACTCACATACTCACACTTACACCTCCATTTTATGAGCATCACGGCCACTTAATCTGTAAAAAGCACTTTTAAAATAAGTTGAGGACTACAAGGTCATTTTAGTGATGCCACTCCTATTGGGTTACAGACATGTGGACGTGCCATTAAAAGAGAAGTTAGAGTTGATACCACTAAAACCCCTGGTTTTGATGGCTGGCAGGAGAATTGAGAACTTCCTTTCCTCATATCCACAGCAACCTTCCTCCTTTGCACCATGTAGAGCATGCCTCCACGGTGCTCTGGTTCCCAACTGTCCAAAGCAGAGAGCCATGGATTACGTGGAACACACCATACTCATATGCCTAATTCCCACCTCCATGGATCACACACATCCCAGATATGGCACCAGCTTACCTTCTCTGCAAGGGATGTGTTTGAGACCAGGGACAGGCTCTGGGCTGCTGGCAGACTCCAGGAACAGAATGCTGTCAGTAGGGAATTACTGTGACCCTAACCCATTCCTGACAGCCAGGCTGCATATATTTTATATTTAGAGGCTTTGGAGATAAATTTTATATCAATGATGACAACCCAAAGAAAATTTGTAACCCAGTTGACTCTTTTGAAGCTTATTGTGTTTTAACAAAATCTGTCTTTTCAGGAACAAGTTATGGAGAACAATATGGAGGGGAGAAAAATGGGCTTCTCAATGGTAGAACATTTTATAAACCAATACATTTTGATATGTTCATGTACTTGTTTAATATTGTGTTCTAATTTTGTAACTTTTACTGTGAGAGTTTGTCTTAGAGCTACTTACTATTTATTTTTACCATTATTGGTCTCCAAATAGTTTTCCTTAATATCATATGGTTTTAATTTTTATCATACAGCTTTAAATCATTTTCTCCTTGGTACTGTTTTTGTGTATGTTGTTTCATTCAATATTCAACTTCTGACTGTAAGCAGAGTACTCATTACTCTATAAAGTACTCAGTACTGTAGTGATATGTTTTCAGATAAATCCCACATATGCATTTTTGGAGGCTCTGTTGGCCCATGGATGTATCTTTCTCATTGTAGACTATTTAAAGACAACAGTTCCATGCTTTAAGAATTTTCTCTCAACTGTTCCTCTAAAAAGCCTGCTACTTTGCTGTTGAATGGATTGTGGTTTAAAAAGATAATGTCAAAGATGAGAGGAGGTTTTTTTAAAAGTCTCTTTACATATGCTCAGCTCCCTTATTTGCAGATGTTTCATTAATTGTACATGTCAGTGCTTCAAGTAAAACTGTTCTGTGCCTTTCTTCTGTCAGAATAGGATGAACTGAAACCTCAATCATATTTACCTTAGATAAGAATGGCGCAGACTCACCAGACCCACATAAACAAATTGGTTGTATTTAAAAGCACCAAGATCTTCCAGAAGCATCTATGCTTCTGTGGAGGTACTGGGAAGGATTCAGCCCTAAGCTAATTCAGAAGCAGATCTCGGAGGTGGGGGTGGAGAAGAGGAACAGCATGTCTCCAGGCTCCAACAGGGGCCATTGAGGGTCTGTCTCCTCCATCCAGGTTCATGCCTTAGTGTCAGGTTCCAAGTGTGCGGGAGGGGAGAAGTCCCTTCTTAACCCTGAATTACCCCGGTCTGCTAGGAGACTTTGAGAAAATCAAATTTGAAACTCGGTCTGAATGCAAAGCTTGTAATTGCTTCTCACAAGGATAACAATAATTACTAATGCAAAATAGTTTCGTTTGTTCATGAAAGAATAACATGTAAAATAATATGATTAAACACAATGAAAACAAATAATTATTGATAAAGCAAGGAAAATAGCTTGACAGTATCCTTTTCACTAATATACGGGTATAGATTAACAATGCCCCTGACTGAAAGGTACTTATGTAACTGTAAAATTTCCTCATATATGGTTTTTAAACTACTGGCCACTGACACTGACATAAAAAGAAGGCTTTATTAAACATTGCCCTTTTCAGTAGGTTCAAAGTTCAATGCCATGGTTACAGTTGGAGATACCATAAAACATCAGGCCCAGGTGATTGTTATGGTGGTTTTTAAAGAGATTTTTCTACACACTACCTGCAACTAGAGTGCAATATTATGTATTCTGTATTAAAGAAATAAAGTATTTTTTATCATTTCTTACTCTTTATGAATCTGTGCAGTGTAAGGACACTGAAGCCAGAGTGTGCATATTGTAATCACTCCTGTCTTTTGTGTCTCCGTTTTCCCCTAATATGAGATTATCAGCAAAAATGAGGAAGTCTTGTAGGCAAGTCAGATGGCGTGGAAGTCTCTGGCTCTCTCTGGAAGTGGAAGGCAGTATAAACAGTTCTGAATATTCAGCATGTTGTTTTTCTTTAATTGTTTCATCAGTCTTTTGCTTTAAAATATTTTCACTCATGTTTTATTAATGTCAATATTGGAAAATGGGCACAAAGATAAAAAGAAAGTACAGTTTGTAACCTTTCACGTTAGTGAACTCATTAGGGAAGGCAACCTCTACAAATACCAAGTTTGCTGCCAGCGTCTGCTTAGACTGGAGAGGTAGGAAGGAGGGAGGCAGGTAGGGCAGTTTGATCACTGAATTGCTGCCCTGAAAGAGCCAGACTGGCTTCTTTTTCAGTCCTGCGGTGGCTTTTGCCCATACCCATGCTGGCATCCAAAGACAGGCATTCTTTGGAGAACAAATGAGCCACTCTGTATTTCCATGAAGACAACTGAAAACTCCCAGGCACCTTGGAAGCTCTCTTAGGTCCTGTCTAGAAACAGTGCAGAGCAGCTGTCTGTTTCTTCCTGCACGTGTACTTGAGCTCTGACCTCTCAGTTACCCTTTTTCAAAATCCAGCCAAACAGAAGCAATGAAGTGATGAACAGTGGTGTTTAAACTTTGCTTGTATTTTCAGTAATAAAATAAATAGATTTTTATAATATTTAAATGTTCCAGAGTGGAAACATTGAAAAGGAGGAAACTGAGTTCTAAACCAGGAACTTATAATTCTGGTCATGGAAGCATCTGGGAGCAGCTGACAGGGAGAAAATACAGACACATCAGAAAATGTGTTCCTACCCAATGATACTTTCCTAATTAATTGTGCTACAATACCCCAAATTCTATAATTAATTGTTATCTTCATGTTATCTCCTTGAAAACTGTTGTAAAATTAGAAGGCTATCTGCAAGGGAGAATGTATTAAACCATTAATAACTATTCATCTTTAGGTCAAAATAGAATATTCATTTCCTTAGCAACAGTCTGAACCATAGGAACAGAAATGGAAAGACCTGGATCTTGGCTTCAGGGTGGCCTGTGGTATCGTCGTTTTTCAGCTTAAGTAGGACTCTTAGTCACAAGTGCCAAAACAGGACACCATGTTGCCAATTAACCCCACGTCTTACTGTACACCTGGTGGTATTGAAACAGCTGTGCTACTGGGCAAGATTGACGGTGATCAAGGACAACCCTCTGATAGCAACAGGCAGAATTTACCCACATGCATTTACTGAGGAGCCAAATACTATATGAGGCACTGGGGAGTCTCCAAGCTCCCTGCCATGATGGGCTGAACATTCTAGTAGGGGATCAGATATTCCCTAAGGATGGATAGAAGGATAGATGATGATAGATGATAGGTAGGTATGTAGGTAGATAGATAGATGATACTTAGATAGATAGATGATAGGTAGGTAGATGGATAGACAATAAAATATATGATAGGCAGGTAGAGATGGGTGGCACTGAAGTAAGGGAAGGAGAGATGATGGAGGGAGGGAAGAAAGGAAATAGATACAGTGAGTGGTGCTGTGACTCTAATTTATGAACTTCAATATGGTTTTTGGTTTCTATTTGGTGGCCAGCCCATCTGAACCACAAACAAATCTCAAAGTCCAAATAGTATTAAAAGAATCAAGCAGCAGAGAATCAAACATGCAAATTGTAAGTGACAAATATTTTCACCTCCTGAGGAGGTTTATGTTATTTTGTTTTGTTTTATTTATTTTATTTTTATTTTTGGGAGAGAGAGTGTGCGCATGAGAGGAGGAGGGGCAGAGACACAGAATTCGAAGGAGGCTACAGGCTCTGAGCTATCAACACAGATCTTGACGCGGGGCTTGAACTCACAAACTGAGATCATGACTTGAGCCGAAGTCAGATGCTTAACCCACTGAACCACCCAGGCAACCCCAGAGAGGTTAATTTTAATCTCTGGTGGCCCTTCACCCTGGCAGCCTAACACTTTGATGTCTAAACTAAATAAAAAGCAGAACACATAACAAATGAGACCTAAGGGCTTGGTTTATATCCAGTCAGAAGGTTGTTGGTAAGGGACTTCAAGCCTTCCCATGGCTTTGAGAGGAAGTCCACTTTTCAGACATGGAGAACCAGAACAGGCCAGTTCTGGAGAAGTGGCAATGTTTCTTCTGAGTGGTCTCCAAAGCTGTCTCTGGAGCCCTGTTGGAGGTAAACAGCACACTGGGTGGAGCCAGGCTGACACATCAGCACCTGAGGACCGTGTTCCTTCCTAAACTGTGTGGCAGGGCAGGACTGCAGAATCCACAGCTCAGAAAGGGGGCATGTCCAAGGTGCCCAAGTAGCTCTCATACTGTTTCCCTTGTAGGTGTGTGGGGGGAACCAAAGAAAGATGGTTCGTGTGGACCTCTGCTGAGATGGGCAGAGACCACTTAGCCAGGAGCACAGACGTTGAAGGCTGGAAGTAATACTAGAAATCACTTGGTTCCACCCTCCCAGCTTCCTGGGGGATTCAAGATCCAAGATCACTTACCTGCCTGGTGCACCTAGGCCTAGAAGGTAGATCCCTCCTCATCTGTCCAGGGCTCATCTGAGCCCTGCCTGAGGTGGAAGAATGTTGGTAGGATGACCCACTGCCCCTGTTTCCCCATCTTTCTGAGTTAAAACTGAGTTCATGTCCTGAGAAAACTTTCAGTCTCTAGTAAGTGGGGAAGTTTGGACACCCAGAGAAAGGGAGCCTTGATTAACCCACATCTGGATGCCAAATACCCTGTTTAACTTAATTCCTACTCTGGGGAGATTGATGTCAAACTACTGTGAGAGCACACGAAAATCTTTATTTCATGTTTTCACTCTTGCCCTAAATTAGGACAGCTTATTGTGTTTCCTGCCTAGTGGGGAAGATCACATGGTCAGGACTGAAGAGGGCCAGAAGTTTCTCTAATAGGAAGCATGGAGTCAAGTTTTAGTCCTGCACCTGACTCTGGGAAGAAGCTTGCCACCTCAGATCAGGAGGGAAGCTGGCACTTCCCAGCAGCAGGAATGGGAGCATCTTCAGCAGCAGGAATGGGACTGAGTGCTTTGCTCTGGTTACTCCACTCAACCCTCATGATGATCTGTGAGGATCGTCATTTTACATGGGAATTAGCTGAGGTGTGGAGAAGGTTAGTACCTGCCCAGGTCAAAGAACTAATAGGTTGGAGAAGTGAGAATATGAACTCAAATCTGCCTGGTTCTAATGTGTGTGCACCAGGCTGTTTCTAAGAGGTAAATGCCAATAAGAATGTTTAAAGGATTTCATAATCTCTCAAAGGCATAGACTGATTCAAGAGGTCAAAACCTAAGCAGGATTCTGATATAGGATGCCACTCCCACATTGCTTGAATGTCCTAAGATTACCATCTGCTGAATGACTCAGGTGAGGTAGGGTTGTCTCAGGGATGAAAATGCTGCCCTACATCCCACACCTCAAAGCAGCATGCAAATATTCACCCACAGGAAATGCTCTCGTGGTTTAGTTTATGTTGATACTTTTATATGAGATAACGTGTGTTTTAAAAAGAGGATTATGGAGAAAATCAGGGGGGAAACAAACCAGCTGTGCCAGAAGAGCTCAGACCAGCACTGAACGGGGCCGCATGGAGGCCTGGATGAATGAACTGTATGATGGTTATTTGCTGCCTCGTAAATCCCACTTCAGAGAGTTGTGAATCCAAAGTGCATGCATATCAGGGAATTCTGAGGCTGGATAAGAAGTTCAAGACCTTCTCGATCACTGGAGAGAAGTCTGGCACAACTGTGATTATTTCAGAAGCTAACCACTGACTTTTAGGTAAATAGAAAATGACCACAGTTGTAAAAAGCAGGACTCCTTTCAATTACTCTGAAATACTGGAAAGTTTGGTATATCTTTGGGTGTTTTTTTTTTTCAGCTGTAGTAAAAGTCCAATATATGCACATTCAAAACATCTACTTACGGCCTCTTGAGTATATTTCCAGGTCATACAAATGTTACTCTGTTTCAAGAGAGAAGTACAAGTGAGCCCAGTGTCATGCTCCCTCCATGCAAGGACAGGTGAAGGCAGAATGACTCACCGTTCCTGCTGGCTTGGGTTGGGCCTGAGTTAACAGCTCTGACTTAAAGGTACAGGAAGTTGTTGCCCCCTCTGCTAGCATTGCTCAGGATTGCTCACCTAAGGCAACTCTGGCCACCGGATGTATTCATGTGGTCTGCATCATAAACCTGCAGTGGTCCATGGTGTCAGGACACCGGTCAGAGAGCTAAAGAGGCTTCTCTGTGGAAGAATGCATTCTAATGAAAATGTATCTGCACATACTGTACAGTGGGTGCCTGTTGAAATAGAAGTTCATGGAAGCCAAGCGCCTTAGGGGTACAGAGTTGTCATGCAGTCACAGCCAGTGTGCTTCACAGATGATGGGCTTGGAACAGATAAATATCCTGTCTGTGAAAAGGTGAAGGTGAAGATCAGATGGTGGAGAGCATATTTAATGGCATTTAGCCCATAGGCAGTGCGATCATGGTAGCTGCTATTATTCCAATCATATCAGTCCCCCAAGATTGCAATATATATTTGTCATTCACTAATTTGTCTAAAGTGCGTGTAAACCAGTTTGTATTGTCAAGCTGGTGTCACTTCTGTGACAGTTCATACTTTTTCTTTTTTGGAGACCTCCAGCTTTCATGGCTCTAGAATGTGGAATTTGCTGGTCAGCTTTATCATTCCCTAGATAGACATTGCTTTCAGCAGAAGAGTCAGTGCTGTCTAGAAAGTCCCTTCCCCACCATGGTTCGGTAAAGTGAGAGTGGGCTAGAATTTCAAAATAGGAAACACGAAGGGAAACAAACACTTTCTGTTGTTTTGAGCTGGACAAAGCACCACAGTGGCACTCAGGAATTCTGGAGAAGGATTGCAGAACTTGATGACCATGTACTTAAAAATCTAGAAGTCATTGACGGTATTAGCGGCAAAGCAACACTATCTCATACTTACTTAGAAGTTTAAAGTTTACAAGGTTCTCTTATATCCAGTTTCTCATTTGATCTTTACAAACATCTTTGAAGCAGTCAGGGCAAGTATTAACATTGCTTCTGTTTTGTAGAGGAAATCAAGAGTCGAATTACCTGTCCAACCTCACACTGGTATTTAGCAATATACCTGAATTGGGGTGGTTGGAGGAGTAAGAAAGAATCTATTAGCTTCACTGAATTGCCAGACGCTCCCTAGTGCTCATTTAAGAGCTTAATGGAGGCAGATTTGTTTTGTGTCTTGACTGTTAGGTTTCCCTAAAGCTTTCTGGAAAACTCCTATATCTTTCTCAAGAGATTCTCCACCAATTACTTTATCCAGTCCAGTGAGAGATCCAATTAAATTTTCAAATTCATCCTTTTGCATAAAACCTGTTGCATGTTGAGTGCACAGTGTGTGTGTGTTTGTGTGTGCGTGCGCGCATGGGTGTGTACGTGCATGTTCAATTTTAACATGATCTCTTGACTGCTTTGACGGGTCATATGTGCACACAGTAGCTTATGTGTCACACACACAAATATCTCTTCATTCACTCTTAGTGGAAGGAAAACCTATGCTGAGGTATTTGAAGCCTAGATTACCCCCTCACATTTGCAGAGCATGTTTATAATGGTCTTCATATGCACCATTGTCTCATTCAAAATGTCATTAGATTATGGCATAGGTAGTATAGAAATGGTCATATCTGTTTTCAGACAGACTCAGGAAAAAGGGACTGACTTTCTGAATTTTGCCAAATTATTGTTTCCTGTCCTCTGATTCCGTCCAACAGTCTTTGCAAACAAAATTCTAGGGTGCTTATCTGTTTTTGTTTGTTTGTTTTGTTTTTCTAGCTCTTCATAATAACTCATTTTTCATATCCTGAATCTTCAGAAATAAATATCATAAAATGCATGTTACTGTGTGAGGGCTTACAGTCTGAAACCCAAGACTTCATAGTTAGATGGAAAGTTTATCCCTACTCCAACATCCCTTCATTTCTGATCAAAAAGCCTTTCAGTAAATTATAACACTTGTGTACAAAAAAAAAAAAAACTGTTCAAAGACACTGTTACTAATTAGTCACAAGGTTTCAAAGTCATCTTCCATTACCTGGCTCCCTGGCTTATTTGGAAAACACCCCCTCCACCTTGGTACGCTGTGCACCTCCAGGCTTCTAGCCAGACCTCATGGCTATGCTGAATGTATTCTGGTTTCAAGGTTAGGTTCAGACTCTCCAGGGATGTGAGGGAGTGAAGATGTTAATTATGCTTAAGAGGGGACTTCTTCCTGCACAGATTGGTCTCTATTGTATGTCTGGGATAAAGGGCTAAAGCACAGATTTATGTTCAGGAGCAGAAAGAATGCCTCAGAGGAAAGGACAGGATGGGAGGGCCTTCAAGACCACCTGTGTACACTCCCCCAGCTGCAGATGAGGGGCCATAGTTATCCCTGGTGACAGGTGGTAACTACCACCCACGCCTCCTGTGTCCACTCCCAGGGCATTGCCGTGAGCCTCTCCCTGATTTCCCTCCTCATCAGAACCATCTTGGAATCAATGATTTAGAACTCTTTCAGTAACTTAATGAAAACTTTACATTTCTGAACAAAAACAACTTGTCTTTAGTGTCTAGAGACACAAAATTCTGTAACTATTCATAAGAAAACAGAAGTGGGGATTGTCTAAAAGAAACTGTGGGTAACATTTGCAGAGAACTAGTTCCGGGTTAATGTGTAACTCACTGGGTCCCTGTTCCTTTCCAAAGGTGACATTGCAGGGTTGAATGAATGGTCTTACTCACCTTTGCATCATTGGAATAGGCTCATTCATACTTCCTTGCCCCAGCTCTCTGAGGGTCAGCCTCCCCCTGTGTCTTGCCTCCAGGGTTTTCAGTGCACCTACCACCCACTGTCAGCACCTTGACCTCTGTCTTGGCAGCTGGGAACACATCCAAGTCTTTTCTGTCATGAAATGACCTTCCCTGGACCACATACCTCCTGCTGATGGCCCCTCTCCCAGTAAGGTAATGAGAGAGGAAAATAGTTGAGTAAAGAGATCCATGCAGAGGAAGCAGCATACATGAAAATACTGTGATGGAAAGAATCTGATCCTCTGAAACGTGGAAGAGTCTACTGTGACCAGAGCACAGGGGGTGACAGGGAGATTGGGGAGAAGATGGGTGCAGAAAAGTAGGGAGAGGAAGTTAGGACCATCTGGCTGTGACTTCTGTCACCCCATGATCAGCAGGGTTCATTCTGCTGATCTGACTGGCTAGGCGAATGTCCCCTTCCTCCTTCAGCCTCCACATGCAACCCTCCTGGAACTGCATGCTTGGTCCAAGTGGACGACCTTCCCTGCTCTCAGGTCAAGGGCATGTAAGTGGCTGTGTTCCCCTGCCAGAACCTCCAAATATACTCTCAAGGTCCATTTGTAGGAGAATGTAGTGTACTCAAGCTTCCACGACTCCAGATACATCCAGATGAGGCACTGCAGGTACATTCTGATTCCCACAACTCCCCAAAAAAGGCGAGAGTCAGCTTATTACACACTATAGTCTTCAGACCCAGTAAGGGGTACAGATTTTTTTCTTAAGTGCAGTGGGGAAACCATTTTTAATTGTAAGAAATTGGATGACATTGAATTACATTTATATTTCCAGAAGATCACTCTACCTGTTGGATGGAAAATGGATGGGAGATGAAGAGTTAAGGCTCTGTTTTAGCATGAAAGTTTGATGTGCCTGCAAGATACCCAAGAAATGCCAAGTTGGCAGGAACCTGGAGGGGTCTGGATTGTGTAAGAGAGGCCTGGGGATGGTTGGGATGTAAGCAAGGGGACAGAGAGAGAAGAAGACACAGGTCCAGGACTCCAGGATAGTGGTGCTGACATACCTGGGGAGAAGGACCCAGCAAAGATGATGCGGGAGCCATCAGAAGGCTAGCAGAATGCCAAGAGAACAGGTGTTTTGTTTCCCTTTTATCTTTGAGGTGAGGGGGATGCTTAGTATAGTTAGGATTGCTAGTATCACGTTTGACAAGGTAGTGCCCACTGGAGTATTTTTAGAAAGACTCTTACTGTGTTGCTGGATTTTAGTTTTGGTGTTATTTTGGAAAGAAGGAAAACAGACTGCAGTGGCCGGGAATGCAGGATACAGAGGACCAGGGACAAGTTGTGCTCAGAGGCAGACAGGCAGTGCCTGGAAAGAGGGAGGTGGGAGAGACACACTCTGGTCACCACTGCTGGGTAACCTGGGAGAGAAGAAGGTGTTTAAGACAAGGTGGCAAATAGGAGGAGCAGGACCCTTGGGGGGTGTGCAGGACAGAACCAGAACACAGGAGAAGCACAGATGTCCATGGAGTCCCTTCCATGTTCCTTTCTGGAGTGAAGCAGTGGCTGTTACATAAGCCCATGGCTGCCACCTTCATCCAGCCAGTTGGTGCCATCAGTTTCAAGATGTTCTTCCCAGCCGTCTGTAATAACCTGACAAGCAATGTGTAGACACTCCCAGATTCCTTTCCTCAGCTCACTTGCATTTGCATTTTCCCACTCATTTGTACTATATGGAAATGTTTATGCTGGAATGAGAGATGGCTAGTTACAACAGAAGTAAAAGTTCTGTTGATTATTCATGCTACAGAGAGTTGGAGAAATATTTATTTTTGTCAAAGGCACAGGATGACCAGAAAGCAATTTTCTCTCACACACTATGTCTGTGAATCAGAGTATTAGAACCAGGAAGTACCTGAAGGGTTCTCTAGCCTAATGCCCAAATTGTACAGATGGGGACACTGAGGACTAAAGAAATCATAGAAATTCTCTGAGGTTAGATTTCCCAAGGCAGGGAATTAGTCAGTGGTAGCACAAGAACTTACAACTGGGAGACAAGATGTTCACCTTAGTGCATTTTTTATTACACCAATTTGCTTACTTGAGGCAGATCTTATAAATGACTCCCACCAGCCCACTTATAGTAGGCCTAAGGAAAGAAGGTACCTTCTCATGTTGAAGTAGCCTTTAGTAAACACTATTCTCCTGTCCCCACCACCCCCTCAAATTCCAGCTGAAGATTCCTGCTTTAGCTCCTTGGCCATGTGCAGGGATTTTCTTGGTCTTTTCCCTTATCTGCAGGACCAGTGGTAACAAGGTTACCCACTGGACCAGGGAGTACCTGGGGCAGAACCAGCTGGATGCACAGGGTAGGGGGCTGGGTCAGATGTGATATGAGGCCAGGTCCCTGAGGTAAAGAGAAGGTAGAACAAAGTGGGTATGCCCTCTAAGTAATGAGATACAGAGCCTTGGTGATATCAGACATTGAGTTGGAAAGGACAGAGAAAATAGAAACATCTGAACATATACCCAGGCCTAAATCGTAGATAGTCCCAAGGCTGAGGTCCTCCTGGCAGGGCTGCCAATCAAATAGCCCCTGTGAACCATGCCCAATTGTTCATTTAAAATCGGTGTGGTTGGAGAAAGACAGATACCATATGTTTTCACTCTTATGTGGATCCTGAGAAACTTAACAGAAACCCATGGGGGAGGGGAAGAAAGAAAAAAAAGAGGTTAGAGTGGGAGAGAGCCAAAGCATAAGAGACTCTTAAAAACTGAGAACAAACTGAGGGTTGATGGGGGTGGGAGGGAGGGGAGGGTGGGTGATGGGTATTGAGGAGGGCACCTTTTGAGATGAGCACTGGGTGTTGTATGGAAACCAATTTGACAATAAATTTCATATATTGAAAATAAATAAATAAATGAATGAATGAATGAATGAATAAATAAATAAATAAATAAAAAGGAAGTGAGGTAGCAAAGGTGGAAAAAAAAATAAAATCTGTGTGGTTGATGGAGCTAATGGATTCCGTACAGAGGGTGGCCGGAAGACCACCAGCCTTACCCTGACTCCTCACAGGGGAAAGTGCCTTTAGGTCCTGCCCAGGCCCATTCATGATGAACAGCAGATGTGCCCACAGGAGTCTAGCTCCACTAGAAAAGGAATTATTAATCCAGAGGGCAGAGAAGAAGGGGGAGAAATGGCTTATATCTGGCATCAAATTACTGGAAATGACACTTTGTTCCTCAAGTAAGAGCCACTGACACCTGGTCCTGCCCAAGGGCCAGATGCAAGCATTAGTTTTTCTAATTATTTCCCGAATCTTTGCCATGTTACAAACTCATGATTTTGCTTCCCTAGTGATACCCTAACACAAATAACAGGAGCACTACATGCTATAAAATCAATAAAATTTCACTGAGTGCAGTAGGTGAGATGCTTTGGAGCCCAGCAATAGTCTCCTAAGGACAGTAGATACTTGGTACCTGGTACCAGGCCAGGTACCTGGTTTTCAAAGTAACCCTCTGAGTATCCCAAGGGAAATGTGATCTTAAAAAGAGATGGGAGGAAGAAGGCCAGCAAGCAACCTAAGCTGGGCCCAACTGCAGTTCAAGGTGGCAGAGCCCAAGTCTCTCCTAGGAGAAAACCTTTCTCTTGAGACCGCCATGCTGTCAGGGCTGCTTCCTCCTCAGAAAGATCTTCCTCCTTCAGGGATTCCAATTCAGCACATGCTTTCCTGCAGGAAACTATGCAGTCACTTAAAATCATGTTTAAACAGCCATTCATAGGAAAAGATCCATCCATACATTAGAGTAACACACGTTTAAACTACAGTATTTTAATTTGAGTGTACAAAAATGTCTTCATGAAAGCCCTCTTCAAATTTTCAATTTTCTTTTTCGTGTGTGCTGTACTCACAATACCTCATCTGTTAATTGCAGGTTTAGGGTCATGATGTAGAACAAGGAATTGATGACCGCTTCTCCATGATGTGCATGCACTAGTCCCACCTCTCCCCAGCTGACAACTGTTAAACTGTTACTCACCCTCTTTTAATTCAGCAGCATCTCACCTTGATCTAGTTTTACAAGGCTCTGAACTTAGTTTTCTGGGAGATAGTGATGCCATTTCCACTTTCATCTTTTATTGTTTTGTAGCCTCTTTACTTAAGTCGTGTCAGTATAAAGCATCTGGCATAAACAGGCTTGGGGACAAACTACTGGCCTTTGGTGATCACACAGCTCACATGTCAGCTGAAGTGTAGCAGGGACTAGTGAGTTGCCCCCAAGCTCAAAACTGCATGTGCTGTAGGCTGGTTACTGTGGGGATAGAGGATACCCTCTGACCCAAAAATCTATTCAGTGGGGCAGTTAGGGGCCCTTCTCCTGGATGCCATCTTCCTGTGATGTTCTGGCCCTGATTCTCCTCATGACATTCTTAATCACATTTGGGAAAAAAAGATATTAGCGAGTGGCATTCAGAACTGAAGCACGTACTGAGAGGCACGCCGAGGTTTTATCTGGCTCTGTGGTCAGACGCATCTACTCATGGAAGAAACTTCTACGGAAGTGAAGGCCTTGAGCCCAACAACCTGAGTGGGTCAGAGGTCTGTCATCAGGCACTAGGCCTTGACTACTGGGCCTGGGACAAAAGGACAACAGGAGACAGTGCCCAGGAACAAAGTCAATCCAGTTCCAGTGAGGGCAGTGAGGTTGAGACATGCATTTACACAGGTGGACACAAGGTCAGGCTGAGGATGACAGAAGTCAGGGGACACATTCGGCTTCAGGCAGAGGACAGAATGCAGAGGCCACATCCAGATCTGGGCTTTACGCTTCACCCATTAGGAGACCGTGGTGTTACCCTTTGTGAGTTCAGAGGGGGGCTCTTCAGAACACCAGTTGGGTTTGGATGTGTATGTTATGTTACACAATGGGTTTCTTTAGTCCACAGGTATTATGCTGCTTCCACTGCTGAAATTAGAGACACAGAAAGACTGCCTGCTGATTGGATAAAGCAAAGTTTACTGTCCTTCCAACTGGATTTATTATTACCTGTCTTGGAGCACACAGAGGTGCACTCACCACTGAATTCTTCTCTCTGAGCTGTGGAGGCTGCCAAAAGCCCAGTGTCTACACAAACTGGAACGTGATTGCTACAACACCTCCCCTCATGTCTCTGGTACAAATATAGCCTCCAACCATTACTGCTGGCAGGTTCACACTCAATCTTCCTGCCCGCAAAAGGAAGGTAGTTGAAATTTGGATTGTCGTGTTAATGTTCACTTACTTAAATAACAATATATATGCTATTGTTAATGCCAGGGCACAAAAATTTACTTTAGACCCAGAAATCCACCAGTGCAGCAAAACCTGTCACAAGTCAGGCCATTTGTGAAGTGACTTTTCAGGGCAGCTTGCTCGTAATCAGCTGGCATCTCCAATGTAGAGTAAGGGTTGGTTGTTTCTCTGTGTTTGGTTCATTGCTTTTTTTTTTTCTTAAACATTCATGATTGTTAGAAAGAAAACATGTGGTAAAAAGAACACCGTTTATTTTTGGATTGACATTTCAGATATATATTTCTATATGCAGATGCCAATTTACGATTATTCTAAGAGGCATCAAAAATATAATTCTGAAAACTTAGAAGAACTAAACTCAGCTTATAAAAGAATCAAGTAACTACATTTTATCATAACTGAAACTAAAGTAAATACTCCAATAAGAAACAGGTTAGTTGGTTAATTTTAAATTCAACTGGCTTTAGTTTGTGAGGTCATGGTGCAATATTGTGTTCTGAGCGTTTTCTGAAAAGGCCCTTAAAAGAAACATCCAGCCCGAGGAAGCATGATGAGCAAGAAAGAGATTGAAATCATCCTGGTGTAGCATGCCCAAAAAACACCCAAAATATGTCATTTTAAAGGAAGAAAAATTCCTTAGACTTAGGGCACTATGATTTTTAAAATTAGTTTCATAATAAGAGTTTAATAATATCAGCACTTTATAACTATTAAGTGAATTTGACTCCCTTGAATGACCTAGTTAGTGAGCTAGTGGAAATTGGTCATGGGAAAATTTAGCCTGAAAGCCTGAGATTCAAAATACTATCTTGTTTTCTGGCAAAGAACTACATTGCAGAACCTCATGCCCACAAATGATGAACTTTCAACCTAAACATGTAACCTCCATATGAGCTAGTCAAGTACCACCCAAACACCAAAACAGCATCTTTTCATTTCAGATTTTGATTTTTGTCCACTATTCCTGATATAATAAATGGTCTGAATCAAGAACCTTTACTCCCCTAACAAAGTCTTGGGTGCTCACATTCATCTGAAGTGGATAAATATTTGGTGTTTGTCCTGCTCCTCAGTTTTATGATCTGTAAACAATTTCTGTGAAGGCTCCCATTGCAGAGGAGAAAAGGTGCCCTCTGTAGATTTTCTGACAGTTTTAGACCCCAGATAGCATCATATAAAAAGAGAGAACCACCTTAGTCAGAGGACCTGGAGGAGAGCTGAAGAATCTTTCCCAAAACAAAAGGTACCTCACCAGTTCCTCAGAGCACTGATTTTGGTCATTTTCATTACTCATGATTGTACAATATGCCCATTTATGAGGTGAATGCTCCTTTTATTTGGGGAGTTCATGTATGACTCTTTAGGTCATCTTCTCATACCTGGAGTAAAGGCAGTATGCATTTCCTTTCTTTCCTTTGTTTTAGACCAAGCATTAGCATAGTTGGTTAGTGGCTGTGTCCCTCAGAGAGGGCCGGTTAGTTCCGACGTCAATAGCAGGCGTTAGGTGCCTGCACTCTTGAGTGCTGTCTGTGAGGCTGTACTCCATTGTTTCAGTTCATGGGGTTCTGAGTCACTCCCCTACCTGTCATGGCCTTCATGACATCACCCTGTCTCAACCGTAACGTGCTCTTCAAAAGCTCTATGGCTCTGTCCTCATCTTGGGTTAGCAGAGCTTAAAGACAAAAGTGTATAACATGCAAATAAAAATCTAAGTGGTGAAGGAATAAATTTTCTGTTGAGAGTTGCTGCTAGTCGGTTTTTTTAAATCTTCACTTAGAAATAGAACTGAATTTGTTTTACGCACATATGTCAGTTCCTTGTGTTATTTTATATTTATTAGCATAAGACACAAGGTTCCTCTTCTCACCTTTGGGATGAAAAATGGAAAAATGTCCCAACAATTAGACCTCAGTGAAGTCTTACAGAAGTACTCAAGAAATTCCTAGTATGTCCTCCCTGGAGCTTCTAATTTAAATTCTCCTTCAGTTTCATCTTACCTCACTGGGATCTATTTGATAAATGTTGGGCACCTCTGCAGTGCCAGAGTATTCTCTGTGGTGTGTGTATCCAAAGCACACACACCGTGTACTTCTTGAGGCTACCCAGTGAAGGCATCTAGGAGGAATTTTGCCAGCCTAGGGCATTGTGACAAGGATTTGAACCTCACTTAAAGGGATGGGCTACTATAATTTAAGAGCTCAGAAGCAGTATTTCCTAAGACTGAGATCCTTATTTAATGCTAGGACAACTCAAAACAAGACCTGCATCAGAAAGTATTTAGAAAGTATTTGAGAAATGATTAATCAGCATTGTATACATCCCAGATTTCTGTCGTGTGTGTGTGTGTGTGTGTGTGTGTATTAAAAGAAAAAGGGATTAACTGATCTTATGAGCCATTTCTCCCATTTGTAATGGCACCAATGTGCATCACAAGCATTACTTTGTTATTATACTTTATTCTCATTTTTGTTCTGAAGTAGATAAAGGCTTTTGTTCCTATGTAGATAAGGACAGTGTCTCTCATTTTTCTCAGACGTATGGATGGTCTAATTCATTTTCTTGCATTGGTTATTAGCCAGAAAAAGGTAAATCCTCACTGGCATGTCTTTTACCCCACTTGGTGCTACTCAGATCACAATTAAAGTTAAATATATCAATGCTCAGAATAGGAACGTCTAAAAGGATAATGGTTTACTGAAATCAGGGCATATCTCTAAAGCTGCTTAGATATTTATGTTTATATAAAGGTGTTCTCAGCCTCAAGGAATGGGCTCAAATTTGCTGATGAGAGATGTCCATGGAGAAACAGACACTACGTGAATGAGCACCAGTTAAACTCAAGTTTTATCAGTTTCTTGGATATGGTGTATTTTAATTAAGACTTTCTAAAAAGTGGACCCTGTCTCTGGTCGCACTCAGTCTATATAGCCATTTGCACACCAGGCCTGTGGGCTCCCTGGCATCCTCTAGAGCAGTGAGCTCCATTTATCCCATCCTCTGCAATAGGACTGCTCATCCCCAGACTGAACTTTGATATCTCCTGTTTTGAGCTAGAGCTTGCAAGTGCTACTACAGTAGAGGAAACTCTGAGACAAAGTTCGCAAAGTCAATAACGTTAAACAGTCTGAGTGTGGCAAGAGGAGACACAGGCTGATGAGGCCACAGGAGCTGCCATATTAGGTGCCAAAGCTAGTGTTCCTTGATCCTCTACAGTGTTCACTCAGCCCTGCTATTAGCTACAGCTATTGCAATCACCCATTAGTAGGTGAGAAAAGGCAGGCTGCTGAGGTGAAGCCGCTGTGCTGTGGCCACACAGCTACTGACCCACAGAATCATGTTCAGATCAAGTCCCTCGCACTCCAAATTGTGGGTGCTCGCCACAACCATGTACTGCTTCTAAGTCCAAAACGATAAAGGGAAATCAGTTCTGAAGGAAGAGGAAAGCTGCATTTGAAACACAGAGAGCACCATTTCCAAAAGCTCATAGGCACGGGATCTTTAGCACCTGTAGAGAGTGACGAATAACACAGTATACTTGGAAGCCAATGTGTAAAGCGACCTAAGATCAAACACTTGTTTGAACTGACTGTGGCACTGGTCTGACTCTCAGGATAAGACTGTAACCTGCTATGGAGCAGTATGCATGCATGTGGGTGCAGGCGTGTGCATGTGTGCATGTGAGTGCGTTCGTGTGCATGTGCGTGCGTGCATGTGTGTGTATATGCATGCATGTGTGTGCAGGCATGTGTGTGCATGTGCCTCTGTTCACCGAGGGCAAATGTGCCCTAAATCCAGACATGGAACAAGGTTCCTGTTCCCCGAACAGGATCCCAGCTGCTGAGCTCCTTGCAGGGTCATTCAGGCAGTGGTCATTTTATGATGGATCATTTCTAGTAGATGTTCAAGAAATACTGGATGCAGATTCCATCTTAACTTTCCTTCCTCCACATGCCTGCCCTCATCTTATCCCCAAGCTCAGTTGACAGAGGTGAAGGAAGAGAATTAAAATAAACAAGCAGAATAAGGAGATGGCTCTTCATGGACTCTGAGAGAAGCCCTGAAACAAGCCTGTGTCACCACACCCTTAAGTTAAATAGCCAAATTCACAAGAATAAGCTCTATCTGTCCCCACCCAACATTCTCAACCCACTCCCATAGCACTCCCAGTCCCTGGGTGCGAAGATTTTCCTGTAGCTCCAGCTTTTAGCATGCTCTATTAGCATTAAAAAGAATTTATCTTTAATCAGGAGAGCCATGCTCAGGTGGATGCAAATCACCTTCTTTGAACAGGGCTGCAACAAGCCCAGACTAGACCGAAATAATTAATGAGAGGCAGGTAAAATAATTAAGGAATAAAACACAGTTGGCAGTGGTGCCTCAGGGGCCACGTGTGCAGGTTGCCAGCCCGGAAATAAGGGACTTTCAGACCTCAAGGAGTTGAAGTGGCCCCATTGCTTCTTAATCTGCTAATTTCCAGGTGAAATTGTAGGATTAGCATCTTCTACTTCTGTGGAGATCCCTCAGTGTGTGCAAGCAGGGTCTACACTGAGGTGGAATTTCAAATACCCTCAGCATCTTTTTTGTGTATATTTGCTACTTAGTTGAACACAGGCCGTGGAGGCTCCATTTGACTCTGCTGTGCGGGGCTGAAAACAGAAATACAAGTGCAGTGCACAACAGTATTCATATAAAGACTTGGAAAACACATGGATCCAGTTAAATTTCCATTGGTGGTGGAAGATTATGTCACAGTAGGCGACCAACTGCTCTGGTTTGTCCAGGACTGTCTTGGAAATTTGGGACGGTTGGTCACTCAGAAGGACACTGTCATTCTCAGAGCACAGGGTGGCCCTGACTTCACTGTGTGATTAGTTGATATGTCTTTTAAGTCTACATAATTTGTGAGTTTTCCCTCTATCTCCTGTTTCTGATAATTTGTATATTGAAGGTCTATTGATTTTCCTGATTCATCTTCATATTTTAAAAACAGAATTTCACAAAGAAATAAAAAGTAAAATAGTTAAATAATCAGTAAAATTTAAAATGGTATAGTTTTTTTGGGGTGCCTAGGTGGCTTGGTGGCTTAAGCGTCTGACTCTTCATAATTTTGCTGTTTGTGAGTGCGAGCCCCACATCGGGCTCCACACTGACAATGAGGAGCCTGCTTGGGATTCTCTCTGTATCCTTCTCTCTCTGCTCCCCCTTCTCTCTCTCTCTCAAAATAAATAAATAAACTTAAAAACTTTAAATGGCATAGTTTTTTGTTAAAATAGTCTGGTAGTTCTTCAAAAAGCCAATCAGCATTACTATCTGACTCAACAGTTTTACTCCTATGTATATAACCAAGGTAACTGAAAACACATGTCCACACAAAAACTTGTACATAAATGTTCATAGCAGTATTCATTCATAATAGCCAAAAAATGGAAACAACCCAAATGTCTATAAGCTGAGTGGATACATGAAATATACTGTATCCAATATAGTGGAATATTATTTAATCATAAAAAGGAATGAAGTAAGATCTGTGCTACAACAGGGATGAACTCTGAACACATTCACATTATGTAGGTGAAAGACACCAGACACAAAAGGCTACATATGACATGATTCCATTTATAGACATGGGATGTCCAGCAGAGGTAAATCTGTAGAGATTTTCAGACTAGCTCCAGACAGACCCTTGCTGATGGGACAGGAGCTGCTTCATGGGACAATGAAGGTATTTTGGATTTAAGTAGTGGTGGTTGTACAACCTTGTGAATTATGAAATGTGCAAATTATGTGTTATGTGAATTATAGCTCAATTTAAAAATCAAGTACATTTTCCATAAATGAGGTTTATGAGTTTCCAGGTTAAAAAGACCTATCAAGGGTTCTTCAAAATGAGTGTCAAAGGAGTTTCACACTAAAGTACATTGTTGTAAAATTGGAGAGCATTGGGGATAATGATCTTAACAACTTCAAGGCAGAAGAAGGTCACCTACAATCAAGAGCCTTGCACTGAATTTTTTCAATCGCAATTCTAGATATAATAAGAAAATGGAACTTTGCCTCAATTTCTAAGCAATTGTATCTGTTTTTCTAAACCCAGCCAAACCATCAATCCGGTGTAAGACTAGAATAAAGGCATTCTTGGATAAGCACAGCATCTTTCCTCAGGAAGCTACTAGATGATGGGATCCCTTCATAAAGTAAAAGCTGAGAAACAGAAGAACATGAGTTCCCAACAGGTCACCCATGAAGGAGAGAGGTGGGGCATTATCAAGATGGTAATATAGGTCTTTGAAGCACCAATGGATAAAGGAAGGAGGCATTTGAACTGGAAGGAGGCATGCAAGGCACAGAGACAGAAACCGCCATGATGTTTTATGAGACAGGCAGGATATTGTTACAATGAATATTCCCAGGCCTGCCACCAGAAAATCTAGTTTGGTAAACCTGGATTAGAATCTAGATTCTGATACAGGTGATATAATAACACCTGTGGTTACAGGCATAAGCATTTGAATCACACAGACCCAGATTTAAATCCAAATCCCCTCAGTGATTAAAGATATGATAACCTTAAACTGCTTAATCTCTCCAAAATGCCACTTGCTCAGGTCAAAAATGGGAATATGACTACATAGTTGTGTTATAAAGGGTAGTCTATGCAATGTTTTCACAAGTATAAAATAGTACATAGTACTAGCATTTAAAAAGTCTAAATAAAAAAACTAAGAACTGGTTCTTTGAAAACATAAATAAAATTGACAAACTTTTAGATAGACTAACTCAGAAAAAAGATGGACCAAAAAATAAAATTATTGCTGAAAAAGAAGATATGACAACTGCAGACATTACAGAGAAATACAAAGGAATTCCTAGGAGCAGAAATACAGAGAAATTCCTAGGAGCAGATAGATGCCAACAAGTTGGATAACCTGGAGAAAATTTGATAAATTCCTAGAAACATACATCCTACCAAGACCATATAATAAAGATGTAGAAAACTTGAACAGATCAACAACAAGAAAGGAGACTGAGTCACTAATCAAAAATTTCCCAAGTAACACCCAAGGCCAGATGGTTTCACGGAAAAGTGTTACCAAACATTTAAAGAGAATTAATGTCAATCCTTCCCAAATACTGCCAAGAAAATGAAGGGGGCACTCATTTTTCGAGACCAACTTTACCCTGCTACCAAAGACATGTAAGACACTACAGGAGGCGTGAGTGAGTGAGATGTGGGGCTGGGCACTGCAGAGGTGAATGTGACCCAGGACAGGCAGAAATGAAGTAAACAACTCACACCAATCTTGTTTGTGGGTCAGTGTTTCTGTCCTTTCTACTTTCACTTTGATCTGAAACTAGAACTTTACCTGTTCAAGTGTCACTATGAATAAAGTAAAACTGCACCATAATGCAATAAACAGGATCCAAAAAATTCAGTTGTGTGAAATATGGGGTCTTGTCATTATGGTAAGGTAAATGAAAACTACTTTGCTGTTGGTCCTTGCCTGCACAAAAAGCACAAGAGTAAAGATACTAAAACAAAAGTAAAGATATTTCCTATCCATCCCCCAATAAGACGAAGACTCCAGCTGCCTCCATGTGAGCAGGTGGGCTGGATGGAGGATGGCAGCCAGCAGTGCTAGATCCAAATTCTGCCACCACAGGAGCTTCTGCTGCTTTTCACCTTTTGTGGTTGACAGAAGACTGGATGGATGGACGAGGTCTCAGTGACTCAGTTGAGTATCTGGGCTTCCTTCTATTTCATCTGAAAAATAGGGAACTGGACTGAGTTGTTCTACATTCCTCAAGAAAATCCCAATTTAGAAAGTACTTGAAAGTGGAACAGTGCTGACTGAGGGGCTGCAGGGAGCCCTCAACTGTGGCCAACGTGCCTCTGATAGGAACAGTGGCCTTTCCACAGCTGAACCTTGCTGCTCTGTGGTGTAGGCCACCACCAGCCACTGCTACGTGTGATGGAAACATGCTTAAGCACCTGTTCTATTCTTCTTTAATTTTTAACTAATGTTTACTCATTACACAATAGCTTGCTTATGTCCACTGGCCTTGTGAGAGCCAACTCCCCATGGGTAAGAACTGCATCCCATTCCCGGGAGCCTGTTGGCTGTGGATCCAGCATCAGGTTATGATGTGTGACTGGGAAGGGTTGTGCCAACAAGTTAACGACTTGCTGGATGAAGCTTGGAAGTGCTTTTCCCTTTTCTTTAGGCACTCCAAGGGCAGTGTGAGCTGTTTGCAACCCAGCAGGGGAACAGACAGGTGGGAGGGTCACTCTCCACTAACCCCAACTCCTTCCCTCCCCGTTGCAGGTCTCAGGAATGCCAGCTGGGCTGTAGGGCAGCCTAGAGTGACCCAAAGGGAAGATGTATTTGCTGAAAACATAATCACACATAATGCACACAAGATCCTGTGAATGGGATTTCAGGGGCATCTGACCGTCTGTCCTAGGGGCAGGGAGGGGACCCAGCTGTGTTCACCATGCCTTCTGCTAAGCACACACCTACAGTTTCCCTTGTAAGCTTTACAACATCATCATGAAGCACATGGCATTGTCCTCATTTTCCGTGTAAGAATGCTGAGGCTGAGCTGTAGCAGGAAGGGGCTTGTGGATGGAGGGCGTTCTTGTCTCAAAGCCCACACTTCTTCCTGTGTCATACTCTTATTTGGGATAAACATGTGAACATATAACCACATCAGCTTAGGCCATATATAACTAACTGATAAATAAATGGTCAGCAAGATTATAAGTGATTGAATGGTTTATATATAAGAATAATAACACACTGAAAGCATTATTACTATGATAAAGAAGAAATCATTTAAATGGATCATAGCATAGGATTAAATTGAGTATCTAGCCATGGAAATTGCTGATGTACAGATATATTAAATGCATGTAAATGTTCATGATCTAATGTTCACGAGTGGAAAAAAGAGGATTTGTAATTTTATTAGTAGTGTGATTTTACATTTCTACGTATAATTTAAAAAACAGGAATGATACTTTACAAAATTTTAGTGGTGATAATTTTTTAATAACTCTTTTTCTATATATCAAAGGCCCTGCAAAGAGAACGTGTACTGTTACGATAGGAAGTTGCTGTTTAGAGAGATTCTGAAATACAGCCTTTCGAGGTGTCCAAGCTGAGATTGGGGGAAGGAGTGGACATCCCTGACAAGCAGCCACGTGGAGGAGGCGTGGCCTGGATCATCACAGACGCATGTGTTTTGGGACTGCTGGGCCGCTCGCTTCCTAAGCATGTTCCTCTCTCAATGAAGCTGCCCAACAGAAAAGAAGTCTGAGACACGTGAAAAAGTTCTAATGGGTCAGGTGTAATCAACAACTGGGCTGCTTTCAGGGCTCTATTTCTCTCACGAGGTCGGTAGTATCACCTGTTGTAAAGCTGGCCTGTGTCCTTTCACATTAAGGGGCAGGCGGAGTCCCACAGTTAGCACAGAGAGCGGAAGTGGAACAACAATGGTCCCCGCCCAGCCTCCCAGGCAGTTCTGGTTGGGAGTAAGTGGCCAGGCTTCACTCTGTGGAAAATAGGCCCCAAAGTGGGACCAATCCCCTCTGCGGGAAAATGCTCTCTTCTCAGGTGAGAGGTAGCCCGCTCTGAAGAGGAAGATACGTGAGGCCTTCACGAAAGAACAATGCAGGCAAGCTGACTCAGCCTCATGCAGGAGGTTGCAGGGCCCAGGCCTTCACAGAGCTTGAAAATAGGCACCAGGAAGCCCAGAGCCAGCCTGACCCAGGGGAGTCCCACAGAGTGAAGGGCAGGGAGTCCCGGGCCCCTGGCTCATGCGGTGTTTGGGGACTCACCACCTCACAGCCCAGATTAGCTCATCTGTGTCCTTGGTCCTTCTTATCATCCACCCCGTCATGATCCTGGAGTCCACCCTCACCAGGTGACACTCCCTGCACCTTTACAGGCTTGTAGAAGTGGTGTGTGTGAACTGGATGGAGAGATGTTCCACACGCTCCTCCAAGTGTGAGATGTGGCGGTCCTGCCTGGTGTGCTGACAGCTCGCCATCTGCGGTGCCCGTGGGATATATCACAGGTGGAGTCCGTTTCAAAATCTTCTGTTTGTCATCATTAGTTAGCTGATGCTTATCTACGAAAGAAGATACATTGACTTTTTTTCCAAAATGGAGAAAGACATTAAAGGACTCTTAGAGACACAGACTTCTCAATTTCATTACCTTAAAATCACTGAATGATAGCAAAAAAATTAAGCCAGCACATAAAATACATTCTTTTCTCTTGGCACTATACTATATTTTGGCTCGAAATGTTTGTAAATTGATCGTGCGTCTTGCCAAGATGAACAGGAAGTTTATTCATTTAAGTTAGTTAAAAATTAGATAACAGTAGATTTTAAAAGTAGTAGAAGTGCATTGTTTGTTTTGTTTTGGTATTTAATTCGTTCTTGCCTACTAGGTGCCAGTCCAGTGCAGGTGGTGCAGACACGGGGTGGGGGGAGGGTGCAGTCTCACCTGTGTGCATCACCTGCAACCCTGCTCTAGAAGTGAGCCACTCTTTTCCCAACACCCAGCACCCAGAACAGCACCTGGAACCCAGAAACTGCCCCACAGTGTTCTAGAGTGAACACAAGTATTTCTGCCCCCAACAGATTCAAAGCCTGGTACAAACGTGACAAGGAAAAAAGCAAAACAAAACCATTGTGAATCCCCATTATCTTCTGAGATTGTATTCCAATGCAGGGCTGGAGAATCTGAACAGAAGTGATTACCTATGCCTTGGGGACTCATGACAGCTGAGTCATTCCTGGGTATGCACAGCCACCTGCCAGCCAGTCACACATGTGCTACACAAACCTGTGCGTGGTGGCGGTGTTGTGGGATCAAGCTACCATGTCCTACCCAAGAAAAGTACAAGGAGCTGCAGCAGCTCCGAAGGCCTGGCTCCCACAAGGGAGCTAGGACTGGCTGTGGGCCTGGCAGGGCGGAGACTCAGCCACTATCAGCCTGAAAACCACACATATGCTGCTGCTGCAGAACCACCTTCCTCCAGCATGTAGACCCCCACCTTCCAAAGCCCACAGACCACAGAAACTGAAGTCCTTTTTGGTGTTGGCTGTGTAACTGATGATTTTTCAGAAATGAGTTGTAGACATATGGTCATGTATTCAAAGTATCAGCAAAATACTGTAAGAGGGTTCTCACCTCAGCACCTCACTTGCTGCAGATGTGTAAATTGTTGTAAATAAGCTCATGGAGGCCACAGTGCTTGTCCAGAAGGAGATGCCCTCCCAAGCCCCTGTCTTACATCTAGAAGATAATGTGAAAATTAGAGAGGGAAGGAGAGAGACAGAAACAGAGGCAGAGACAGAGACAGAGACACAGAGGGAGAGAGGGTCTAGAACTCAGGTCTGCTCCTGCTGCCTCACTGTCCATACTGCCCCAGGCTGTATTGTCACCTATGTGACCTGAGTGATGGAGATGTCGGCTGGCAAATGCCATGTCTAAAAAATGGAGGGAAAAACAGTTTTTAGGTAGGAGACCTTGGTCATTAGCTAGGGTGGGGCTGGAAGGGGGAGTGCGTGTCTTTCCAATTTACCAGTTTGTAACATGAGACATTAAAGATTGTGGCAAACTTTTTTTTTTAATTTCTTTTGCACAAAAATTCTTAAAAAAAAAACAACCCTCTCATCTAAGCTGCCATCAACATTGGCTATGACCTTAATACTTTGAGAAAAAAATTGAAAATGAACTATGTGAACCAGTAATTTCAAAAGTAAGACTTAGATAAATAGTGTCATTCTGCATTTGTAGCAAAAGCATTGCTTAGGTGGGCAGAATTCTTGTCTCTCAGTGAGTGAATAGAACTGCTTATTATGCTTTCAGGAGAGGAGCTGGTTGTACTTCTGGAGGTAGGACAACATACTCCTGAAGGATCCTGGTAGAGCAGTTAAATTCCACAAACCACAGGAATCACGGCTTCTTTACCCCAGATCAAAACACGTGAGTCAACTCTCTTGATCCCACTCAGGTACTTTTTTTCAGAATTTCCAAGTATAAAAGCCTGGAAAAATTATGATGTACATAACTTAGAGAATGTTTCTCTTCAAAGGATGGTCTCAGTGTCTATAGGCACGTGAGGACGAGCATTCCTGTGGGAGTCACTGATGAAATGTGCCTGTCAACAGTTAGCACCTATGCCTCAGTGACATTGTCACCAAATCTGAAAGTTCCCTTCCATCTAATCTTATCCACAGAGCTGGCATTTAACAAGGGCCTCTATGTGCCAGGTTCTAGAAGGTGGCATGCTATGTGTTATTCTGTTCAGCAAATACAACAGACAACAACTGGAAGGAAGGGTGTTAGTCATGATGAGTCTCAAACTGAGGGACACTGAGTGACCTCCCAAGACAACAACAGCTGAGGGAAGAGTCACAGTTTAGATCCGGGTCTGAATAACTGCCGAATGCAGAAATGAACTAGTGGGAATATCTTATGTTCAAGAGCTTACACAGCCATTTATTCTCTTCATGTTAAGGGAACTTCATGCTCAGGACAGTCTTCATGTAATTTTAAGCTGTGAATACTTTAGAGGAGCGGCTGGTTCCTACTGCCTCATGTCTACACAGAGCCTACTCATCAGACGGGTCAAGTCTGGAGAGGAGGCAAGCAGACATAAAGAAGTGCAGTGAGCACCCTGGCTGCTCTGGGAGACCTTGGGGGTGAAGGGAAGACAGACATGTCTGAAGTGGGGGGGCATGGGCTGCATCTGCAGCATGAAGAAGGAACTTCACGTGGAGCAAGAAGGTCTTTGTTGGAAAACTGCAACATCCAGAGCGGGTAGAGCTTGTGGCACATTCCATCATGTGGCTAGACAGGAAGCAGGGGAAGTAGAGGAGGGCAGATATGGAGGTTGGGTTAACGGATGGGAGCCCTTGCCCATCCGGGTGAAGAGATTGGATTTTATCCAGAAAGCACTATGCAGCGTTCTCCTCAAAGGAGTGACATAATATTTTTCTTTTACAACAAGGGTCAACCCAGAATTTCTGTAAAGGACTAAACAGAAAATATTGAGAGTTCTGCGGTCTCTCCGACCACTACTCCACACTTACATTGTGGCTTGAAAGCCACAGAGCATAGATAACTAACGGGTGTGGCTCTGGTCCAACCACACTTTACTTACAGGAAAGAGGTGGTGGCCACACTTGGCCCACGGGTCGTAGTTTCCAGTACTTGAGATTTGCAGCATGATGGATGATGGGTGAGAAGTCTCCTGACTTAAGGTGGTAGAGTGGGCATACACTGGGATCTACCCTGCCTGACCCCTGACCCTAAAACCCTGAAAGTGAAAGGAAAAGAGAGAGAGAGAGAGAGAGAGAGAGAGAGAGAGAGAGAGAGAGAGAGAGAGAGAGAGATTGGCGAGAGATAGAGAATTCGTAGTTGTGCATTCTCTCAATAAGAAAGGGACAACCTCATGGACCACCAACAAAGTAAGATGCTAAAAGAAGGAAGCAGGCAAGATGTAGACATGATTTCTTCCCGGGCACAAATCACATATAAAGTCACACATCATGGCACTTTCTCCTCGCGGCTTTCCTTCTGTTTTCAGTGG
This sequence comes from Felis catus, assembly GCF_018350175.1. Classification (NCBI taxonomy): domain Eukaryota; kingdom Metazoa; phylum Chordata; class Mammalia; order Carnivora; family Felidae; genus Felis; species Felis catus. The sequence continues at coordinate 140,441,712 of NC_058370.1, forward strand.
TGATGGTGGGTGGTGGGCGGGGGGGGGGGGGTGGGTCAAGTTCACCAAATCATTCAACTGTTTTCTTACTTTTTCACCCTCTTCCCTGCTTTTTGGACATGGCAGCTTTTGTCACTTCAAGAACTGAGAGTTTTATTTTCTTAAGTAAACATTTACAGTAAACTTCCAATTGTAAATGTAACTAATTTGAAAGCTTGTGAAAGGGACAGAGGAACCACTGTCCAGTCTTTTTCCTGCAGCTTGCACATGGCACGCAAAGCTGCACAAAACACTGTCTTGCGGTCTGAACCCTGACCCGCCCCCAGTGCACCCGGCCATCCCTTCTGGGTGCTTTTCTTTGGGCATGAGGGTTATATTGCCTGTTTCTTGTTTTAATCTCAGTGAGATGGAGAAAACATATTTACAAAACAGCTACCATCAAAATGCTTCTATTTCCAGTGTCTTTTTTGTTTATAGCAAAATTACATTACACATTTTCTTTCTTTCAAAAACATGTATCTATAACTTTATTTAACATTTAGGGTTGAAACATAGTAACATTCTCTTTCATCTTAGTGTTACTTCTCTGGTGTTTTTTTGTTTCCAAAAGCCCATCTTAATCATCCTTAGATTCTTAAGGAAATGTGTTCCTTTCAGTAAAAGGAACTTAATTTACTTGAGAATTATGAGAATGCTAGTTATAATTATGAGAATGTTTATTTTTTTAAAAAATGAGTTCTTGAAATTGAATAAGTAACATTTCTTTTTAAGATTGGGTATTTGTAGATGTGAATTATGTTCTGAGGGAGAAAGACTAGTCTCTTCTCTACCCATTGAAGTCAGAAAACTGAGAGCCCCACTCATAGATAATGTAGCTTTGACCTTTGGTTAGGCCCATAGCACAGGCTGTGTAAAAGAAGATCGTTGAGGAATAAAGTGACAGCTTGGAAATGACAGCTTACTCCAACTGGGTTTCTCAACAAACTTCTATCCAGGAGTGGAGTCTCAGACTTCTTAGAGAATCCGGTGGCTTCTGGCAACCCAGGTCTGCTTTCTTATGTGACATTCACAATCCAAACATATGAAGATGAGGTACAGTCGAGGACAACCCGTCATGACTGAAAGCCATTTAAGAGATCTGTTCCAGTTCTGACTCTAGATCTCTTTATTGTTGTTGTTATTATTGAATATTTTTAACTTGGAATCAATTTATTATGAATTCTGGCATTCTTTTGGTTGACATATGTTCAAATATGTCTGTGCTATTGTTTTCCCTGACTTATTGTCAAATCGGTTGTAGCTTATGGCTCAGCTTTAGTTTCTGTCTTCATTACAATGTATCTGAAAACATTACTTTTCATGTCAGGGCTGGATGCCACCTCTACTCCTCTGTCTTCCCAGGTCTCTAAGCGGACTTTCTCCAGTAACCTTCTCCCGCCTTTGTGGAGGTACACACCTCCCCCCACCTTGACCACCAGACATGTTTTAGCACCTCCTAAACTGTCATCTCAAGACAATGAAGTTTTTATGATCCTTTATAGCAGAGGTTCATCTGGTGCACCTGTGACTCACGAAATCACACCAAGTAAAGGGAGCAA